>NC_090999.1:36668333-36980000 GCF_041146395.1 Eulemur rufifrons | reverse complement strand
CAATGGGCAGAGTTTCAATCATTCAACAAAGGTACATTGATCATCCACAAGGAAGAGGCCCTGATCCAGGCGCTTGAGTTGCTGACTGTGAAAAGTGGAAACGCACCTTCCCCATCTGAAAAAGGCATGGCCAGTTTTCTGCCTTGCTGTCCAGAGGGAAGGCCTGTAGACACACTTTCCCACTTATGAAATAAGTCATCTACCACCCAGAAAGATTTTCAAAAGGATCCGTGAGTTAATGTTTACCAATCACTTTGATATCCTAGAATTAAAAAGGGCACATCAGAAAGAAGTGGCTGTGCTGGAATTTGGAGGCCATTCAAAAATCCACCCCAGCAAGTCTAATGGTTTGTTTTCAACATTTATTTAACCTCCTTCTGTTATCAAGAAACCTGAGAGTTCACTGAGGAAGTTTATACTGGAGGAAATGGAGAAAGTGTACATTGTTTTTGAGTTGTTTTGTTAAGGCTTCTAGATGGGGAGAGTGTGTGCTTTATAATTATGAAAGTTTGCCCAGCTTTAGAGGTGTTGTAGGTTTAAATCTTCAAGCCAACCAAGATTGGGTATCATGCCGTGCTGCCTTAGAAAAGCAAATGTGCTTAGAGCCCTCGAAATAATCTTAAATTCTGCCCTTGAAATAGCTATAAATGAATTTGGCCTCTGCTCAACACAGGCCAGTGGAGAGAACATGCCAGGGGGAAATGTTTTTGTCCACTCTGGAATGGCCAGCTGTTGCTGCGTGCCAACAAGTAGAGGGCACAGAATTGCCGGATCTGTGGGAATAAGCAAATAGTTCTGTTTTCTCCACAGAAACCCATTTCCCTGTGCTTCATATTGACAATTGTGAGCTATATTTACAAAGGGGTTTGTATGCAAAAGAAGCATCCATTGGGGTAGTGACAAATATTTATCCTAGCAGGTCTGGGAGCCACCCCACCCAGTTTGCTTTTTATAGAGCCAGGTGATAACACATTTCGAGGTGCTGGTTTGAGAGGCAAGTGTTTACTGGCATAAAAATGTTCTTTAATTAGTATTTACCTCAGGGCCAGGTGGCATAAATTGTTGCTTATGCTGATACAAGAACAGATTGAGATATTCTTGTATGGAGGGAGAAAGGGGCGGTAGGCCCGCCCTTTGGACTTGGGGTGTATGTGTTTAAATTAGCTTGATTTGACCCTAAATTAGCTTAGATCCAATCTCATCATTGGTTAATGTGTATTTAAAATAGCCTTTCTACGGGCGGATCGTTTGAGCTCAGGAGTTCAAGACCAGCCTGAGCAAGAGCGAGACCCTGGCTCTACTAAAAATAGAAAGAAATTATATGGACAGCTAAAAATATATATATAGAAAAAATTAGGTGGGCATGGTGGCACATGCCTGTAGTCCCAGCTACTCAGGAGGCTGAGGCAGGAGGTGCTGTGAGCTAGGCTAATGCCATGGCACTCTAGACCAGGCAACAGAGTGAGACTCTGTCTCAAAAAAAAAAAAAAAAAAAAAAAAAAATAGCCTTCCTAGCAGCTAAGGACACTGTGCCAGCTCTGATCTTCAACACTAATAAAGCCAAGTTGTATACTGAATAGATAATGCAGTATATCATCTCAGTGCTTCATAAAAGTTATTTTTTATCCCAATGTTGATGAGTAGGAACTTTAAATATCTCCCAGGAGCTGATTATCTCAATATATGCTAAAATAATTAATATTTTAAACAAAAAATTTGAATGGAGAAATATGTTATTTTCCTCTAACCTCTAATAAGAAAATATTTTATTAGAAATCTTGTTTCTATTTTAAATGACTTAAAATAAGTGTACTGTTTATAACAGGACTGATATGTAGTAAGAACTCAATTATCTATCTATATAGATGTACTTTTAAAAAAATATTTACAAGGATGATTATTTATAATATGGTTTTTAAAAAAGAAGAGTACAAATTATATTGTCTATTTTTCTCATGGCCAATATTAATAGTTAAGGCTTGCACAGCATTTGTTATATGCTAGTCTCTGTTCTAAACACTTACGATATATTAATCTACTTAATTCTCAGGCAACCCTATGAGATAGGTATTATTAGCATGCTTATTTTGTCTGATGGGGACATTGAGACACTGAGGCTAATTTGGGGTCAAATCAAGCTGATTTAAACACACATACCTCAAATCCAAAGGACATATTTTGCTAGGGCTCCTATAGCTAGTGAGGTGCAAGCTGAGACAGAACCCCGGAGTGTCTGGGTACAAAGTGTGTGCAATTGCTCTCCTGCCAGTCAAGAGGTCAAGCGCATTCATGTACTAAGCAGTGCCCCATACATTCTCTCTTCTCTAGCACTCGTTAAACATGCTTCTTATTTATTGGTGCTTTGACACCATTATGATAGGCGCTCATTATGGTGAACCCATACCAAGATCTTGAATTACATTTGAATCAATAACAGACTACATAATATTTACTGCGATATTTACAGTTGAAGAAATAATCAATAGAGAGCACAATCGAATTAACTTATTAAAATATATTATTCGAGTGTGGGGAAGGTAGTGGGGAAGGAAGGGATGGCTCTGACTCGGTCGAGGCAAAGGCAATTTATGTAACCTAAACGTTTGTACCCCCATAATATTCTGAAATAAAAAAATAATAAAATAAAATAAAATAAAATATGTTATTAACCAGGACTCCCTAACCCTTTCAGCATGCCAGATCAAAGACTATTCTTAGGCTAGTTGGGAAGATAGGGTTCAGCTGATGGCTTTTAACCTCATAAGAACATCAGAGTTGATGACTGTGCTGATGAAGAATCTTACTGGCCTTAGTAACATTGCATGTTTATTTTCAAAACCGTGTGGCTCAATCATTGCCATATTTCTCCTATCTTTCCATAAAAGCAATAGTATCTTCCCTACTGATTTTTATCTATAGCCTATTAAGAGAACTTTTTGTTTTTTATCTTCCAGCAATTGAGTGGCTATAAATTTTAACATGTCAATTTATGACTTTGAAGTACTTTAAGGATTTTTGTCACCATGTGTGTACTTTATTTTCCTCTCTGCCAACTTCAGGGCAGAGTATATGCCTAAAAACAATATTCATCCAGGCAGTATTTATGGTATGGAAATAAAGCCATTGTTTAACAACAAAGAAAAAAGCTTCCATTTTTTTTTTTTTTTTTGTTATTCCTATTTGTAGCCTATTTCAGCAATAAGATTTACTTGCAAAGCACCTTAGGGTCAAGTCTATTTGGACATAGAATCGGATATGGGTTAGCCCTACAACTCCAGGGTAAGTACTGGTGTGATGCGATTTGTCATCTATATTATACTGGTGGTAGAGTCAAGAAAAACAATGAAATGCTACATAAGCTATGTGAAATGAAAATTTTAGGTTTCTTAATTATCAGTAGTTGGAACAGTAATTGTAATTTTCTGAGTTTAGGGTGTTTATCTAATCTGCATTGTTTTATTCCTGTGCATGAATCTCAGACCACAAACAGATTTATAAGAACTATGACTTCCTTTATTTTCAACAACTCAACTTAATTTCTATTTTAAGCCACAGTCTTATGGGACTGGCAGGATTTTTAAAGAAAAGTCTTTTTCAAGAATTTTCTCACCCTCATTCCTACCCTCCCATCAACCTGGGCATATCAGATAGTCATTTCATGTTAGGGATAGTCTCTGATCCCAGTGATGCAGAGAGAGAGCCCCCAGAAGCCCCTCACCCTAACTTTCTCACTCCTCCCCATGACCCCAAAGGGAAAATCACCTTTTATTTTGGGATCAGTAGTGCTATTCTCATTTCTTTAGACCAAACCATTTCTACTCCCCCCCAACCCATTTTGCAATCATTTTTTTTTTTTAATTTTAACCTTCTTTGCAAAACTTTGTAAGTATCCATAAAGGCTTGGGATTTGGGGATGCAAAAGTCATTCCCTACCTGACTTGGCCTGCAGGTGATAAAGGTGAGGGAAAGTTTAGGAATGGAAAGGAGAAAGTCTAAGAAGAACAACACGCGATCATATTTCAAAATATTTCCCTGTTCTATATGTTGATTCACAGTGGAGTTGTGGTGGTTAAGAGGACAGGCTGCCTGGTTTGACTCTCAACTCTACCACTTTTTAACTGAGCTACCTGGAGTAAATTACTGAATCTCTCTGTGCCTCAGTTTCCTCAATTATAAGATGGTGATGGTGCCAGTAGCCTAGCTCATAGGATTGTTGTGATCATCACCTATAAGTTTACAGACCTGAAGCACTGAGAACACTGCCTGGTAGTAGCAAGTGCTACACTACCATTAACTGCTATTATTATTAATTGGGACAAAAGTCTTATGCCTTACTTGGTCCTCATTTCTGAGACAAAGGAAAACCACAACTTAGAAAGCTTGAACCATGAGTTTCATGCACGTTATATTTTGCACAGTTTTAAAACCAAGTAAATGTATGGAATATAATTAGTTCTTAGACTCCAGGAAGATTTATTTAAGGTTCAAGAAATAAGCAGGAGCTCCCAGTTGAAGGCTCAAGGCTGTCACATTTGACAAATCTTTAATTCTTATTAAGGAACGGAGAGCAGTCTTTTTATTATCTCTCATGAAGAAATGTAGTGCACTGGAGGCAAAGCTTTGAGAAACAACAAAAAATGCCCTTAATAATAACTTAATAATTATGTGCATAGCCTGGGCACATACATGTGCATATACAATGGCACACCAGCCTGTCTGCCGTGGGTTATTGTAATAGCTTCCTACCATGTCACCGGCAGCCAGAGCAATCCTAATAAAACACAATCAGCTCATAGTAATTTCCAGCGACTTCTCCTCTCACTGATAATAAGAGCCAAAGCCCTTGCTGTGTCCCACAAGGCCCTGAGTGATGTGTGACTGCCTCTCCAATGTCTCTGACCTGCCACTCCAGCAGACACTTGTCCCCACAGATACCAGGCCCTGCTTCCAAGATAGAACTTGGTCCTTGTTGAGCTATCCACCTGGGGTGTTCTCTCCCTGCTTGTTTACATAACTCACTCTCTCGGTGTCAGGTCTTTATACAAAAGTCACCTTCCCGAGGATGTCTTCTCTAGTCATTCCACAGACCTCTCCAGATCTCCCCCTTCCATGCAAGTCTTCCACGTTACATGTTTTTCTCTTAGCACTTACCACAATCTAAAGTATTTTGTATTTTCAGGGAACCTCTACAAGGTCAGGGATATTTCTTAATATTCTTCACTGCTGTCTCCCCAGCACCAGACACACAGTAGGCACTCAATAAATATCTCTCCGATGAATGAATGCTTTCTCCATGTTTGGGGCTGTGCTGAGTCCCTTGCAGGGAATATTTCACTTAATCTTTCTATAATCATAAGAAGTTGGAGTCACAGGAGAAATAATATGAACTGACGAATGGTTTATTAGGATCACTCTGGCTGTTGGTGACAAGTTGGGAAACTATTTTAATAATCCAAGGCAAAGAGGCTGGTGTTTTAGAGCAGGATGGCTACAGTAGAGATGGTCAAGAAGTGGTCAGATATTCAGCAAAAACTCTTGGTAAATGAGGAAAGTGAACTAGAGAAGTTAGATGCCCTATTCAAGGTTATCTGGCTATTGAATGGCAGATGCCAGGTTTAGATGAGAGAGACTGTCCCTTGTCTATTAGTCTCTGCCTGTTGCTTATATCACAGACTTTAGAAGACAGTAAGGCTTTGGAGTGCTCCTGCCTATAGCAAACTATTCAATTTAACACTTGGTTCTCAACAAAATATGGTTAATATCTACATGGTCAGAATTTTTTTTTGAGGTCTAAATAAGATATATGAAGCATCTGTCACATAGTCAGGCAGTAGTTGCTTAATAAAATGTAGCTACCCAGGGATCAACTACATTGTGTAACTATAACCTAAGGTTTTTTTTCAATATGTGTTAAAATAACTTGTTATAGGATGGTTTTATTTCAGCTTTCATCTGCTGGAAGCATAAATGAGATTATTAAGGAATAGATCACAGTCTCTGCCTAAGGAATATTTTAAGAGAAAGAGAAGAAGGATGGGAGAATGACAAAGAAAGAATCACAGACAAATAACAGATACCATCCTGAGAGCAGCATGAATCCCCATAAATAATTTCTTTAAGCTAAAACCCATAAAATTCTAAAGAATCTGACTTTTTTGGATTTGGTTTGTAATTAATTTGATAACCTGAGCCAATCCTTTGAGTTGCCCTGGCAACCAATTTTAGTAACATAAAGAAATGCTAGATGTTAATTGGTATTCAGAGTTAGTAGTTGGTGTCTCTGCTTCTGTCTCCGTGGTAACCTAGCTGTCACGTTTTCATCTCTATCATGGTGGTGAGATTTCATATGTGTGTGCCTTAATGCACATGTCCACAGTGTCTGGCATAGTGTTTTACTTAATATCTACAAATGGGATCATTTTTTGAGCTATTAGGGTTATTGCTGAAAAACAGTTGCTCCAGGGAAGTCAATTTTATCCTTTCTCTCCTCCATACATTGCAAGCTTTCATTATAGGGGATGTGTGCATTAGTGTTTGTATGGTTGTCTGCACAGGAGTAAGTCTTCATAACTCTGTATGTGTGTGTGGAATATAGATGTTTTAAATATGCAAAACAGGGAAAAATTGTATAAATAAGAAATAACTTTTCAACAATGTTCATCTGGGGCTAGAGGTAATGAATATTGTATTTGAAGGATAAATGTCAAATTAGAGAAATAAGACAATGTTTTCTGTGATGAAAAAAATATTCTCACACTTTGGATCAAGCAGGGATGGATGCCTCTTATATCTAATTTCTAGCAATTTTTTATTTAACAGAATGCAGACCCCCACACACATATGTTACCTTCTCTCTCCCCATTTTTTATACTTAAAATTAAATTTCAGTTAGCTCTTTTTTTGTTTGTTTTTGCTAGTCTTTTTTTCAATCTCTAAACTTAAATAGAATTCTTCCCCTATCATAAATGGTCAACTAATTAGCTGTAGTTAGTCTTCATCATCATCACAAATACAGCACTGTCGTGATGGAGGCAAGAAAAATGGTTGGTTTGGGCAAGGTGTAGCGATTAATTTTCCTAAAGAGGCAGTGTGTGTGCTAAAAACAAAGCCAGCTTTAGATGCAGTTGATGCTGGGTTCAAATTCTGGCCTTTCCATTTACTGGCCCTTGAGGGAAGCAAAAATATCAGCAGAATTTTAAAAAGAAATTTAAAAACTTTTCATCTTCCAATTTTCCTCATTCGTAAATGAGGACCAGTCATGCCCAGCGGGAATCACTGATTTATAGGATCTATCAATTCCCATTGTGTGAATACTCCTACCATGGCTGATCTCAAACTTCTGACATGGTGATACTGAATGTAGAACTGGATAGAGATGCTAATGATTGTCTCCCACAAGCCAATGTGAATCAGTCTCAGCATACCACTCACCATTTTATAAGTTTACTATAAATGCTTAAATAAGCTATCCTAGGTAAAAACTGGGCACATAACAGGCTTCAAAGATCTTAATTTTTTTCTCTTCTCAATGAAGTGTATTCACTCCCCTTTTCTTTTTTTTTTTTAATAAACAGCCTTAGTGAGATATAGTTAACATGCCATACAATTTATCCATTCAGTTTCCCATGTTTTTAATATGTCTGTTGATGGTTACCATATGCACCTAACATTGAATTGTAGAAGATAAATTTGCATGTGTAGAAGATAAATTTGCATGTGTAGTGATTTTAAAACATGCCCACAAACTCTTTGATACTCCTTCCTTCAAAATCTGGAGCCTAATTTACCTCTCCTTGAATGTGGGTTGTACTTAACGACTGGCTTCCAACTAATAAAATATGGTGGAAGTGATGGTATGTAGCTTCCAAGACTAAATCATAAAAGGCATCTGGGTATTCTCTTTGCTTTCTCTTCTGAAACCCTTACTTTGGGAGAAGGTAGCTGTCAAAACACGCAGCAGCCTACACCCTTGCCTTATGGAGAGATCCATGTGGGCAGAAACTGAGGCTTCCTGCTCACAGCCATGTCAGTGAACCATCTTGGAAGTTGATTCTGCAGCCTAAGGTAACACTGAAGTTCTGGCTGACATCTTGACTGCAAACACACCAATGGCTCTGCACCAGAATCACTAATCTGCTCCCTAAATCCTGACCTATAGAAACTGAGATAACAAATGCTTATTTTTTATTAATACATAAATTGTGTACATATTTATGGCATTCGGGTGATATTTGGTTACATGTATAGACTGTGTAATGATCTAGTCAGGGTATTTGGGGTATCCGTCACCTCGGGTATTCATCATTTCTGTGTGCTGGGAACATTTCAAGTCCTCTCTTCTGGCTATTTTGAAATATACAGTACATTGTTGGTAACTGTAGTCACCCTACTCTGCTATGGAACATTAGAACAAATTCCTTCTATCTAACTTATGTTTGTACCCGTTAACCAACCTCTCTTCATCCCCTCAGCACCACTGACACACTCTTCCCAGCTTCTGGTGTCTATCATTCCACTCTCTACCTCCATGAAATCAACTTCTTTAGCTCCCACGAATGAGTGAGAATGCGTGATATTTGTTTTTCTGTGCCTGGCTCATTTCACTTAACATAATGACTTCTGAAATGCTTATTGTTTAAAGCCACTACGTTTTGGAGTAATTTGCTACACAGAAATAGATCACTAATACAGCATAATTCCTATTTGTCCAGAAGCTTAAAAGTTAGGTACATTAGCATTAGGTTTTAATTATAAAGTATAGAGGTCATGTAGGAGAACATTTTAATATTCCCAAGCATTGACAGAGAGCTTATAAGGCTGTCAGGAGGGGAGGTGCTATTTAAATTCACTATTAGTGACCTATTTACTAGGTATTAATGTCTCATCACTGTCAAGACATTTCTGTGGTGTATAGGTATTTAAAGTGGTCTTCTTTTAATGCACAGCTTAATCAGCTATGATTTGGGTTGCCCAAGGGAAGATGCGTTTATATGTGACTTGAAGGTCGACTTAATTAGATTCCCAGAAGCACGTGAGGTTAATTAACTGTTAGAAACAATCCAAAGTCCTAGAAGCTCAGACACCAAACTCAAGTGCTAACACTGAGGCCATTAAAGGGGTCAATAATGCAAGAAAAAGATGCATATATTTCTTTTAAGATAGCAATTCTTTTTATACTTTTCAATCAATGTTTAAGTGGAAATATCCTTGATGTGCTTTGTTTTACTTAAAGCTTTAAGTGGATTTTTCCTTTTTATAGTAAGACCTATTAATAAATTAACCAGTTAGAAGTATTAGGTGATAGGCATATGAAGCAAAAACTTGCTGAGAATAAACAGTATCCTGACTTCTACAGAGTCAAGCTACGTGATAGTGACAAGACTAGCACTAGTCTCTACACTGCCTTTGGGATGTAAGATGTGATCATTGTCTTCCAGAAACTCTTAGTCTTGAAGGAAGACAGGCATAACTTCAAAAATTATAGTAAAATAATAATATGCTATGAAAAACTGACATAAACAGTGCTGTGGCAGAAGGAAAGACAAGCCACTGGCTTTTCCTCAAGGATTTGGTAGAGGTTCCCAAAGGAGGTGACTCAATATTGGAAAGTGAATGAGACATGGGCAGCTTCTGGGAGAGATGATATTTGAGTTAGGGCTTAAAGGATGAATAATGATTTGCCAAAACCTGTTCTCCCTTCTCCCCTGCTCTCCCCTCTCCTTTTTCAGGAGTGGGAAAAGCGGGTCCACCAAATTAAGCCATTAGGACACACTCAGCATTTCTGAAGAGCAGAAGATGTTCAACACGATCATACTGTGAAATTATGTCTGTGGGTTATATAGAGCTGAGGTCCCAACCCCCAGGCCGCAGACCAGTACCGGTCCACCGTGGCCTGCTAGGGACCGGGCCACAGAGCTCTGCCCCCACCAATGAAAATTGTCGTATATGAAATTTAGGAACTGGGGGGCTACACAGCAGGGGGTGAGCGACAGGTGAGTGAAGCTTCATGTGTGTTTACAGCCGCTCCCCAGCACTGGAGTGATGTGGTCATATTTGTTTTTATAAGAAGGTATCATGTTTCATGACAGGTGAGACTATACTGTGATTATGCTTTCTGCAAGATCACTTAGGAGCATACCACAATAGTATAGATATTTTGATTCTCCTGTACAGATGGCAGAAAGCATGGCCAGCAAATTGACATACCACAAATATATACATATAAGTATTTCTCAGTGTGAATTTCAAATTACTTTAGAAGGGACTCTGATTGGCCCCGTTTGGGTCCAGTATCCACCCCTGGAACAATTAGTTGTGGCCAGGAAGCAATGTCATATGGTAGAAGGATGGCTACCAGGATTCTACTGCTGCTACACAGCAACGGGACCCCCAAAGGAGGGAACGTTGTTGTCATCTGGGAAGACAACTCAGTAGCTTTCCACTAGGGAGTACAGGTAATGTGTTTTATTTGGGACACATTATCCAAGCTGTTAATGGTTGTCATTTAACCTGGGTTTGGCATCAGATGCAATCAGAACAGACAGACACAGATTGTCTTCAAACATTTGAAGATGCAGTAGCCTTGGTGATAATGTTTAGTTCTCCATCTAAGGTGAAAGGTGACATCCTTTGGAAATCTGGAAATAGATGGCTTCTGGAAGTTTTAGTATTATGTTTTAAATGAGTAATCAATCTTCTTTCCCTGTTTCTCCCTGAGAGTGAAGAGGTTCTCTACCTTCCTAAAAGTATTAAAAAATAAGTAGTTTGAATAGTCACTGGGAAATAAATTTAAGAGACTTATTTATAAACTACTATATTTTACCACAGTTTTTAATGCCTACACAGATGTCAAGGGTTTATGCAAATATCAGAAGTTTGGTTAGAGTGGGGTTTACTTAAATCTCTATAGACCTAGATTCTTAGGGCCAAAATAAAATTATCTCAACTGGGTGCATTATTTCTTTCACTTTATGATCCTGCTTAAAATTTCTAGCAGTGTTTGAGTTTCCCACACATGGATTATCTAGCTTGTGGACTGTTTTTAATATTTTTTAAATCCTAGGTTTATTTTCATCATTCTCTCAGACAAATTTTGGTTCGCACTCATCCCACCCCTTCATGTATACCTATAGGATATATTTGAAAAAATAGGCTAAATAAAGACAATTAAAAAAAAAATACTTATCCCACCACACCCCTCCAAAAATCCATATAATGTAGTGCAAAGACAAAAATGTGAAAAGTGTTTGGGTTACTGGAAAAAATCTCTAACTTCCAGACTTTAGTTTCTTCATACGATAATCCATATAAAATATAAGGTGTTATAACAATTTTCAACACAAGTGTGATTTTTAGACATTTTGGACAAGATTATTCTTTTCTGTGTATAAAGGGCATGTGTGTGTAACCCTAGGTTCATGTGGATTGAAGGAATCAAACAGCCGCATCTTATGCTATTGGTGCCTGGTGTACTCTAGGGAGACTTCTAAATCTGCACAAATGAAGACTCAGTTCATACTCTAAGCATTATAGACTCTTCCCCACAAGAAAAATGTAAACGTTTTTTTCAGAACAAAGCAAATGAAACAGTAACTGTGAAATGACACCTATCTCCCGAAGAAAACACTACTGCCCGTAGATCAGATGGTGAAAGCTCCGGAGCACACAGTGGAGAAGTCCAGACAGCTAGAGTCAACATTTACAGAAAACCTTGTAGGAAGACTTGTTGCACTAACAGTTGATCAACACATGTAAACCAGGGCATCATAATCTGGTTCTGAGATCTAGGAAATCAGAATCTGAGGCAGGAAGCTGGTATCCTGGTCAGTGCACATAGCATATTCCGACAAAAACATGGGATCCAGGCTGGATTAGAATGGGTTAGCAGATATGAACAGCACTTTATTAGTATCATAACCCACTGTGAGTCTTCTATAGTTCATTGACGATATCACGCAGAATAACCTGTAGAGGGATTCAATTACAGGGTCTAGGCTCAGTGATTCTCCACAAGTATAAATGCCTTCCTCAAAAACTCTCAGGTTAATTCTTCAGGAATTATGAAAGATAATATGGTAAGGAGACCCGGACTTAATCCTTGCCTATATTCTTACATGTGGTGCGGGCAGAAGCAACAACCTTAGTGCCTAGTAGAGTGCCTAGCACTTGTTTGGTGCTCAAGTGAACAGATGTATTCAATCTTCCTGGATAATTTTTTTCTTACATTAGAGAACTGATTTTATACTGCAGCTAGGCTGAGAAGGGCCCATCACCTGCACGTGAATATTTGGACAGGGCTGACAGCTTGAGGACAGCTAGCTGTAGAGCAATACTCCAGGATAGGAGTTTCAAAGTTCCAGATGGTGAGATATTATTATTTAGAACAGCCGTCCCCAACCTTTTTGACACCAGGGACTATTTTCACGGAAGACAATTTATCCAAGGACTCGGGAGGGGGCAATGGTTTCAGGATGATTCAAGAACATTGTATTTATTGTGCACTTTATTTCTATTACTATTGCATTGTAATATACAATGAGATAATTTTACAACTCACAATAGGTTGGGGACCCCTGGTTTAGAAGGATAATTGGGGCTAAAAGAAAGTTTTTGAATTGCAGGGGCAATCTGTGAGAGCTAAAAAAACTACAGGCTCCCATGAAATGGAAGGTTAGTTCAGGAAAGTTCTGCAGGCTGTCTGGAGGTAGGTGCAAAGTAGACCAGCACTAAAAAGAAGGATTAATCTGGAGTTGGTGGGAAAGTCTGGTGCCCAAAAAGACAGAAAGATTGAAAGGTCTTCCTTGGAGACCATGACAGTTGACAGACCAGCTCTTGCAGTGAAAACAATACCTGTAAGGTTGAGCAAACCATGAAAGACCAAGTGAACAAAAGGGCCCTCTGATGGGATAAGTTGGTGGATGACTGGAGGGGAAGGGACAAGGAGGGCCTGGAGAGAGTAAGTAGCACCTTAGAGACCAACCAAGTGACATTAAATAATGAGATAGAGACAGGGTGCTGTAAATAGGGGCCAGGAACTAACAGGAATTGAAAGTCTATAGTAGGCACGTGGCAAGCATGTTACATATTTATCTCATTTGATCATTACAACAAGATATAACAGAGGAGGCAACTTGAGGGCATCAAGTCCCTAATAAGTGCCATATGGCGAGAATAACCCAGAAGAAGTAGACAAACTACAGATGTTTGAGTCAGTTGTGTTTGTGAGGGTATCAATCAGGCTTCTGCCAGGAAAGAGATGATGTCCTCAAATGGACTTTAACAAAGAGACTATTCACAGAGATGTGGATAGACTTTCCAAAAACCAACAGAGGATAGTGTGGTACCCTGGAGCTAGCAACAGAAAGATAAATTTTTCACCCAGAGCCTAAATAGACAAAAGGAGGGCATGGTTCCTGGAATCTGGAGATTGCCTGATGCTGAGAGGGCTGCCTTGACAGGTCTTGCCTTTGGGAGTGTGGGGCAGCCAATCTGCAATCACTGGGCAGGAAGGAGCCTGAGGAATATAGACCTTGTCCTCGTTTCTCTCCCTTTCTTGGTCTCTTTTTAATACCTCCCCTCATCTCGCCACCCCCATTGCCTGAGCTCACCTGGAAGCCAGAGGACAGGCGAGCCTGCTAAAGGAGTTTGTGCAACCTCCCTCCTCCCTCCTGGGGCAGAAGGCAGGGAGGAAAGTATACAGAACAGATCTGGAGGAGAAAACCAGAGCTATCCAGCCCACTGAGTAGATCTCTTCTGACAGCACAGGTCAGCGGTTCTGAAAGTTTGCCCAGTGAATCTGGGCGGAAAAATAATTTGATCTATTTATTTTTTTAATGCAGATACGTGAGCCAGCTTCCCACCCCTTCCAGAGATTCTAATTCATTAGGTCTGAGATAGGATTCATGAATCTGCTTTTCCAACAGTGTGCGTAAATAAGGTATTCATTGGCTCACACTAAGAGAAATGCTGTCCTAAGTGAGTGGAGAAAGGGGCTTCTCTCTTTGTAGACTGCCTTTGGGTACCTACACCTACTTTTATGTCAAGTGTTCTGTTCAGGGAATTCCTGGCAGGGAGAGGAGCATCATGTAGCATCATGGATATCTATCTATCTATCAATCATCTATTAATCTATGAATAAAGGCTCCGAGGTTAGTCACAACTGAGTCTAAATTCCTAGTCTGTCACTTAAAGTATGTGACCTTAATCTCTCTAGGCATCAGTATTCTTTTTTTTTTTTCTTTTTCTTTTTTTTATTTCATCTTATTATTATGGGGGATACAGAATTGCAGGTTACATACATTGCCCATGTACCGCCTGTCCCCCCAAGTCAGAGCTCCAGGCGTGTCTGTTCCCCAGACAGTAGGCATCAGTTTTCTTATCTAAAAATAGAATGATGAGATTTAATCAATAAGGTTGCAATAATGTAAAAAAGTTAATAAATATCACAATCTTTAGCAGAGAGCAAGTTACAATAAATGATATCTATTGTATTATTATTAGGTTGTCATCACATCGTGGTGCTCTGTTGTTATCCTTGCTCTACATTGTCATTAGATATGCTACACAGAGTCAAAAGCTGCAGCATGGATCAGACAAATTCGATAAAGAAGAGCCAGTGCACTTTACTCATTTTTAATAATGTGAATAATGATTTATTTTTCATACCTTGAAGCTTTAGATGTAAACATAGGAGAGAAATGGCAAGATAAACAAGAGGGAGGAGGAGACCTAGTCTACTTTTCTTTGCCCATTATCTATTCAAAGACATTGGAAAAAACACTCCCAGCAGGTTTCTGGTAAGCTAGAGAATGATGAAAAGCCTTGTCAGGAAAAAGTCTTTAAATTTGTTCTTGAGATACTTTTTATTAGAGCTGACTTGTTTAGTCTAAGGGATGCCCAGAGCGAGGGCCCTGCCTGAGTGTGTGCATAGAAAAGAATAGAAAATGTTTCCTGTTTAATCAGCAAATAAAGAGTCCTATTGTCTCCTTGGAGTTCAGGTGTCCCCCAAGTGGGAGTCTTCAAACTTCTTCTACCCTCCCCAGCACCCCTAAGCTTAGACTCAGAAACTGCTGGGACATCTCTTCAAAGTGACCATCGAAGCCCTTCCAGCTGGGAGCCCTTGAGCATGAAAATCCTGGCTGTGGGCAGAGTTGTGCCACTAGGGAGACCCCCAGCCCAGAAGGCAGCAGCTTGTGTGTCTCGTGATAGGATGGGAAAGAGCACACAAGGAACGGCCTCCCATTTTGAAGAACAGGGGCTTTTTGTCCTCTTACAGAGAGAAGAGCTGAGCAGCTTAGGACAGGCACTTAGGACCAGATGGGGAGGTGGGAATCTATAGGAGCCATTTCCCAATAGTATAAAAATAAAGGCAGTAAGAAAACAAAGTTGCCAAAGATTTGTCACATTTTCAAGTATAAAAGCAAAAGAATGGGATGTTTATGAAGAAATTCAAGTAGAAAAGAAAAAATGGAATTTCAAGGTGAATTTTCTGCCATGATTTAAAGAAGTGCTCCTCAACTGGGGGGGATTTTGTCCTTGAGGGGACATTTGGCCATGTCTAGAGACATTTTTAGTTGTCTCAACTTGGGGCGGGGAGTGCATTATAGCATCAATTTGGTAGAGGCCAGGGATGTGGCCAAACATTCTATAATGCACAACAAAGAATGATCAAATTTAAAATTTCTCAAGGGTCAAGCATTTCTAAACATTTTGACTTGCTATTTCAAGTCTTAGTAAGGCACAGAATTCCACCAAATTATCCCAGTCTCTAGATAAACTCTGATTAATTTTAACAGTTAATACATATACTAGGAAGTTTTGTCATGGCCTTGTTCCACTCAGTGTTGAGAATTTATAAGCCATCATTTACCTAATGCTACTTTATCTTGAAGGAAACTTGATAGTTAATGGCAAAGTCCATTCTTAGGATACTAAAATTTCAGGTACAAACCGAAAAAGTTTTACTAACAATGACTAAAGCAATTTATTGTTTAAGGTTTCTTAGACTCCAGTAGAAGGTGCCAGATCGTCAACATGTATGGGAAGAAGATCTGTGGTGTGATACTATAACACAAACAGGAGAAAGTATTTATTTTTTAAATTAACTCTATTTTAAGCACCAAACAAGGTCACTTAGAATAACTAAATAAATATTTAATCAGTGTCTGTTTTTCTTTTCTATCACACGAATAAGCCAGGAGTATTAAAGGTATCTGTACTGCCAATTCTCTGTGAGGGTAAGATAGGCTTCCTTTATATTTTGGCCCCTCTTTTTCAAAGTGTTCTGGCCGTAGAGTTTTCTAGTGCCTTTGGGGAACCTTTCCACATTAGGAAATACTTTTTGATATGAATTTAGTTGAAATTTACCTTGGCCACTACTCCTTCCTTGTGGTACAGTAACAACTTTTACATTTTAATACTTGAACAGCACCTTCACTTTGCACATTCAAGCTGGTAGGAAAAACCCTAACCAGCCTCTTTATGCCTTTTGATGATATTATTGTGTGTTTTGCACTATGGGCTTCATCTCTTATTGAAGCATTTGGAGCCAGGAGGTGAAGGGCTTGGGGAGAAATTTAGAACTTGTTACTGTCAGAGATATCATTGAATTAATAAAGATCCATGAAATTAGCTTGGTAAAACTCACTTCTGTTTGTATTGCAGTAGTCCCTAATTGTGATTTTTTTTCAGAGAGAGAGAAAAAAAATAAAGAAAGAAAAAGAAAAACCATAATAAAGGGTAAGGCTTAATTATGAATGACTTCAATTGAGCTCTCCTTATTTGATTAGAGTATTACAAAAATTAAAATCTATTCAAAACTGTGAACTTGAAATTATTCACAGAGTTTTTAATTTCCTTGGTTAAAGTCCCCTTTTAGAAAACTCTCATCCAGGTAATGTGTTCTTAATCATCCTACACAGAAAAAAAAAAAAAAATACACACAAACACACACACACACACACACACACACACACCCCTCTTTTTACATCTAGGTCCTATCATAATTTAAAGCAAATTAATTGGTTGGCTAATTTTCAGTGATCTAGAAAATGAAAAATTGATCATAAGAAAGCTAAAACGACAATTCAAACTGGCTACACTTACGTTGTTATTGAGCTTCCAATTGACACTGACTGGCTCTAACTCTTTAAAAAAGGAGGGGTAAGACCGACAATGACCATATTGATTCTTGTGGTCTCTACCAGTGCTCCGTGGCAGTCAGCAACTCTTCAGGGTGGTAGTTTTCCTTCCATTTTTCCAACTCTACCCCTCACTCTTTTACTCTAAGTTTACAAGAGCACAACTGTTTTCTTGGAAGATTTCAAGTCCTGCCTCCCTGGGACTCATTTCCCAGCCAAGATGACTGAGAAAGCCATTTCAAACCCTGCTCAGTGTTTTCTATTCTTTGCACTGACCTTTAAAGAATAATCATGAACTCAGCATTCAGTGGGGCTTGGACTACACCATGGTTTACTCTTTTATTTAACAAGGATGTGCAGAAAGTCTACTTTTGCCGAGAGACTTAGCACTGATTTCTGAAGGCCTTTTTCTGGGGCTTTGTCTAATCCAAACGGAACACTCAGTGATATCAATTTGAGAGTACATGAGAGAAATAGACTCTTTGGTCAAAATCTTATGAGCCTCTGGAACACCCCTAAAGTAGAAAATCTAATGAAGACTTGTTTTATGATTTGATGTATTTTTTCACATATTCTATTTATAGAAGTTGAAATCAGGCCTAAAGAAATTAGGAAGAACAAGCACAAATTGCTCTTATTTTTTACTTGAAACTCAGTCTTTACGAAAGAAATGAGAATTTTTAATTCTATACTATAACATTAAAAAGATTAATTTGATTTTCTGTGGCAATAGAACAAGAAAAGATGTATATAGCTAAAATTGCTGCTCTAGACCATACCTTTTCAAATGATAGAAAGGCAACTGTATGGATCAGTAGATTATAATTCACATTCCTTCCTCTCACTCATCTTTTCATGAGGAGGCTCCAAAGAGATGAAGAAATGAAAATTGGGCAGATGAAAGAAAAGAGGAGAGGGAAGAAAAAGGAGGCCAGATGGCGTGTGGACTGAATGAAATAGCCATGGCTCCCGAGGAGCTGCTGTGTTAATCCCTGGATGTCCATAAAAGGTGCTATGAAGGACAGGGAGTGTGTTCTTTGAAAAGTACAGTGGAAGGTGTCTAATCTGATGACAGTGGGCACCAAATGCAATTATTTTTTACAACTAAGAATTTAGGCCGGGCGCGGTGGCTCACGCCTGTAATCCTAGCACTCTGGGAGGCCGAGGTGGGCGGATCGTTTGAGCTCAGGAGTTCGAGACCAGCCTGAGCAAGAGCGAGACCCCACCTCTACTAAAAATAGAAACAAATTATATGGACAGCTAAAAATATATATAAAAAAAAAATTAGCCGGGCATGGTGGTGCATGCCTGTAGTCCCAGCTACTCGGGAGGCTGAGACAGGAGGATCGCTTGAGCTCAGGAGTTTGAGGTTGCTGTGAGCTAGGCTGACGCCACGGCACTCACTCTAGCCTGGGCAACAGAGTGAGACTCTGTCTCAAAAAAAAAAAAAAAAAAAAAAAAAAAAAAAAAAGAATTTATAATCTACTAGGGAGACACTACAATGTCAGGTGAGTGTCATTCCAGACTGAGAGGGAGAGGGAGTTTTGCTATAAAGATGCAAATCCCACAGCATAACCTCCAGCATTTCCTCCTCTCCCCACTTCGCTCCTTTCACCAGCTCCTTTCCAAATCTTTTGACACCAAGCCCTGGCATATATATAGCTGTACACCTGTTCACCTGTGTTTCTTTCTTCTCCTTATGCTGACATTAGCTTGTTTTCTCCTAGTTTTGACTTTCATTTACATTGTCTATTGCATAAAACATGAGCAAAGTTAAAAGTGATCCACCTGTGGGTTATGTAGAAAGAGGCAGACTGGAAATTACTGAGCCAGAAACATTTTAAACTAAAATAATTTTAAGAGTTAGACATGCTCTTCAGAAACCTTGAATGTATCATAAAATTGGGGGAACACAACACAGATCAAGTATATGTCCAGAAATCAGAATACTTCGGTGGACTTAGTAGACTTTTTGGGTCAAAGACCCCTTGGGGAACTTCAGGAAAGGTAAAGAAAATCCATTGCAAAGAAAACATAAGCACATCTGGCACAACCATGTACATACAATTTCAGAAAATTAATGGAGGCCTTGAAGCCCTTTCAGGAATCTCATGCCAAGGGCTCCAGAACTCCTCCAACTCCCTCATTTGTGGTGAATGACTAAGTCAAATCTAAGGTCAGAGCAAGCTTGCAGCATATGCAGGTCTCCAGATTCCCAATCCAGCTACTCGTCATCATTCCATGAGCTCTATACAGAGTTCTGAGATTAGGGAACACTGATAATTCTTAAAGTGATTCTACAGATTGAATAGCATCTCCTCTAAATTCATTCTACCTGGACCCTCAGAATGGGCCTTATTTGGACAAAGGGTCTTTGCAGATGTAATTAGTTAAGTTTAAATGAAGTCATACTGGATTAGGTTGGGCCCTAAAGCCAATAACTTGTGTCCTTAGAAACGGGACATGTGAAGACAGAGAGAGACACACACAGGGAAGAAGCCATCTGATGACTGTCACTGTGAACTGGCATGACATTTAGGGATCGTCGTGAGGCAGAAACTGGAGCAATACAGCTACAAGCCAAGGGATGTTGAGGATAGCTGGCAAACGACAGAGGCAGGGACACAGGCACAGGAAAGATTCTGTTCTTAAATCTCCAGAAGGAGCAAACCTGATGAACTCCTTGATTTTGGACTTCTAACCTCCAGAACTGTGAGAAAATATACTTCTGTTGTTCTAAGCATCGCAGTTTATAGTAATTCATATGACATCCCTAGGAAACGAATACAGTTTAAATCGTATAAACTAATACTGTTAATTTTTATTAACATTGTTTTTAAAAGCCTTCACATGCTGTTCCCATCACTGACCCACTTAGCCACTTTCCATTTTTTTTGTTCAGACAAAAAAAAAAAAATTTGATCTGGGTATTAGTGCTGGACATACCAATGCCCTTCCATGTCCTTCTAATTTTTCTTCATGAGTAGTGACGAGTTATGCTGAGAAAAATTCTTGAACCTACATTTTACAACATTGTTCTTGTTGCTTTTCAAAAAGGAACCATGTTTTCCATACTGAAATAGCTGCTATTTGTCTTGCAAGAAGGTGAATAAAAAATCCAATAAAGTCTTAAAAGGAAGTTCCATTTCAAGTATCTAGTAAAATGGAAGTTTGCTTTACACAAACAATGAAGAAGCCTTGGAAGATAATGTTGTTGACTTCCTGTACTTTAAAGTACTTTTTGACTCAGGAAAATAACTCAGGCTTTACCAAGGATGAACTGTCTGAAAATAACTGCCCACAGAGACATCTCAGCAATCCCATATGATAAGTAAACTGGCTTAAATCAACCCTTTACCAATCCCATTTACAGAACACATTTACCAGCCATTATGTATTACTCAAGTTATTAGAACCCAAGGTTGGGTTCTTGAAAATACTGTTTTTATGCTGCTGTCAGAGTATTTTCAGAAATCCGTCATGCTTAGAAAAGGAGCCCCGCTGCTGTAGCTATCCTTAACTCGTCCTCAGCAAATTGTGTGCGTAAGGAGATGGGCTACTTAAGCTTTGAGAAATTTCCAATGCCAGGTCATTCTGAGAAGCAGTCTGGATGTGTGGTCTGAAATAGTATTTCCAGTTCTCCCTACTTTAATTTACAAGAACTGTTTGGAAATAAATACCTTTGAGTTTGTTAGGAAGGAGTGACTCTTTAATACCTTTGGGAATCATGCCTTACCCTTAGGCTGCACGTTGAGCTATTAATAGTTTCTATTTTTGGAGTTCCTTCTGATTTCCTGATATGTTTGCCGTAAATTAGATAATCATTCCGGACCTTTGTGTCTTCACTAGTGAAATGGGAAAGAATAATAAATCTATCTATGAGCTGTGAGGACGAGCTGAATGGGATATCCATTGGATTTTTTTATAAGAATCCTACAAATTGATGGCAAAAAAAAATAATTTGGCCTTTTGAAAGAGCATCCCATCTCCTCAAAGGGGTATTGGCAAGTTTCAGAAAGAGGCTATAAAAGAGATCTGAAGTTGTCAGTTCAAGTATAAATACGGACTTTGAAAATAAGACAGGAATCTATGGAGCTGCACTGAAAACTCAGCTGTACATGGCTTAGTCATATAGTAAACACGGTAAGGAAGTGCAATATGACCAGAACAGTTTGACACATAGAGTGCCAGCTGCATAGGGGTGCAGGGCACAAAACCAGGAGAACTGAGGAGAAGGTGGCCTTTCAGGGGACAAATGTAAGTGGAAGAACAAATCTAGGAAAGAAAAGTGGGGAACAGAGAAAAGGCTGTGAAGGGAAAGAGAGAGAATCAGACCAAGAAGCCAAGACTGTTGAGTAGCAGGACATGTTTGGAAAGTGTGGTGACGACACAGAATCTCGAAGATGGATGAGTGTCTCCAGCGAGGGAGCAGAGATGGTGAGGAGACGGGATTTCTCTAAGTTAAGGCAGACTGTGGTTTAAATCTCAAGTCTGTGGCTTATTAACTGTGCAGCATCAAGCGAATTATTTCACTTTTCTGAGCCTCATCTATAAAATGCGGGTAATAACTGTCTGTCAGGGTTGTTACAAGTATTTCAGGTAATATATGCACCTAGGTCCCTAGCAGAAGGCAATGAGTAACAGCCGTTAGTCAGTCTAATGAGGCTCAACAGTGAGACACAACTGAGAGGAAAGGTTGGCTGCTTTCTGCCTTCAGCTCTCCCCTCCAAGGGATGAAGTGATGGGGTGGTTCTAAGTCTGACTGGAGGAGGCACAGGGTCACATGTACCTACAAGAGTCCCTGAGCAGCATCTAGCTGTTTCCTGTAATAATCTCATACGTATTAGAGCTGTGTTGTTCAATACAATATTACATATGGTTGTTTAAATTTATTTACTTATTTATTTATTAAGTTTCAGAATATTACAGAGGTACAAATGCTTTGGTTAGATATATTGCCTTTGCACTGCCCAAGTCAGAGCTACAAGCATGCCCAACCCCCAGATATTGCACATGTACCCATTAGGTGAGAATTTACCAACCCCCTCCTCCCCACTCCCATCTGCCTGACACCTGATGAATGTTACTTCCATATGTGCACATAAGTGTTGATCAATTAGTGCCAATTTAATGGTGAGTACATGTGGTGCTTGTTTTTCCATTCTTGTGATACTTCATTTAGAAGAATGGGCTCCAGCTCCATCCAGGATAGTACAATGGGTATTAGTTCATCATTTAAATTAAAATTAAAATTAGAAAAACACGTCTTTAGTTTCACTACCTACATTTCAAATAATCAATAGCCACATGCAACTGTGGCTACCATATTGGACAGTAAACACATACACACATATATGTACCTATATTATGTATTTATTCATGTATCTCTGTGTGTGCAGTAGAACAGAAAGTTCTATTGTATGCACATGCTTGACTACGGTGGATTATGTGGTCAAAAGTATGCAGTCCCAGAAGTCAGAAGAGTGGTCAAAGAGTCAGAACAGAAGCTAGAATAGGAAGATAAGCCTTCTACTGAGGTAAGCCATACTCTTTAAGAAAATAATACCTGGGGTAACGGCAGAGAAGAGGGGGCTTAAGATCAATAAGGTGGGTAAAGCTTAATCTGTGATGTCTAAGGCCTGAGGATAAAAAAAATTTTGGCCAAATTTGAGATTTGTTCTGGGAATGGTACTTTGGTCTCTGACCTATTGTACAGCGACTAACATGGGGAGCTGTTTATCTAGAGTGGCTCATTTGGTGACACTGGGAACTACATAAAAGTCTAACAGATGCAATCATAGCAAATAGTTTCCCAATTGGGTCATAAAAGGCATGGAAGGATAGAAACCAAAAGAATATTGGGACCCAAGTGAGGTTTTGCTATGAATCTTAAGTATATAAATCAATGTCCTGAGAGAACAAGAAGAATTTCTTACAGTGAGTCTACCTAGTGTAATTGAATCTTGACAACTAACATGCAGTGAATCAATATCAAAATAGATAAATGAATGAAAGAAAATCTCAGAAACCTGCAGATAGAACAACAAAGGTGGCACTGCCAAGCCCTCAAGAGGAATGCCACATGCAATGTCTTTGTGGGGCTAGCACCTGGGGTCTGGGGCTAATTGTAATAAGGTCACAGCTAACATCTTTGAGCACCCACCATATGTCATGCCCAGGGCCAGGAGCTTGAAACATTCCCTGTCACAATGAATCTCCACAATGCCAAAGTATTATTATCCCTGTTTTATAGATTACAAAACTAAATCTTAGAAAAGTCAAGACAAATGTTGAGTTATAATGCAAATGCCAAAATTAAAGGTCTTACTATCATCTTTGTAGTTGACAAATGCCCACATAGAATAGAGATTAATAATGAACCATGAATATAAGGAGAAGGGAAGAGAAACATGTTTTAAAAGACTGTACATTCCTTCTACCCTCTCCACTTTACCCATTTATGCAATAAACTGCAACTAAAAAATAATAGTGAAGGATGAAGAGTAAGGGGGCATAAGACTGTAGGAGCTAATCTGAAAACGCTAAGCAGTTCCAAGGCTCTTGAAATCATATAAGCTGAGGGAAGGAGTGTGCCAGATGGGATCCTGAAGTAGAAGGGTCCCTGAGGCCATTCCCTTCTGCAGTGGTTTATTTGAGGATTTTATTCCTTCATGTGTGAGTTCTGATGCCTTGACAGATGGTTTTTACTGAGCATTACAGATGATTCTTTTTTCTAAGCAAAATAGCAGTCCCCAACTTATACTTAGCATTTTATCCAACCACCATCTTCCGCAGTCTACAGAATTGAACATATACAGTTTGATCTACATGTTCTGACTCATAAAATAACTTTCTGCCTCTGTAATTTTTACATGCTTATAAACAATATTTTGATAGCACTCCTGAAGTGGAAATTGTATCTTAACAAATTATCATAGGTAGAAAAGTGGGTAAAGGTATACAAACAAATTAAAGATTTCATTCTAAGTCCCCGTGTAGAAGAACTTATGTGGAGCTGAGACAAGCCTGTGAAAGGTCATAGGTGTCGAGGTCATAGGGCCAGTAAGGTCCTATGGTCGTAGTACTAGTAAGTGCTGAACGTGAGAGCCTAGGTTGGTCTGATGTGAAGCCCATTCTCTTATCTACCCCCTTCTGCCCCTGAAATGTGTGAAGAAGAAAATGTTAAGTGAACGGACCCATGAAAAAGAAAAGGCCTAAACAAGTGGAAACCTCCTTAAAGGAAACTTTATAAAAAGAACAACAATGTAAAAATTTTTGAGATATAAGAGTCACAGTAGTTTCTCAGAATAGAAATAAGAAAAACCCAAGAAATACAGTACAAAAATGACACTTTACCTTCTTCTTTGCCCTCAGCAATATGGTTTAACTTCATCGTAATTTTTCTCTAAGTGTATTAGTTTGCTCTGGCTGCTATAACAGAATACCACAGACTGGGTGACTTAAACAACAGAATTTATTTTCTCACAATTCTGGAGGCTGGAAGTCCTAGATCCATTTGTTGGCAAGTTTAGTTTCTTCTGAGGCCTCTCTCCTTGGCTTGCAGACAGATACCTTCTCCTTGAATCTTCGTATAGCCTTTTCTCTGTGCACATAGCTCTGGTGTCTCTTCTCTTCTCTTCTTATAAGGACACCAGTCATATTGGATTCGGTCCCCCATCTGACCTCATTTAACCTTAATTTTTCCCTTTAAAGACCTTATCTCCAGGTTTAGTCACATTCTGTGGTGTACTAGGTGTAAGGATTTCAATATATGAGTTTTGTGGGTAAACAACTCAGTTCATAACACTAGGGTAGACATGATCTCACTTGCCTTCAAAACTTCTCCTTCTTCTGACCACTCACATACTTTTTAATGAACAAAGTCCTGCTTAATATATATCAAGTCAAGTTTGAGATGCAGGAGAGCTTAGACCCCACCAAAAACAGTGGGGTAAATGACTGTGCATACTGCTCATTGTATTTCAGTACAGTTTCCATCCGGAGATCCAGTGTTGGTATCCAACCTGGAGTCAGTGGGGTATCAATTTGCCAACTGAACACTATCCTTGGTTTATAGTGGCAATGGTTGATACATCCAGAAACACATAATTATAGTACAGACAGCACTGAGCCTATATTTATCATGACAAGGACTGCATTTTTCCAAGCTCTCTACCAGCCAGAACTGCTCATAATAGACTTTCCCAGATCCCCTGTGACCAAAGAGATCAGACATAAGATTGAATTGATTGAGTTGGGTCAATACCATAGGCACCATTAAGTCTAAGAGATGTAGTGAAAGAGGAAAAAAATCTGGCTAAGGAAATTAGAATTTGTGTGGATGGGACTCTCAAGAGTGAGATTTCTGTGACATGCCACCGATGCCCCATTGACTACTATGAAGGCACACGGTGATAGTGGCAGTGATGATGGTGTTACGTCACCTGACTACAGCATGGAAACTTGAGAATCTGAGGAAATTGAAAGCTCCACCTTGGACTTCTTGCCATAATCAATATATATCCCATAGGCATGAATATAAGAACAGAAATGGCCCCTAAACCAAAGCTATGAAAAACTAAGGAGCCCACAGATCCTTGTGGTGGTCAACGTGGTTTTGAATCTGTTCTGGAACTAGGCTGATGCCTTCTTTTTCAATGGTAGAGTGCTCATGTTTACAGATAACTGCAGCAGCTTCCTTGCTAGGAGTGAACTGTCCAGGGTGAAAGAGCTGTTGGTGGATCCCAGGGTAAACATTATCACTTGCAGTTGGTTCTAGGTCTATGAACACTGTTGCAAGTGTCAGACTTGGTGAAGCAATGGCTGAACTTGAGATCCTCTTCCCCAGCATCTTGTTCTTGGGTACTTCAACTCTGCAGGCTGAACATCATATTTCAGGCAGCAGAGTTCTCACCAGGATTGTCAGTCTCAGTGCCAGCTTAGCCAGCATGGGCAGCTAACTATTTACACATGGGGAGTATTTGGGGAGATCTTGTTTAGAGAAGGCAAAACAAATTGCAACACAAATTTCTCAAAAATACAGCATTAAAAGCTCTCAAGAAAAAATTAGAAAAAACGTGACATTTTAGATGTCTAGTTTTCTGATATTTGGAGAAAACTATGAATTTATTGGATCTGAATTAATGTTACCATGAATGGATTTGGGCCTCAGGCAATTCATGAGATGACAATTTTTCTCAGTGTGTTATATTTTTGAATGGATTTCCTAACTCATATAAAGTTAGCAGCTGGTTCCCTACATATATACTGGTTCCCCCAGCACACATTGCCCCCCTCCTCCTAGCACACACTCCACCCAATTTTTCCTCCAAAATAACACAGCAGCAATTACTTCAGCTTAAATAACTGCAGCAGCACCATTTGCGGTGATATAAAAATTATTTCCTGAAGTTACTTTTAAAAATTGTAGCAAACAGATCTTAATATTTCTACTACTCTGAAGAGTTTCATGTGTCCCATAATAATTCCCTAATTATTTTCCCATTTCCAATTATTTAAAAAGGAGTCCTATAAATAGAACTAGAGAAATACAGTGATGATGGTTGTATGAGGACAATAATCCATTAATGAGACGTTGAAGAAACCTGGAAGTATTGTACTTGGATCTATTATTTAAGTGTAGTAAGACATCTCCAGAGTTTTAATATTTGTACCTGTTCATATAAAAAGAGACAAGGAAAGGGAAAGCAATGAAACATGCAAGAAATGAAAACTATGGTTACATATCCATGGAAAGTCCTATAAAGGGGCAATGATACAAACCTAGGGCCAAATTCCAGTGAGGAACAGAAATGAAGCTTGTGTAATCTCTGATTGACTGTAGTCTGAACATCCATCACCAAGAAGGGGATGCTCCCTGTCTTAGCCTACTCACCATCAAAAGCAATACTTCCCTGAGCTTCCCACTCTTGCCTAGAGAATATAATAACAACAATATTTACTATTAATTTACTGTAAAGCAGACACTGTGCTAAGTATTTTACTTGCACAATCTCACTTCATACTTTCAACAACCTTCTGAGGTGGATAATGGCACTGTCTACATTTAAAAGACCAGAAGACTGAGGTCCAGAGAAGGTAAGTAACTTGCTCAAGTTTATGCAGCTAGCGGCAAAACTAGGACTAGAATATAGATCTGCTTTATGATCCTGTAATGCTTAGGAAAAAATAATTTTATTGCAGAGATTAAAAGACATAAATACAATTCCTATTATATTCATTTACTCAGTATCTTTTTGCCATGGTGACCCTTCCATTTTCATAGACAAGGTCACCAATGACTCTTTAAGTCAACTGTTCAAAAGTTGCATTTAGAAACTTTCAGATGAAGTCTGCTTATGTTCATAATGATAAATGAAATTGAAACAGATGCATCCAGAATCTGTTATGAAAATTATCCTTGATGCATTTATCATCCTTACTGGTGTCTCTACTTGTTTTATTTTTAATTTGAGGCCTAACAAGATGAGAACAGTGTTCTTAGAGTTGGAAATACTCTTTGAAATTTCCTCCTATTGGAGGATTTCCCTGTAAAACTAGGAGCTGGGCAGGGCTATTTTCTATCTTCTGGGCATCTCTACCCTGTCTCTGGGACAGAGGCATAGGTTGGAGAAGCATTGCTACATTTTCTCTTTAGAACACAATAGGAGAATGGGGGATTTTAGGAGAGCCCTGGCAACTCCATAAAGACAGAAAACCCTTGGGAGCTTCTAGCACAGTGCCAGGTACAGAGGAGACATTGTCGGCTGCTCACTTACTAGTGATGGGCCCTGCCCTGGGCTCTGAAGGCATCACACAGTCACCACCTAATGGGGACACAGATGAATAAAAAGGGAGTTAAGCCAAGTGGTCGTTGCCCAAGGGTATTATGTAAGTACCGAGGTGGAGCACCTGGTTCAGGAAAGTCTTCTCAGAAAGTTTCACCTAGGTGAGACCTTAACAGTAAGTAAAAGGTATTCAGAGATTGTAGGAAAGAACCCTCCAGGCCAGCACTTTGTAAAATTGGAAGCACCCAGAGAGCTTTCAAATGATACTGATAACTGAGTCCTATGCTCAGAGATTCTGATGTAATGGGTCTGAGTGTGGGCCAGGCATTTGGATTTTAAAAGTTCCTTTTAAGGTTCCCAAGTGACCTTCATTTGGGGGATGATGCACAGTGAGTGAAGGAAGTGATAAAGTAAAATTTGCTTTTAAAAGACTGGAGGCAGGATGAAAGACTCAGAGTGCGTTTAGCTGGAAGTAATCCATGAGCAGAATCGTGGAGATTTGGGATGTTTGATATGAGACCCAGATATTTTTGGCTCAAATTTCTTTACTTCCAGAAGGAGATGGAAAAATCAACTTTTTTTCTGTTCTTATTCAAGTGCTCTACAGTCAAGGAAAGTGTCATTTGTCATTCTCTGCAGGATCCCTGCTAGGGGAAGGATGGCAGATGGTGAGGAAAGGGATTTCTGGAAGGTTCCTGAGAAGCGGGAGCCTCCAGCTCTCCAGAAGAGCCCTGTGGCTTCTGAGGAGAGAATGGACAGACACCACTCTTTAGACAAGGCAGGATGAAGGCTGAGATGTCCCAGGAAGTAAATTCAAGAACTATATTAATCATCCTCCTGGTGTGTGCTTAGCTCTAATGAATACCCTTGTCCTCCCCGGTATTTAGTGTTGTAAACTAGGCTCCCAGAGTTTCTCCTCGGGATTGTTCAGGGAAGGAAGAGGAGATGGGAAAGGAGGCTCCTAGCATTCTGTCTTTCCCTGACCATTGCTCATGCTGGAAAAACGGCCCCGAGCCTGTCATGATTCAGAACCTTGAAGAAGAACTAAGTGAGTGGCCACTCATGGGAAAATGATGACTTGTCATCACTCAGCAAAACGTGTCACAAGAACTGAGCGTGAGGAGCACCTGCACACATCCTGTACACATCCTTCCTGTGGGCACCACCCTGATGAGGCTGCTGAAACCAGCATAAATCAACTCAAGAGGCCCTGTGAGTCCTTGCCTTGCCTTAAGATGCAGTTGAGAAATGTCACAGCTTGGCCCGACAAGGACTGATGTTGCTGAAGTGGGCCTCTGGACTCTTTTCAAACCCTCTCCCCATCATATTAAGTAATTAAACATTAAACTATTTCAATAACTTTTCTGAAAACTGGGAAATTTCCATCCGTGTGAAGATGCAACTCCTGAGAAAATAGTCACTGTAGCCTTCAGGTGCAGGATCACTGGATCCAAACGAGACAACAGACTCAAGAGGGAACCTCAGGGCCAGAGCTTTCGAAATCTGGCCCACATTTTCCAGATGGGTAAGACCTATGAGCTCTTTGCATTAAGTTGTCAGCATGGCTTTTTGCTTTGTACACTTACATTAGACTTATTTTATTAGGTCAAATGACAGAGTAGCTTGCTCTTTTAGTGACTCAATTAATAATAACTGACACCATTTATTGATCTTTGCTCCACATGCTTTGAAAACATTACATCATTTAATCTTTGCAATGGTCTTGCAGGCTAGAATTATTATTTCCAGTCGTTTTATGCTGAGACTGAAGCATGGAGGGGTCAAGTGACTTCTGCAAGTCCATGTACCCGACAAGTGGCAAAGCTGGATTGTGAACCCACGTCTAGCTGGCTTTCCTCTGCAATCGACTTTCCCACACCTCCTCCTTATCTCTCTTCTCTTCGGGAAACCAAGGCCTGGAACCCAAGGCCAGATTAGAAGTTAAGTAACAATGAACTGTTCACAGAACCAACCCCTTGCCCAGGAGCCAGCTTTACCTAAAAGCATCCCCCCCATTCTGTCACCCTTCACTGAGTCACAATGACCATCTGCTTGGATTCGGGCAATGGGATGCAGTGATGAACATAGTAGTGTCCCTGCTCTTGCAGACTGTGTTGTCTGGTTGGATGAGATGGTAAAAAATAAGAAAATAACTATTTGGGATACATTCAGAGTGGTAACTGCTGTGACAACAAGTAGAAGAACGAGAAAGATATAAAGTGATGTGAGTGAGGAGAGGTAACCTGTATGACGAGGGAAGGCTTCGCTGATGAATGTCATTTGAGCTAGGAAAGGAATGATGAGACCGAGCCAGTCCCGTGAAGAACCGGGAAGAGAACATTCCAGGGAGAGGGAACGGCAGGCAAAGGTGCGGGGACTGGAACCACCTGATGATTGTGCACCTGCTGTGGTTTATTCCCTAGTACGGTAAAGTGCCCAGATCTTTGAGGGGTGAAAACTGTTTCCCTGTACCTTGGAAGGGGGGTGTCTTAGCTCTGAAATGTAGGGGTGTGGATGTCAACCTTAGGTTATACACTCAGGCTTCTCTCTTAGGACTCTGTGGACCTTCCTGTAAATGAAGCCCCAACCAGCCTCCTTCACCCCAACACCCCAGTCCCAGTTGGCTGGTCCCAACATGACTGCTCATGCTTGAGTTCTCAGAGGGAATGCAATACACTCTGCAAACCTCTCTATAAACAAAAATAATTGACTTCACTCTGAATGTTTAATGAATGAAGGGAAATGACCTACTTAATTTCCTGTATGTTTTGCTGTGGCAAATGAGTATAATCACGTAATAAAGCAAGAGGCTTTGAGTGGGGGTTACATGTAGGTAAAAGTTGGGATAAAATAGATAGATAGATGTGTAGAAAATAGAAAATAGACAGTTACGTTGCAACAATGACCCCCGGTCTTCTCCGTGACACCGCATCTATCCACATAGCACTTCTCAGTGGGAAAAGCATTGCCACGCACATCATCTCATTCGTGCATCACAGCAACTCTGGGCCATGGTAGAGTGGGTGTCGAGTGTTGTGTTATTAATATCCCTGCTTCCTTTTTGAGAAAGTGGAGGCTCATATAGAGATAGTGCCCTTTCGGCTCCACAGCTAGTGAGTGCTGCAGCTGAGATCAGGACCCAGGGCACCCAGGGCTTCACAGCTTAACTACAATGCTGGATCCTCCTCTGCTTTCCAAAGACAAGCATGCAGAGAATGGCAAGCAGCCTAGGAAGCACAGGTCCTCTCAAACAAAAGGGCTGCTCTTTCCTGCCTTGGGCTTTTGCAATTTTCTCTCCCCTCTGCAGGAACATTCTTCTCCAACCTTTTCACAGGGCTGGCACTTTCCCCTCTCTCCGATCTCAGGATTATCCTTTTAAAGAAGACTTTTGGGAACACCCCTCTCCAAAGTGGCTTCCCATTCTCCCCCCAACCCAGTCATGTTTTATTTCCATTGCCTTGTTTATTTCCTGTATGGTACTTGCTATATTTGCAGAGTTACCTTGGTGTGTGTCAGCTTACTTCCTTCTATAACGGTATGGGGTTGGGAATCTCTCTCTCTGCTCTGCCCTCAGCACCCACGGTGGCGTCTGGCATGGAGTAGGTGTGCAATAAAGACTAGCCAGATAAACAGGACAACACTGCTATGTAAAGTCATTCCCTCACAAAGAGGGAAAAAGGGGATTTTACATTCTAGCGTAACCTTTTGCTCTCTATGTGATCTTGAGAAATTTTAACCTTTATTATGGATTGAACTTTGTCCCTTTCCCCCTCAAAAAATTCCTATGTCCTAACCCCTTAACCTCAGAATGTGAATGTATTTGAAGACAGGGCCTTCAAAGAGGTAATTAAGTTTAAATGAGGTCATTAGGGTGGGCCTAAGCCGGTGTGACTGGTACCCCGATAAAAGGAAGAAACTTGGACGCAGACACGAATAGAGTGAACATGAGGTGAAGACACAGGGAGAAGACGGCCACTTACAAGTCAAAAAGAAAGGCCTCAGAAGAAACCAACCCTGCCAACGTCTTCATATTGGACTTGCAGCCTCCAGAATTGTGAGAAAATAAATTTCCATTTTTTAGGACACCCAGTTTATAGCACTTTGTTATGGTAGCTCTAACAAACTGATACAACCTCTGAGTGTAATAACTGCTATTGCTATTAAATGAGGATTAAATGAGATCATACGCAGTTGTGCATCAGTTAATGACAAAGAAACATTGTGAGAAATGCATTGCTAAGGGATTTCATTGTTGTGCAAATATCATAGAGTGTATTTACACAAACCTATATGGTATAGCCTACTATATACCTAGGCTATATGATATAGCATATTGCTTTTAGGCTATAAACCTGTACAGCATGTTACTGTACTGAATACTGTAGGCAATTTTAACATAATGGTAAGTATATGTATAAGTAAACATACCTAAACATAGAAAAGGCACAGCAAAAATATAGTATAAAATAGAAAAAATGGTGTACCTGTATAGGGCACTTACCATGAATGGAGCTTGCAGGACTGGAAGTTGCTCTGGGTGAGTCAGTGAGTGAGTGGTGAGTGAATGTGGAGGCCTAGGGTATTACTGTGCACTACTGTAGACTTTATAAACACTTAGGCTACACTAACTTTATAAAAAATGTTTTTCTTTGATAAGTTAATCTTAGATTACTATAACTCTTTTAGATTATAAACTTTTTTAGAGCTTTTTGACTGTTTGTAATAACACTTAGCTTCAAACACAAGCACATTGTTCAGTCATACAAAAATATTTTCTCCCCTTATATCCTCATTCTATAAGCTTTTCTATTTTTAATTTTTTCTTATTATTTTACTTTTTAGACTTTTTTATTAAAACTAAGAAACAAACACACACATTAGCCTGGGCCTGCACTGGGTCAGGATCATCAATAGCTGTCTTCCGACTCCACATCTTTCCCACTGGAAGGTCTTCAAGGACAATAACACACATACAGCTGTCACCACCCATGATAACAATGCCGTCTTCCGTAATACCTCCTGAAGTACCTGCCTGGGGCTGTTTTACAGTTAACTTTTTTCCTATAAGTGGAAGGAATATACTCTAAGAAAACGATAAAAAATACAATATAGTAAACACAAAAACCAGTAACAGACTTTTATTATCATTACCAAGTATTATGTACTGTACATAATTGTATGTGCTACACTTTTATACAACTGGCAGTGTAGTAGGTTTGTTTATACCAGCATCCCCACAAACACATGAGTAATGAATGCGTCCCATTACAACATTACAACAGCTACAACTTCACTAGGCGATAGGAATTTTTCAACTCCATTACAATCTTATGGGACCATGGTCGTATATGTGGCCCGTCATTGACTGAAATAGTTATGTGGCACATGACTGCATAGAAAGGTACATAATACTAATATATTAATGGGAACATAAAAATTACCAAAAAATATTAGCCACAAATTTCCTACTTTGTTCCTAGAATCTAACTCCTTCATATGTCATAGTTATCAGTACATAATCTTAGAAAATTTCAAATTATTCATACCTACACGTAACTTTAAAGTAGCACAATGATTGCCTTATATTAAGCATTCAATAAATCTTTGTTGTATGAATAAATGAATGAATGAATTTGTAAACATAAGAGGTATATACTAATATCTATTCTCTTGGTAAGTATTAATAATTCTCTTCAAGCTCTGTAACACCTGTCTAAAGCAAGGGGAAAATTCCCATTCCAATAAAAATGGCAGATCCACCTCATTGTCTCATCTACGATGTACATGTCATTGTGAACCAAAGCATTACTGAGAAGAAAATAGTTTCTAATTCCTTTCTGAAGCAAGATTATCATGAATCAATACTTGTTTTGTCTAAACCCTACTTCCTTCTCCCAAGAGAAAACTTCAATCTCTGGAGGTTTCAAGACAGCCCTTTACAAACAGAGAAACAAAGAAGCAGGCGTTTCCCAGTCCCCTTCCTCCTGGAAGGGCTTCTTGCTTCTCAAAGGCTTGCTCTGTGGAACGCCAGCACCACCTCCTCCGGACACTCACGCCTTGCATTTCCTGTTGTTAATGTCCACCGGCATATCTGGTCACACAGATGAGAGAAGCAACACACACTCACACACACACACACAAATGCATATGTGTCAGAGGAAGGAAACTTGGGGGTTGGAAAGGCTGCCTAATTTATGGCAAACAAACACACATTGTCATTATTAACTTATCTTTATCATCATTTGAGAATATTTCCATAGGGCAGTTTCTACCTTTGAGAATACAAACACCTGTATACCTACATTACCTTCTAGACACACCTCAGATTTAACAGCTCTGTTTGCTAGTTCCCTACCCAACTATCACCAAAGAGAATCTTCATTTTCCAAATCTCACATTAATTAGAAGTGCCTGCAAGGAAAGGTGATCAGATACATCCCATGAGCTCATAAAATCCTTCCCAACACAGAATCTTCTTCTTTTTTTTTTTCTCTCCATTAAGGAGAAAAATGGACTAGAAGAGAGAAAATACTTATTTTATTCTTGCCAATTGCCAGCATGTAGGTTTATATAGTGTACCCAGCTCCTTTGCTATTTCCTTTCTTAGGTTCAATGCACTGAAGAAACATAGGAACTAGTTAATTATATGTATTTTTATTCCCTTATCTAATATGGTAGCTTTGACAGACCTCCTGCAAAGGCCTAAATATATTCAGTGGGCAAGTCATTGTCAATTCCAAAGAATATGCAAAGATGTGATTTCACTTATTTATTTTGTTTGGTTTGTTGTGTTAACATCAGGTTATTAAAGATACATTTTCTCATTTCCTTTGTTTGTATTTTATTAGAACACTAATTACTGTCATGACTATTATTACCACTCTTTATAATAACCTCTTACATTTAAACATAATCTTTTGTCCTGAAATATCCCAGAGTTGTTTACAACCTATTAAGCAAATTATACATGGACCTTACTTCACTCTCCCCCAAAATGTACCCACTTCCTGCAGTGGAAATGACAGCTGTATGACTATGTGTCTATCCCAGCCTGGGATGGCTTTAAGGACACAGACGGCTGGATAATGCACACTCAAGCCTTCCAGCCACTAATTATGGTGCTAGCAGGCCCTGAGAGACAAGCAGAATCAAGGCTGTTTTTGAACCATGGGCCTTGATCAGAAGCTTAGATAGGTAGAGAGATGCTTGGTCATGTCTTCTGGGCCCAGGTCTAAATTAGTTAGTGGTGTAAGTCTATAAATATATTATTTCTTCTAAAGTTAAAGGGAAAAAAATCTTGCAGCTTTATAGGAAAGTCAGTATCTTTAGGTCAGGGAGTTAACACATTGAGGCATTTAACTTTTGAGAGCCATTTGAACTTCATCTGAATTCCTGTTTTTATTATGTTCACCCATCACTATTCACTCACTGTGATGAGAATATTGCGATCTGCTTGAATCCTGTTCAATTTTATGGTTTTTTGTTCCTCAGAGTTTTTAAGTGACCACCATTAGCCTTGTCTGGTTTTCAGAATCAACCACAATGCCTTTTTCTGCAAGGCTACACACAGAGAGCATCTGGACTTTGAAGGATTTTAGTGGAAGGTGTGTAAACTCATCATCTCCTTCTCCAACATTTCTCTATTCTTCTTATTTGGGAGAAAAATGGGCTTCTTTATCAAAAATGCATTTTGGAGATTCTGGATGAATGACAGTAGTAATCCAGCTGTTTCTCCAAGGTTCTAACTCACCCCATAACAATTCATCTTATGGACATGCTGAATTCCCCGTCTGAGCAAAGCCCTAGCAGCACTGCTGCAACCCCTTTGCACCATCACACAGGACAGGCCCAGAGAAGACCATGTCCCCTAGGCTCCCAGTAACACTAACTGCACTCCCTCCCTCCATATCCAACCCATTCCTCCTGCTGCTGCTCTGTCCTCTGTCGTGGGACAAGGTCTTTGGGGGAGAGAAACTCAGCTATAATTCAATGTCCTCATCAAGCAAATTTCTCTGGCTGCATCGGTAGTGTAGCTTAATTAGAATACCATGTATTATGGGCTTTAGGAAACAAAGCAAACATGATTTATCCTCATAGTGATCTTTGATAATAATGTTCAATGAAATTTTAAATCCATTTAGTTATGCAGCTAAATGCGTTACAAAATTATGAAAATATTGACACAAGAATGTGTTCATTAGCATATTTATTTTTGAGTTGGAAGAAGAGAGAGTCTAATGGAGAACAAATTTATAGCTGGTAAATATACTTTCTCCATATTTATTTTCAGGGAACCTGCAAGTTCCAGATAGCCTGATTTTTCTACATGCAAATTAATAATCAGCTGTCATAAAAGAAAAGTTACTCTATCATCCACCAAAACTCAAATTTCTTACGTCATTTAATCATGGTATAATATGCAAAATATTTTAAAGGATTATGTCCATACAGAAGTCTATGGAAAACTCATTGTAAATTTTGAGGGTAACAATATTAGTGCAGTTACAAGTGGCTTCAGCTGACCTGATTATAGGTTTCCATGGGCTATATTAACCAAGCTTTAGGTTACTTAAATGTCTCAAGATTCCCAAACCTTTAGGGCTAGAACACCAAAGAATTTGTATTTATGAGTTGGGTTTGATGATGTGGAAAGACTTGTGTTTGCATTAGTTACTCTACTTTGCCTGAAAGAAGAAAGGTGATAAAACATTAAAAAAAAATTTTGCTGATTGTAAAGTCCCTCAAAACCCTTTAGAGATTTTTTTACTGAGCCCATGGATTTGCATCACTGGACTTTCTAGATTCAGAACTTTGGCAGATTAGAAAGAAATCTGGAGCATCACAAAAATACAAAGGTACATGACCTCAAGGTGCCTCTATGATTAGTGGAATGATCCCATAAACTTCCCTGGACAATGAAAAATATTCCAAAAGGTCTTTTCTTACCCAGATATTGGAGTGAATACATGGGGTTGTTGGCTAACAAGATTAGTGTATCTTCATGAATGCATGAATGCACTTTATCACGTGACCACCTGGCCTCACAGCTAGAAGAGCATCCTCTCTGTCCATGCACCTAGAGGAAGAGTGTGTGAGCTGATGCCAGCTGAACTACAGTTGACACAGCTTCCTGTTTTGTTGATGCAGTGTCACAGGCATGCTCTGACTCATTCAGCCTTTCACCTGGCTGTTCACTTTATTAGAGAAGCCCGTGAAGTCAGATGGTAATGATTTTTCCCAAGGAAACTTTTCTCTGACAGAAATATGGCATCCATAGCATCAATTTAGAAAAGTGAGGTAAAAATATTAATAGTACTAGGGAGGGATGAGAAAGCATTTAGAAGCACAATGGTGGCATTTTAAATTCTCCCAGAATATTATACACCCTCCTCTCATTTAAAATTTTTTTTTAAATGAAAATTAAGTTTATTTCCAAGTATTACAGAGGTACAAATGCTTTTGGTTACATGGATCACTTTTGTAATGCTTGAGTCAGGGTTAAAAGTGTTCCCATCACCCAGATAATGTTCATTGTACCCGAAAGGTAGGTTTTTACCCATCCCCTTCTCCTCCCTTCCCCTTGCTTGATTTCCATTGAGTTTTACGTCCCTCTATGCACATTATACATAAGCATGTATCGCTGAAAATTAACAGAGAAAATGAGTGTCAATAAAACAAATTAAGTTTGGACAAAATAATTTTTGTCTGTTTTAAAGAGGAGGCAAAATGGAGCTGCTCTTGCATTCCCTCATTGGAACATGAGGGAACATCTTGTAAAACATGGTTCAAGTCTCTCCCTTGAGTGTCTTTATATGTGATTCATATACAAAACAAAGAATGCTGGGGCAACAGCAACCTGTAGTAACAATCCAATCAACCTGTGTAGCTACAAAGATAATTCTATCAAAGTTGTGCTCTACACACCGAGGTCTGAGCTTGGAGGAAAGTAAATCATTTTCTGCTATAAAACAGATGTGTAAATAAGTAGCCGGTGTTGGCCTCAGGGAGGACAGGAGGAAGATGGAGCACACATACTAAAAAGTAAAATGTATAAGGTCAGATAGTTGAGTGGGTCCCAAGCCAGAATATGGAAGAAATATTACTGTGAGGAAGAGTGAACAGGTGGGTTTCCTGGCTGGCTTCTCACATTGGAAGGAGCACCTGGCTTCACCTGCCAGGAGAATAGTGAGCCCAGGGGAATGTGTACCTAAGAATATGGAGCTAAAAGAAGAAAGAAACACCTTATTTGAGTTTTCAAATGAACTTAACCTCTGAAATTGAATAGAGAATTATAGAGTAAGTAGTGAGATAGCTCTGAGGCTTTGATGGAAACATAAAGTGATACATGGAATGTGCCTGTGAGAATATTGTCTCACTGAAGACTGTTATTGTAAAAAGTGAAAGATCCAATACACACAATTATAGCAAACAAAAGCATGTTGCACTTTTCAAGTTTTTTTTTATTCTTTACTTCATAATTTTCACAGTTTTTCTCTCTAAAGATCATTTTTTTTGTACTAAAGATATGCTAGAATTTTCTGGGACCATTTGCCAACATTTCTGTTGTTCTAACACAGGAAGAATATAATAAGAAGGAAGAAGAGAGGAAAAGCCAAAATACAGTCTCTTTTTCCAGTGAGGCCCATCTGCCTCACCTCAGCAACATGATTCTTCTCCGTGAATAATTCCCCGATTCTTTTTCTACTCAATTGTAGGGATCCTGTTTGTTTTAAGATATGTGACAACCAACACCCAAGGAAAATGAAAGATGAGTAGAGAATTTAGAATCTTCAATTTGCAATTTGATATGTATGTATTCCCTATTCTTCAGAAGAACACATTATTTGAACTAATTAAGAATTTTCAGTTGCCTTCCATACCGAAAAGGCATTATATGTACAAAGATCACTTGTATTTCTGAGTAATAAAATTCTGTTTCTTACATAGTCGAGATCTACAAGAAAGAAACTATTAAAATCAGTTGTCATGTAAATTATGTAATAGTGTCACACATATACCAATTGTTTTACTTCTATGGCTCATTCTTTCATGATGAATTTGAATTTATAAAGCTGGCTTTGCAAAATTGAATGTGTTTGTGCCTTCTCTGTGATACAACTGACTATAGATGAGTGGTCCCCAAGGGAGAGTATGCTTGAAATAGCTCTTCAGGTGATTTTAATACAGCATCACTCTCTTCAACAAAACCACAGCTCTGAATCACATCTGGAACACATAATCTCCACTTTTCACTAAAAACACAAACTTTTATTTATTTATTTATTTATTTATTTTTTTTTTTTGAGACAGAGTCTCACTCTGTTGCCCAGGCTAGAGTGAGTGCCGTGGCGTCAGCCTAGCTCACAGCAACCTCAAACTCCTGGGCTCAAGCAATCCTCCTGTCTCAGCCTCCCGAGTAGCTGGGACTACAGGCATGCACCACCATGCCCGGCTAATTTTTTTTCTATATATATTTTTAGCTGTCCATATAATTTCTTTCTATTTTTAGTAGAGATGGGGTCTCGCTCTTGCTCAGGCTGGTCTCGAACTCCTGAGCTCAAACGATCCGCCCACCTCGGCCTCCCAGAGTGCTAGGATTACAGGCGTGAGCCACCGCGCCCGGCCTAAAAACACAAACTTTTAGATAGACTGTTGTCTTCCTCTTCTCCATTCCCTCTTGGAGGATAATGTAGAAATAAGTGGAAGAGCAACCAAAGGAGAATAATTTTAACTTGCTTCATTTTTTTTTTTATTTGTGGAAAATTGCCAAATGGGGATCCTGTTAGACTTGGCTTCGTGGGCTTAAGAGTCAATGATTTTTACCCAAATGCCCATCAATACATGATTGGATTAGTAAACTGTGGTATATGTATACCATGGAATATTACTCAGCTATAAGGAATGATGAAGATACGACATCTCTATGGTTCTCCTGGAGAGAGCTGGAACCCATTATATTAAGTGAAGTATCCCAAGAATGGAAAAACAAGCATCACATGTACTCACCAGAAAATTGGTTTCCCTGATCATCACCTAAATACAAATCTGGGAACGACACCAATTGGACATCAGACTGAGGTGGGGGGTGGGGGAGGGGATGGGGGTATGCCTACACAATGAGTGCATTGCGCACCGTTTGGGGAGTGGTAACACTTGAAGGTGCTGACTCGGGAAAGGGGGGGTGGGGAAAAAAAATATGAAACTGTTGTTTTTAAAAAAAAAAAAAAAGAAAGACAAAAAAAAAAAAGAGTCAATGATTTTTAGAAAAGATTCTCTTTACTCTAAAACAAACCAAACATTCATTGAGAAAGCTATTAAACAAAAATTTTAGTCAAAATAGTAAAATAAAATAAATACCCATTTCTCTTTGAGAATATAATAAAGTGACTATAAGACTATATACAGATGCTGCAGAATAATATATTAAATGGTTAGTTTTATATACAAATTGGAGCATACTTTATTAGCTAAACCCTTTTCCCAAATATATATATCATATGTATGCAAGCTGAAATGTCAGTACCTTACAAAAGATTATTTATGATAATCAAGGCTTTGGGTCCACTATCACAATAGCTCTTTCTGGGTGGAGAAGTTCTAGTTACATATTGCTCTAATTACACATTGTAGCTTCTCATACAGGGAAAGGATTTACCCCTCTTAATCACACAGGGATAAGAGAAAAGGAAATGGTCACCTATACTGGGCAGAGAATGGACAGGAAGTGTGGGATTCCTAAACTCTGAATTATAAGAGAATAAAGATTTATTTTTGGCTGAGAAGAAAAAGCTGACCTCTATCACCTGGTCTTTGGATGAAAAGGCTGAGCCTGATAAGACATCAGCAAGTGCTGAAATTATAAACTTTCAATAAAAATGTGCTCAATAGCATAATTTTGTTAGTTGGGCATTTGGATTGTTAAAGATGGAGATAATTTCTGTGCATGGAACAAGTTGGTACCATGACATGAAGCATCCAGAGAAGCCATTTGCTTGACTGCACAAGGGACCTGGAAATCTCTGGGAACACAAAGTTGTAGAGCCATGATAGCAGCATGGGTCTAGTGGGACAATCTGGAAGGCATTCTTAATCCCACCTTCATACCTTATCCAGGTCCACTTACCACCACCTCCAAAACATATTCCTAGTGTCCACTCTTTCCAAGTCCCCTTTGTGTCTCACCTGGACCACTCTCGTAGCTCCTAACTGCTCACTCTGCTTGCAATCTTGCTATCTACCATCTGTTCTCCAAACAGATTAATCTTTTAAAGTTGCTAATCACATCATGCTATCCCCCTCTTTATGGGGCTGCAGTAATTTCCCATCATGGAAATACTAAAACCCAAATTTCCACCAGACTCCCCATGACCCATCCCTGCTACCCCTCACTTTCACCTCCACTCCTGTGCTCCAGCCAAGGGGCTGGCTTTCTGGTCTTTGGACCTCACCTAAGGCATGCTGTCCTCAGAAAGCCCTGCCCTGACTACCCTGCATTATTCATCACACCACTCAAATTTAACTCTTGGATAACACGTTTTCCTTGTTATTTATTTAACTCTGTTTGTTTATTGGTCATCCTGCTGATTTGTTAGGTTAGTGACTGCTTCTCTCAACCAAAATGCAAGCTCTGTGAAATCAGGACGTTGTCTATTATCCCCAACACATGGAACAGTGCCTGGCGTATAGTGAGGAGGTCCTCAATAAATATTAGTTGAATTCATAAGTAGGATGTCCTTAGGGATTGCCAGACATTGCTTCAAAAGAGGATTCCCAGGAGACACCTCCCATTTTGAGAAAGTTGGGAAAAGAGAATCATTATGGTTTAAACCTCAAAATAAATATGTCCTTATTTTTTGTATTCTAATCTGATGAAGTGGGACATACCATTTAATAATATTATACCAAAATTATTTTTAGATATTTAAAGCTATAACATATTTATTCTATTTTTTCTTCATAGATACGTGGACCTGATCATGTCAAATTCCTTTCTATTTGGCATACAAAACCCTATTCTCTGTTGTTTCTGCCCATAATATTTTGGCAGGTCATGGCTTCCCATTCTGAGCTCCAAAAACACTGGATATATTCCACTTCTGCAGCAATGATCGCCGTGCTTTGTGTTTGTCTGCAAGTCTGCCCTCCCTATTACACTGAGCGCTTATATTCTAGCACCCAGAGTGGAGCTGATCACCTGGTAGCTGTATCACCTATGAGCTTTCAAAATTAATCAATAAAGAAAGGCTGTTATTTATAATATAAAATATAATTTTGTGTGTTTTAAAAGTTATTTATTTTTCTGAGATCCTCCAAAAAAAAGAAGAATATAGAATGAACTCTTTTGCAATAAGTTTTGCAAAACCATTACTCAAAAAAAAAAGTGTTTTATATGATTACATTTTTAGTGCAGTATTAACTAATTGGCATAAGATTGATTTTATTTACTTGCCCGATTACATTTAAATTGGTTAAAATTAATCCAATTAGTTTAACAGTACAACTCTGGCCAAGTCTGAATATAAAATGTTTAAAACAATGATTGTAATATATTTCAGGAAAAAAATCTAAACAGCAAGGGGCCAGCTAGCCCAACAACATATTTCAGAAAAAAAAAAATTCAGTCTAGCCACAGATTTATTCAACTGTGCTCTTTCTTTTCATTGTATTATGTATATCCCCAGTAATATTATTCTCTGGGGTCAGTTCTGATTTCAACCATAGACAGAGTTTCAAATCATGAGATCTCTGGAAGAGATTAATTCCTAATTCCTCCAGGCTGGACAGTATGTCTCTAAGAGATTTCAGTGATAGATTGAGGCTCTTTAGAGAAGCAGCTCTAGATGGTTAAGGCCCCAAGCCCTTTGGAAATTTAACCATCCCCATGTGCATTTCGTCTTTTTTCCTAGAGCAGACCGTCAAATTGACGTAACTCTGGGTAGTGATGAGTGAGAAGGAAACCCAAAGCCAGCCCGAAGGGGCAGTTGCTTCCTTGATCTTCCCTGATAACAGCTGCATCTACTCTCCATCCCTGAGCGTGTCCCTACTGCGCATACAAACTGCAGCTACCTCCCTATCTATATACCTCTATTTTCATAATTCAGTGCTGAGCTTCATGAGGACAAACACTCTTTCTTACTTACACATATCCTTGACTCCTAGCCAAACACATAGTGTGTAGCAGTTGCCTGAACAAATATTTATTGCACTGAACAAAAGCAGGATCAGTCATGGTCTCACAAGGCTGCCAGATGTCTGCTCTTCCCTGCCACCAAGGGATCCTCTAGCAACACCTCTTGTGTCTTTCCTTCTTTTCTTTGCTGTTCTTGAGCTCTGCAGAGGAGTCTGAGAGTTCCAATACCTGCTATAGAATTACAAATATGACCAAGCCATGTGTGGGATATGTGTTGGGGAGGGCCACTTATTAAAAAGGGCTCATCTTAAATAAATAATAAAAGATAAATAATTGTTTAGAAAAAAATAATAAAGCCTCAACCAAGAGAACAGTTTCGTTTTTTAGATGACTAGGCATTTGGGTGAGATAAACAAACATTACCATTGGCAAGAGATCCTGCTTCGTATTACTAGGCAGAGATCAGCTGGGTTCACTCAGAGGCAGTGCAAGTTTCCTAGCTGCTTCAGGAGCTTACACAAGAAAAGCTGAAAAAAGAAAGAAAAGCAAAGAAACCCATGGGACAGTGGGGAAAGGTGCTGCCCCCAACTTGCTGAGTAGGTCTGCTGTGGTTGTCATCTGCTAATTTTGGAGCAACTCTTTTGGAGAAACTGAGTAAGCTATCACTGGAAAAAAATAAGATCAGATAGGACAGAGAACCAGGGCCATTGTTTCTCCAGGAGAGAAAAAGCACTTGATTGCATTATTATTAGACTATCAGGACAAAGTTGACCTGCCAGAAGTAGCAGGTGAACAAAGCGGGTAAAGAATGACCATGGCTCTGGCTGCCTCATGACAAAATCAGGCAAGTCCTCCAAGAATAATGAAAGGAAGTATTTAAAGCCACTTAAGAGCTAGAGTGAAAAAGAGCATGGGTTTGGAATCAGACATACCCATCTTTAGGATGCCAGTTCTATCTAGCTAAGATGTTCCAAAACTATTCGGGATGAGAATGACTCATTTCTCAACTACTAAAGGCAAGTTCCTTAATCTCTTTGAGCCTTAATTTTCTCATCTCTAAAATGGGGATAATCACTTGCAGATTATCAACCTACTTCCTGGAAAAATGCAAAATGTTTCTCACGTACTTTTAAGGGATTCACAGAGACTCTGCAGCTCAGTCAATGTCTTCAGGAAAAAAATACCCACCTTGCACTTTTTTGATGCTTTAAATTTTCTATTTCACAGAACTTTTCTAAAAAAGAATGATTCATGATGATGAAAGCATTATAGAGAAATGCTATTCTTTATCAGAATTCTCTTTTAACTAGAACCTGTATGATTCACCAGCCTATTAATAATTGTAATAACTCTAACTTAATATTTTGCAAAGTATGACCCCAAATTATTATTTTGTGTGTGTCAGAAAAAATTGAGGATCCTACCTCTAGAAATTCTAATCTAGAAGGTTTGGAGCCTGTCTAGGAATCTGCATTTTTAACATAATAGTCTCATCTTCACTCCTACATAAAGTTTAAGAGCAGATAAAATTTTAATTCTAGCCCATCTGTGTTTATTATTACAAGCAGTATCTGTTTGCTTTTCCGCGTTTTATGTTCTACTCATTTCAAGTCACATGATAAACCTATACTTTGTGCCTCACAATTTTGACCAATTCATTTGAAAGATTCCTTGCAATGTCACAATAATGTATGTCATAGTTATATGTGGTACAGGGAAATCAACTGAATCCAATGTTCCCAAGGGAGACAGCAGTCAAAATATGTGCCTCAACATTCACGCACCAGAGTTTATGTATTTTTTTAGCTGGGAGCCCCCAGCAATACCCAGCGTACAGCAATAAGTGAAAGCAAACAGAGTAGGAGCAATGAAGAAGACAGAAAGCTTACAAAAGCCAGACAAAGGATTGTAAAAGATTAGCAGTATGGGACCATTTGATAGAAGGGCAAATAGCCACAAACAGCTCAATTATTTCCAAGACCATTATGTTTTATGACAAACGAAAATAATCGACGTCCATGATGATTACTCATTGGAAATACGCACCAGAATAGTTTAAGAAATTCAAGTGCTCAATATATCTTAGAAAATTTTCTATCCAAAATTTGTCAGTGTAAAACATTTTATTGTTCAGCTTTCAAGAAAAATGGAAGTTTCCCGACAACTGAGGGAAAACCTAGAAGAGATTAATTTCATCCTGTACGAAAAAGTAGGCCGTCTTCACCAAATTTTCCTTTAAAAAATACATATGCATGGCATGTCATGAAGAAATTTCACAGTAATTGATAAACAGAAAACTTTAGACCTATTCCAAAATGCTAGAGGATTGACTATAGCATCAAATAGAAGAAAATAGAGCTTCAAGGGGAAAGCAGCAATGAGGAGGATTAAAATCCCCTCCATTTAAGCTTCTGATTAGTTCTAATCATGCAGTAAACACCTGCAGTTAGTGACAAACCTGCTTAGTGCAGGTTCAAGGAGAGGAGCCTTAGAGTCATTTCAGACACTTGGTGGATTCTTTCCAAGAGAAACAACATAAACTCCAGGGATAAACACTTGATAGTTTTTCTAAAGAAAGTGACACCAAAGTTGCCAACAGGGTCACATATAATTAGTGTGCCATTAAAGAAATTTGAATAAGCCCTACCCAGGAGATTTTCTTTTTCCTCACTATATGCTGCTGGTCTGAACAGGTTTAGGCTTATTTTGCCTCTTTTCCCTTCACAAAAGCCAAGGACAATGGAGAGATAATGGGACACATTTAAGAAAGTGAAAACAGGAATTTAATACGCACCCCTCAGGTAATCCTTGAGTACTGGTGCTGTTCCCAAAAGCAATGTGAAGAATGATGGTGGATAGTAATTCCTGCTCCTGCTGGATGATTAAAAGTTCAACTAGGGCACATAAAAAAATACATATAAGGTACCAGAAGGAGATTATTCTGTACTTGGATTGAATTACTTCCCTTTGGCACATAAACTGTGTATTCTTGTGAAACTCATATTGGTTAGAGCAGTGAGCTGTGGCTGCCAGCTAGCCCTCTGTTAGTGAGGTGTGCTAAAAGGAGCATGAGAGCATTAATGAGTTTGTCTTTTAGGCCATGGAGCCTAGTGTCTGCCCTGATGCCACTGTGTTTGTGTGTTTTTTCACATGTCATTGATATACATTATTTAAACATCTAGCCTATGAGACTGGAGGTCTTGGAAGATTTGGGGGAGAAACATATTGAAACAGTCTCAGCAACATTAATAAAATCCAAAAGGGAAACGGAGTCAGTTTGGGGTAAGAGGAAGGCATAGACAATACAAAGGTGAAAAAATGAATTTTGCCAGTAAGTCCCCCCAAAAGTTCAGAGTTTGGTTGAGCTTAAATTTTCACTTCTAGTTACGATTCCAGAAAGGGTGTATCCACCAGCCTTGAGGTATAATGATCTGAAGATTATTTCTGCTCTAAGTAGAGATGTCAAAACCTGTCTCTGCTTTTGTACAGGCATCTGTGGGCTAAACTTACATGCAGAAAAGCCACCATCTGCATCTTCTAGTGCCCAAGATCCTGACTGTTTTCTTCTTCAAGTGTGAAGACAATAAGAGCAGACCCCCAACTAGCAAAGCACAAGAGACATGGTGAATGCCTTCGCACTAAATGCCTGGGGCTAGGGAATCTGTTCCACTCTCTGACCCCTTGGGAACCACCTTCTCATCAGATCCCTCTGTGTTTCGAGGCAGGCTCCTTTTAGAGTTCAGACTCTGACTATGTCACAGAAAAGTTGACTGGTGAATATTCATCTTGTTTTATGCAAATACTCTTAGTTCTCACCTATCACTGTTAGCATGAAAACCTGCCCACTCTAATGAACTCGAGAGAGGATAAGGAACTGGAAAACTGCCCTCTGATTCATGACTCCGGCTCCAGCTGTACTTATGATAATGCATCCGGGCTGGGTACCCTTGGGAAAATGTGTATTTGGGGGAGGAAGATGCCTGGACAGTATGTTGAGATTTCCTGTGCTGCCATGAGCAATTTGTGACTTAATGAGTGTATTTATAGGTACATTACAGGTCCTTTATCATTTCAGAAATCAATGAAGTAATTTCCAAAGGAAGTTAGAGTGATTTGTGGCTAACGGCTGCCCCTATTTATTCTATCATAAAGAGAAAAAAGAATTCATCCATTAGGAAAACTGGAAATGGAATGATTTGTCAGAAGGAAAACCCGACTTCCAGGAGACTGAATGAAAAGTTGTATAAAGGAAGACACTATTTAAAGCAAAAAAATGTATACAGTGTTTCTAGCGGTTAAAAGCTTTTCAAAAAAATTACTAAGACATTCTTTATGCCCTACCCTGACTACCACTTAATGCTAAGAGCTGCCATCTCTTAAGGACTTGCTATATTGCCAGACCCTTGCTGAATACTTTGCATGCTCTACCTCTTTCAATCCTGCTACCCAACCCCGACTTTACAGACAAGGAGAATGAGGCTTCAAGAGGTGGAATAATTGTCATCACTACAGAGAGATGTAGTTATTTGCCCATGTCAGAGAGCCAGACAAAGGGGCAGAGATGGCTTTGAACCAGGTTCTATTTCACTCCAAACCTGTGCTCTTAGTCACCATTACCATATTGCTACCACTAGACTAAAGTGATTTGATTGCTTGTATAAACAGGTGTGTTTTGATCTTATGAATTCACTTCACTCTATGTTTGAATATACATTTATATACACACACACATCCCATTTATTTACTCACCCCTTTAACAGATGCTTACCAGACACTTACCTTACACCAAATCCATGCTAAACACAGGAGACCTAAACATGAAAACATAAAGTCTCTCTTCTCAATGGGTTTATGCCAGGAAGATAGAAGGAACACTATGTACGATAATGCAAGAATGTACAAATCACAGGAGCAGAGCAGAGGTGTGGTCCAATGCTCCAAACACAGCACTGGAAGACTTCACTACTCAAGTCAAATTAGTGACCATTTTTCCAAAGCTACTGATCTCAATTCAAATTTGAGATAACAACAAAGGAGTTGAGATTGTTTACTTGGTTTTGGGAAAACTCCCATCTGGGTTTCTGCAGAGTGCACCGGAAAGGGTGTATTTCAAGACAAGGGAAATCTCCTATTACCAAATATAGAACCTCTAGGAAACTGTTCTGAATTTAGAAACTAACTTCAAACTTCAGTGCTTGCAAAGTGGGTGAGTTGAGGTGAGGCATAAACTTGGAGCGGCTACATATATTTCATTTTCATCTTTCCATTTCCTTGGCAATCCTAGAATTAGGTATTGAAAGGCTTGCAAACAATAATTTTATATTGTTTGCACACAATAGATTACATGTTTCCTTGGTTGGCAAAACATGAGTTTCTCTTCAAAATTAAAGCTTTCAATATCAGGAGAAATGGCTTTAAAAAGCTGTAATACTCATTCTGTGAAAGCCCCATTGAATAGTCTCTGTACCAACTAAATCCTAGTGTTTGTTTCTGGCTGAAAAAGAAAAATGTCTTGCAAATACAAATGTGAGAAAAATGATAAGGACTAAGTTCACATGACAGATGGCATGTTGGAAGGCGTGACATGATTGCTAGACTTTATAAAAATGCATACTGGTGTAGGTTATATATTTTACACCTCTCATTCACATATCTCAATCATCACAACCACCTTATGAAATAAACCAGGTAAGTTTTTCTCCCCTGCCCTCCAGTTGAGGAAGTAGAGTTTTTAAAATGGTTATGACCTCCCTGGAGATCTTTAACTAATGAGAAGGATCAGCAGCTAGACCTGGCTCTACCTGAATCTAAGTTCAGTGCTCTCCACTATGTGGTGTGCAAATTGTATGTAGAAATATACAGCAAGTTCCTTGATATTAAAATAAAAACAATTTTTAATTATGCTTATGGGGTAATGCATGAGGGAAGAAATTTATATTTTATTCATTGAATAAATATTTGTTGAAGGCAAATCATTATGCTAGGAGGAATAACAGGAATTCGAAGATGAACGATGCTATCACTCCATTTTAACCAGGAAGATCTATGTATATATGGAAACACATCTTCTCTAAATGTAGTCCAAACTATAGTCTGCAATAAAAATTATGCAATGAGCACAGCTCCTCTTTTTTAATATGTTTGGGGCAGCTGAAAAGCTAGATGAATATATATATATAGTGATAAAAGATTTACGTAGGATCCTGTTTACACTTAAATTTACAACCCTATTCATTTGTTTGAAATCAGTTTTATGTCACAACTGCATTTAGACTCACTAGGTGTGGTTATCAAGTTTCCGTATGTTAGTTCCTAAACTCTGTTCAGAAATCATGACCAGACCCAGGCAATATTGACATATTCTGACATTTGCTGTCAAGACCTAGCTCATAATTAAGCTGCTGGATTTAGAGACTTTATAATAAAACTCTTAACAGAACTTAGACTGGTGAATTTGACATTTTATTCTTTGTTTGCAGACGTGAGCTATGGTATCAAAATTCTTAGAGGATACTGCCGAAAAGAATACTATTCTTAGAGGTCAGAGCCCAGAAAGTGACCTTTCATAATTCTTCAGGCTACAGGAGGAGACTGTCCTTACACATATGCCTGCAAACCTCTCTGTATGTGTTTGTATCTCTCTCTCTCTGCATGTTTCAGATCCATGCTTGGCTCTTGTTGAAGAATTTGTCCTTTCCTATTCCCCAAAAGCATACAGTTCTTTGAATGTCTATTTCAGTGCCTTTTAAATAAAGCTCTTTCCTCCCCCAAACATATTTTTCCCTTGAATTCATGTTCCTTTGTAGAGTTCAGACATATCCATCAACTCATCAGTCAGAATCTTGAATATGACTTGAAATACATTCCCTTAGGTAAAAAATAATTTTGTGAAAGTGCTTTTTATTATTTTCAGTTTAACAGTTCTGAGTTCTCTCCTTGACTTTTTAAAAACTCATGCATTTCCAATTCTTCAAAGTCACAGACAGGTAAAAGTCTCGGAGTCAGTGAGCCATTGTCATTAATCATTTTTAAAATCACCAGAATAATTATGCAGAATAAAAAAACATAAAAAGGTTATTTTTTGTCATTACCTTTGACTTTATCCTCGTCTTAGCTATTCTCTGAAGATTTACTTTATGACAATATATAGTTCTTCTGGGCAGAAAACTTGAATCCATATGTTAAATGAAACACCAAGACTCTTGTTCTGTCTAAAAATGATGTCATTTCTTCCACACTACTTGCAAAGCCTTGTTTTTAAGGAGTCATTGTGTTAGCATGAATTATATTGTTTCATAAATCATTCCATTGTCCTGGGTATGTACTCCACATCTGTTTGTAAGGACCAAGAAGGAAAAGGGCAAGTCCTGAAGTCCTTTATTCTCATTGTATGTAGACCTATGATTCTGGAGAGAAATTGTCACCAGTCCATAATTACAAATGGTAAGCAACAGATGCTCCAGCTAGCACTGGGTAGAATATGCATTTTTAATACAAGAAATACATAAAGCTGACCCTATATTCTTCCTAGAGGACATGAAGGTAGAACAAAACTGTTTTGATTTAATATACAAAAACTCAAAGCAAGTTTTATAATCATTCCAGAAAACGTTGGAACTATCTTAGCAAACGCCTTTGAGCAGCTAACACTTGACTCACATTTTTGAACATATATATGTAAATTTATATAACTTTTCAAAATTAAAATGTATTTGACTCATCATACCAGTGACCACACTGAGATTACCAACATGCATATTCATGATTATAGGGATTTTGTTTTCTGTTCTTTGGGGATTTGGGTATTAGTCATTGCAACGAGCAATTTTGTACATATAGCTTTGGGGGTTTTATTGATTATTTATTTAGGAAAAAGTCCAAAAGAATTATTGCCTCAACATTTGACTTCCTTTGTGGCTTCTGCTTCACACAGCTGTGTTGCTTTTCAGTAAGGTTGTACCATTCCACTCCCAACATTCTTTCTATCTTCACTTTATTGATTAGGACAACCTGCAACTGCTCCTAAATGCCATTTCCTTCCCAATGAAGAGCCAATTATAGTGGATAACACATGTGTTCCCTGAGACTTTAATTAGCATCTGCTTCAACCTAAGCATGTGACACATTCATGAAAGGAATGCTAGATCTTAAACAGCACGTAGGTATTTAAAGGAAATACATAGTTTGTGAAGAAGGAAAGAGACTGCAGGAGGTTTCAAACCAGTGAGGCTGTGGTCTTGGCACCATTCTGCAATAGCTGCTGCATTCATTTGAAGAAGCTCTTGTTCTCTTCTCACTAGGTGACTGACACCTGTAAGGCTGACCCTGTCATTGTTACCATATACTGAAGCCTGCTAAGGCCATTTTTAGGCCAGGCCTAATTCCCACAGATGCTAAACTGCATTTAGCCTAAAGAGGTTGAACTGCTAGGAGAAAGGCCATCTATTTAGATTGCTCTGGACATAACAAGGGGGCCATGATATTTCAAAGATGAACAATTACTTATTCTCGTATTCATTGTGAAATGTTTTCTTACACACAGTGAGAATCCATTGATTTCCACCTTCCTCAAAAAAGAGAAAAAGCAAAAAAGAAAAACACTTTGATAATCTAGCTTAGCAGCAAATGTCCCCAGATGTCTTCTTGTCTGGCTAAAACTTCTCTAGAGGGCTCTCATTTATGCTCTCAGAAACACAAAATGCAACCTAGTTATTGCTATATTTACTTCCATTTTCTTGTAGGATGCTCTCACAGGCACAGCGGGAGCTAAATTGGGCTCTGATAGGGTTTCCTCATCCTGAGCCCGTTTTCTGAGCACACTGTATTCATAAATAGCCTGCAAGGCTTTGGGCTTCTGAGGTCACTGTGCTTCACACAATTGTTCTCCGCCAGACTACGTGAAAGACAGTGCCCGGGCTCAGGCCCGCAGTTCCTGGAAGCTGGGTTTCTCAGCATTGAAGGGCTATCTCTTCTCAGAGAAAGGCACAGCCTGGCTGTGGAGGGTGACCTTGGTCATTGTTCTTGGGGCCTGTGACTTCAAAAGTGGAGGTTGCTACTGAAATTATAGGACCAACCTCTAACCTGATACCATCTGGCTCTCAGGATGCCTATATAAATAGCAAATTGATATCTGTGATGGAATAAATGCTTTGTAAACTCTCCTCTATTAGGAAGGAATGCAAATTAAAGTATTATCTGAATACTTTTCCCTCCCACTTCCTGGACACTCCTCAGGCTTAATTCTAACAGACCAGACGTCAGGGAGAATAAGTGTATGAAATGCAGTCATGACCAGTCGTTAATGATTATTTTTGTATGAATAAGAGGAGTATGTCAGGAGAAGGGGAAAGAAATATCTAAGGTTTGGCAGTTCGGTAAGGATGTTGTATAGGGGCGGGGAATGAAGAGGGCCATGAAGAATTTACTAGTTTGTTCGTAGGAACATATTCCACTACCACATAGCTATAGGTAGCTGTAGTATAGAGCAGCAATTCAGAGATCACAGATCAGTCTTCTCTGTCACTTTATTGTGTTTTTCCAATTAGATTTTCTCTCATTCCAAATGATCTACTGTAACTTATATAAAATCTATGAAAATTTCCTAAAGTAAATACCCTGAGAGTTTCCACTTATTTCCATGGAAGCTGTAAAGTTAAAAACAAAGAAACAGTTTCATTACTTTCTCCAGAGCTCAGTAATTTGTGGCAACCTGCAAGCTTTAGAAAAACTCTCCTTTTAAGACAGAGCAGAGAGGTGGAAAAAGCTGAGGATTTGAGAAACAATTCACTTTCAAAATGTGTTCATATATATCTTGGACCCATCTCTAGAGGGAAATGCATAAAGCCTCTGCAGGCTGTGAAGTGCTTGAGTAATTGTCACTAAATATATCAGACATATGATGTGATTTAAGGTAATATAATGAGCTAGTCTGTATCCAATATTCAGAACAAAGAATAAAACATCCCCCTGGTTATCGCTCCCCCCTTTCCCTCTCTCTGACAGCCTCTCCCTACCTCTTTGGCACAGGCAGCCATTCTGCATAACTTGTAAATGTATTTGAAGTCAAACCACTCAATAAGCATTGTAATGTCCTAAACAATACAAAATATTGACAACTTTCCCCCAATTTTTGATGAAGGAAAGGATGCTAATGTATCTTAGTTACAGATATAATTGAAGACACTTTCTTACTTTCCAAAAGTAAGAAATGTTTGACAATATGATATAATTCAAAGCAATGCTTTTAACATTGTTATTAGTAGATACTCCTAAAAATATGGAGAAGAAATGAACAGCACTATATAGTTGTTTAAGCAAAAGTCAGTCTTTTCATATGAAAATAATTCTACTTTTGAACTTTTTTTTTAAAGCATTTAGATCACACAGGATTGTATTTGGCCTGTGCTGTTTGCATCACTTATATTTACACATATCATATTCTTTCTTTTATAGTTACCATTCCACGTTTATACCCTGAGCCACATTCCTGGCTTTAGGACACAAACATTCACACACACACACACAGACAGACACACACATACACACGTGCAGAGTAAGTAGCCTTAGAGGTAATATCTTGAAGACCACCTATCAATCCATTTAAATTAATATCAACTGATTATTTGACAAAATTGACATATGATTGGTTTAAACTGGCAGGTCAATAATTGAAATGGACCCAATAAAGAGCCTCTTGAACCAACAAAACAAGGATAAAAATGAAAAAGATGAAATTACCAAAGTTATAGTTTGTCTTTAATTAAGCCAACCCTAACTTACTTGGGGCTTTGTGTTTATTTCCAAAGATAAAATGAAGAGCTTTCTACTTTGTAAAATAGATAAGGATTGTGCTATCATTTGGATTTCAGTAACATTTCTCAGTTATAGACATATCTTGAAAATTGGGAGCTTACTATTCTGCCAATATAGAGGCCAGGAAAGTTGGTGGAACATTTGAATGAGGCGGGCCATGTCACCTAGCATACTGAAGAGAGCAATTTTATTTTACAGATAGTGTAATGAATTCCTCTGTTTGTGTATCCAGGCACCTGGTTCTAGGTATGGTGCAATGACTCCTAAGATATTCCCATCATGTCCCTAAATCGTAAAATTGACAACCCTCAGTTCTAAAGTGGCCTAAAATAGGTGGAATTTATTTTAAAATTCTAGAGATCACATAGCAGTGTTAGTGACAGTGTAGAAACTGTTTGCTCAACTTCAGGCTTTCTCCCTTTGCATTCCAGAACACTGGTGTCCCCATCTCACCTGGGTATCACCTAGACATAAAGTAGAGGGTACTCAGCAGCATCCAACTTGCAGATCTGGTGGTCAACTAGTCCATCTGGAAAAAGGCAGTCTCACAACTACTGAAGATGTTATCACCTATTTGGGGAGCAAGAAATTATTCTAGATATAATTATTCCACCCCATCATCAGACTGTCTGAATTTGTCTAGGAGACTGCAGTACAAATATTTTCTAAGAATCCCTTGAGAAACTGCCAAGACACCAAGGCCCAAATAATTTAGGCTGTAATGCAAGGTTGAGAAACTAATGTACAGGAGAAAACACAGGCAGTCACTCAGCCTTTAGTTGACTATACTTTTTTTAAAAAAAAAAAAAAATCCTATCTAGATAGATATATTTATTTCTCATTAGAGCTTACCATACTTTAGTATATCTCAAAAGTTTCCCCACAAGTACCTGAAATGTTATAATTCAAGGCCTGAAACTGATTTTTTGTTTTATTTCAAATTCATTATAATTAAAATTAAGAGGAAAAAAATAGGAGTAAAAATGAAATTTTTCCTACTTTCCAATAGGCTTGAGTGTATTGTTCTGTGAAAATTTAGTGTAAAACACTAATTCACCAGGATTGGTAGGAACATACTAGGTGTTGACAGGACTCTGATATGCTCAATGAGAAATCTAACACCAATCTGGAAGGTTGAAGACAATAAAGAAGTAACTGGAGTCTGAGGGTGACCTAGGACATTTCCCACCTCTGTTACTTGGGAATGAGGCAGGGGAAAGAAAGATAGAAAAGTAAACAATAGCTTCTTTATTCTTACAGAGTTTTGGATCTATTTCTAAAGATCTCTAGAGAGATACCGAGAAATGCTTCGTTATTAACAACCTCTGACTGCCCTTTCAGGCTGGAAGCAATTCCTTTGAGCTGGTGCAGAGCCCTGCTGTAATGTAACTAGCTCTTCCTCTGCTAGTCACCAGGGAGATGGTAAAGAGCTGCCCATTAGCCTGTGTGCAGACAGCTCTCAGGTAATTCTGGACTAAGGTTAAAAAGCTCGACTCTTTCATTTCCAAGCTAATAAATACCTCTTGATATTTGCTGGCTTCTCAAGATGGTCACCTTCCACTGCTACTACTGTCCCCCAAGGTAGGATTTTAGGAACTAAGACAATTAAAGCCTACATTTTTTTTTTTTTTAAAAATCACTTTTGATCATTTTGTCATATGTTCCAAGCCATCGACTTAGCCCTAAACAAGCCATGAAGAAGACAGTTCCCTTCTTCGCTCTTGGTTTCTTTGGAGGCCCCTTTCCTTAAATAAAGCTGCCTCTGCCCTTGTCTTTGTGGGACCTCACTGATGATCATTTTTCAATCCTTCATATTTTTACAGCTGTATTAAATATCAGCGATAATCAAATCAACCATGCTATGATACAAACCAGATGTTAAACCCACTAAAATCTCTAGACAAATTTTATCTCCTTATTTTTAAGGTTATAGTCAAAGCTTCTTCGTTTTATTTCTCTTTTCTTTGGGCCTTTATTTTCAAAACTCAGCAAAGCATTACAATATTCCATTTGATTTTGTTATAAAATGATTTTTTTAAAAATCACTTAAAAACGTGGGTTAATTTTGCCCATCATTTGCCAGATTTGGTAATTCTTCTTTCTTTTAACTTGAGTTAACTTGTTAGGGTTATAGGTACCACCTTAAAAGCCACCCTAGATTTTGGAAATAAGATGATTTCTTCAGGTTTAAACCAATCTAACCAACATATAGCAGGTGGGATGAGCCCTCTGCAGAAGTCACCTCATAGTATACATATAAAAAATTGGGTATTTCCTTAAAATCTAGGTTCTCAGGCCCGAAAATCAGAGATTCTGATTTAATATTTTAGTGGGGATTCCATGAGTCTGCATTTTTAATAAGCACCCCAAATGACTGTGGTGCTGATATTTCAAGCAACACAATTTGAACAACACTAGACCAAAGAACAGGTTGTTCCATTAGACAAAGCAGGAAGAGCAGCTCCCAGAAATCTAACCAAGACTTTCTAGAGGTGAGCAGAAACCATAGCCTAAACAATGGTATTAACAGAATGAAGAGAAAAAGAGTGAGGGAAACAGGCAGAGCTTTGTATGTAGGCTACAGAAGGGAAAATTAAATCACAGGAATTTTTGACCTCACACTGTTCAGAGAGGATGTCTTAACACCCAGCACAGGCAATCATGATTTCATGGCAGTTATTTCCCTGCAATAAAGATGTATACATTGAGTTCTCTGTGGCTGAATGGCAGCATCCTCTAAATAATCTAGTTTGCTAATTTTTGATGATCTTGCAACCTGTATTAATTCTATACAAAGTAGAAAAGTCCAACACAAATGTCCTGGTCTGTTTATCAGTTTTTAAATAATACATTGGCATTTTTATACATTGGTGTCTTGTGAATATGGTTGGTACCAATTGGTTCCTCTGAGTCTGATCAGCATTGGATAGAATAAAAATCAAATTTCCAGATCTTCAAAAGCAGACTTCTAAAGTCCAGGTTGTTTCTGTACACGCTACTCCCATAAACAGCCTTGACAAGTAACGGAAAGTGAGAAGTGAAAGTCCACTGCCTGTTTTGTTTTATTTATTTTTTATTTTTTAAATTATTTTTAATTTTTTTTAGAATATTATGGGGATACAAACACTTGGGTTACGTATATTGCCTTTGCACCACCTGAGTCAGAGCTACAATCGTGCCCATCCCCCAGACAGTGTGTGCTGCACCTATTGAGTGTGAATTTACCCATCCCCTTCCCACTCCTCCCACCTGCCCAACACCGATGAATGTTATTTCCATATGTGCACATAAGTGCTGATCAATTAGTACCAATTTTGTGGTGAGTACATGTGGTGCTTGTTTTTTCATTCTTTTGATACTTCACTTAGGAGAATGGGCTCCAGCTCCATCCAGGATCATGACAGGTCTACCACTTACTAGATTTTGCATTAGTGATTCAACCTCTCCAAATGTAAAAATTTCTTTTACATAGATTTAAATTTTCATGAAAATTTCCCTCAATATTACCTCTTCCTAGCAACCGGCTGAACTTACTTTTTATTACTTTTATGTAATTTAACATTGTTAGTTTGTTAAAATTTCAAATATCATATATTAATATGTACCTGCATGTGTGTGAGATAAACAAAAAAATTGAAAGTGGTTCTATCTAAGAAGTGTATAAAATTTTCTTTTTTTCTGTATTTTTTAAACTCATATATAATAATTAATGTCTTTAAAATTACCATTAAGTGTCATTAATCTAATTCAATGATTCTTAACTTGGCTGCACATTAGAATCACCTGGGGAGCTTTTAAAAATTCAATACCCAGATGTACCCCGGAGTAATTAATCAGAATCTCTGATGGCAGAACTCAGGCATCAGTCCTTTTTTAAAAGCTCCCCAGGTGATTCTATTTTGCAGCCAAAGTTGAAACTTCTGCTCTAATTCCAATGCACTTAAATTCAAGTCCTTAATGAGCCAAGAAATGACACCTCGTACAATTTTGTAACATCTTGAAATTTAAACAAAAAATTTTCCCCAAATGATTTGAAAGTAGTTTACTAAATCTTACTACAAATCAAAATGAGTGAACTTCCCAGGATCAATACAATGTTTAATACACTTTCAAAATTCAGTTTTTATTTATTTTGTTTAGCTTAGGTTTTTTTTTTTTTCATTTTTTTTGTTTTGTTTTTTTTAAGGAATCTGAACCTCTGCAAAATAGATTCATCATGCCATGTCCCAAATAGAAATTAAGGAAGTTCAGATGGTCACTTCTTCGGGAGAGTGTCAGAGGACCCGTTAAGGTATTAATGTTGGTTGAGATATCAAATTGAAGTGGAAAAGACTCATTCAGACATCAGAAAACCTTCTCGTGGGAAGATACTTGAAGAAACACCAATAGCAGGTCACTGGCTGAACAACAGAGGCAGATGGCATAGTATCAGGAGATGGTGACAAAAATTAAACAATATACAGTTGATTAGCAACCGAAAGAACCAACAATGGACAACAGGAGACCTCCCAGAAAGAGGGTGGGAAATCATAGGTGGAGACTCTATTGGCAGAAAATGTGTAAACATCCAGGAATGCAAATGTTTGCCTTAAGGAGGTTGGAATTAGGTAACTTGAGCAGGACTCCAGAATTGGTAAGGGGGAGTATTTGGCCCCCAAGATGCTTTAGAATTTTTGTAAAAGTCAGAGGTCTAGTTGCTGATGTTTGAAGGAAAAGACAAAAGCTGTTATAATGGAATGGATACACAAGGTTCAGTTTGGATCAGAAGTAAAGCCGGCTCTCCAAGCTTCTTTAATTCTGCCTGTAAAGAAACAAAATTGATACCATCCCTTGGGAAAAGCTCATCTTCTTGTGGGAACAAAGCAGCCCCCACCCTGGGAGTTAGCTGTAAGGAAGACCATTTCAAAATTCAGGGACGATGTATGTGGCTTACAAAGGTGCTGAAGGGCATGGCTCATCCATGACAGCGCAGCAGGGACCTCTGGAATCACCCTGCAGGTGGGCTTCTCCCTCAGCATAGCTCATCAGTCACACCCCATATCAAATCAATCACTAACTTCTGTCAATTCTAATTCAGTAGCATCACTTCAACATAACCAATTAACTCAATCCCTCTGTAATTGCCCTAATTGAGGCTGACATAGTCTCTCATGTTGATTACATGAGCGATTACATTCTTTGAAAATCTAGGATGACATAACCACTACTGCATGGCAGGTGGACAAATGAGCATCCACAGGCCAAAGGGTGGGCAGAGAGACATCTGGACAGTGGTCACTCTTTGAGACCTTTCACTGTCCCATTTGTTCTAATTTTGTTTTGTGTGTGTGGGGGGGGGGAGGTGGTAATTGGAGAAGAAAGTTTTGATTTTAGAGAGCTGGCAAGAGAATTTGGAATAAGTACCTGGAGGTTTATCTTATTTTTTCATAAATTTATTTCTTATTAGGGGTAGACAAAATTAAACTGATCCTGGTGGAGGTACATAGGTGGTCCCCAAGAAGTAGATTTTAGGCAGATTGGAGAGTGAAACTCTTGTAGCTTTCCAGGTCTTTCTTAATAGTTCTGGACATCAAAACAAACAAACAAAACCACCTTATGTATATTTCAAGGAACAAAGTATTAAAAACATTCCCCCTCCTTTTTTTTTTTTTTTAACTTGTGTGCAGCCTGGGAGTTAGGTTAGAAGGCATTAATCACTTAGGAGCCCTCAAGTACTTAGGAGATGACAAGTTTAAAATTTAAAAACCTTGTCTTCTAACCCAGATTATCTGGGTTATGTTAATTCTCTTTGGTCTATTTCAGTTTACTTACTTTTGGTTAAATCCTGCTGTTTAGTGAAGTCTGGTTTAAGTATTTAACCTCGTCATGACTAAGGAATATGAAGGAAGAATGAGGTAGCCATACCTAGGACAGGTTGCTAAACAAAGATCAATGGCTTCCCCTTAAAAGCCACATCCCAAAAGAGAAGGTGGATCATTAGAAACAAAAAGCAGGACAATGAGGGTCAGGCCTTCCCCACCCCCCACACACCCTATAGGAAGCCACTCGTTCCAGAGCATCAATTTCATTACAGAAAGTGGCAATTGAGCCTACAGATTTCAGGTCCTCTGAGGACAGCGGCATGGCATTCCTGGAGTGTCTCAGAGGCTCCTTGAACATTCTCAGAGCTTTTCCTGGAACTGGCTGGCTGGTATTTGAGCCAAGCACTGCAGTTCTTTCAGCTGAAATCAAAGACTGACTCAATCCAACTCCATGGATAGAGTAAGAGAGAAAAATGGAAAGAGATGACCCAGGGACTACAACTATTTCCTGACCTAAGCTGTTGACTTATTGTGAGTCTTGGGAAGGGCTTACATTTCTATAATCATTAGGGAAATGTTTGATGAGCAGTTTCCAGCAACTTCAGAAATAGCCTGATGTTTAGGCCCTGAGAAAAATATCACCTGCCGCCTCAGAGATTACAGGTGAATTCACTGACAGAGAATTTCTTTTTCTCTCTCCTGACGACCAGCATCACCCAATGCAGTCTGTCTTGCTTTCATTCTCTGTCTGGTGCACCAACATCCCTTGGTTTCCTGTCTCAACATCATTCATATGCTGCCATCTACTTGCTTCCTCACTGGGTTGAATTGTGTCTCATTGCTTTGCTTTGAGCATATTCCCAATGAGATTATAAAGTTTGGAGGGGAAAACAAAAGTACATGAGCCACCGAAGTGAATCTACCCATACTACAACAAACTCCCCTAAAACAGAACCAAGAAGAAATCCTTTCAAAGACCATAACATACATTTGCTTTCATTATAAAATATTTTTGTAAGTATTTAGTACTCCTTGTTTTAATTACACTCAGTTACACTCCAGCAATTTTTTCTTTCCTGAATTTTGACTTTCCTCTCTTTACTGGACTGTCCAAATCATTATGTTAATACAATATCATACAAATAGACTGTTATTACCACCTTAAAAGAATATTGTAACAGCACCTTCCCTTTAATCTATGGGCCCCTTTTTTCTGTTCCCATTTACAATAACAATCCTACTCTTTCTTGACCCGGTGTGATCATCCTTTCACCCTGACCACACCAGGGTTACCAACGACCTCCACACTGCTGAATCCAATGGTCACTTCTCAGCTTCATCTTTCGTCAATTGACCTATTAATATTAACAGCATTTGATACTATGGATCACTCAGTTCTTCTGGAAACACTCCCTTTATGTGGCTTCCAAGCCATCATTCTCTTGATTTTTCATCTACCTAATTGGTCACCGCTTCGCTGTCATTTTTTTCTGCTTTTCCTCATCTCCCAGAATCCTAAGCATTGAAGTAACCAGGAATCAGGCCTGTTCTCCGCTCTGTTCAAACTCATCTCCTAAGTGAGTCCATCTAGTCTCATGACTTTAGATACTGTCCATGTATGTCGATGGCTGATGCCTAAATCTCTCTTTCCAGCTCGCACTTCTCTCCAGATTCCTGGTTTGCATACGGCTGCTTACTGGCGCTCACTGTTTGGATGCCTAATGGGCATCTCAAGCTTATGTCCAAAAGCGAACTTCTTTTTCTAACTACTCTCAATTTTTCTCCAACATAATACCTCTTAGGATATTTCATCTTTCCAAACACTCAAACCAAAATCCATCAAGAAATTCTTTGGCTCTACTTTTCAAAATATGCCCAGAATCCTGCCATGTCTCCCCACCTGTACTGCTGCTCTTCTGGTCCAGGCCATACTTATCTGTTCCCACCACAATTGTGATAGCTTCTTAACTTCCCCTTCTGCTTCAACCATGTCCCCTTTCTGTAAAATCTCTTTTTAGATAAAGATATAATTCACATACTACACAATCCACCCTTTAAATAATGCAATCAGTGGTTTTTAGCACATTCACAAAGTTGTACAAGCACTGCCACTATCTAATCCCAGAACATTTTTATTACTCCAAAAGGAAACCCCATACCATTACCAGTCACTTTCCATACTTCCCTCACCTCTAGCTCCTGGAAAACTGTACTTTCTGTCTCTGTGTATTTGTCTATTCTGAACATTTCACATAAATGGAATCATGCCATATGTGCCTTTTGTGTCTGTTTTTTTTTTTTTTTTTTCATGTATCATATTTTCAAAGTTCATCCATGTTGTAGCGGGAATCAGTACTTCATTTCCTCCTCTGGCTGAATAGTATTTGCGTAGACATACTACATCTCTGTTTATCCATTCATCAGTTGATAGCCATTTGAGTTGTTCCCACCTTTTGGCTATTGTGAATAGTGTTGCTGTTAACAATAAATATGTTTACAATTCTCTTGAGTGTATACCTAGATAAGGAATTTCTGGGATATATAGTAACTCTATGTTTAACTGTTTAAAGAACTATCAAACTGTTTTCTAAAGTAGCTACCCTATTTTATATTCCCACCAGCAATGTATGAGCCTACTATAAATTTGAACACAGTGCCTAGAGCTAAAGTATCCAAAAGGGTAGACACTAGCAACATATGGCTATTAGGCATTTGAAACATGTGTAGTCTAAATTCAGATGTGCTGTAAGTGTAAAATACATGCCTGATTTTTAAGACTGAGTATGAAAAAAGAATATAAAATATCTCACTAATGAGAGTTTACATTTATTGCACACTGAAAGTATAGTATTTTGATATATTGGGTTAAGCAAAATATATTATTTAAATGAATTTTATGCTAGCAAAGCAAGTTTAACAGCACATTAAAAGGATTATATGCCACAACCAAGTGGAGATTTATTCCTGGAGTGCAAGGAAGATTCAATATACAGAAATCGATCAATGTAATATACCATATTAACAGAATGAAGGAAAAAAATGCACAATAATCTTAATTGATGCAGGAAAAACATTTAACAAAATTCAACACTCTTTCATGATAAAAGCACTCAACAAATAAGGAGTAAAAGAAAACTACATCAACATAATATAAGCTATATATAAAAAACGCACAGTGAACAACATATTCAACAATGAAAGACTGAAAACTTTTCCTCTAAAATCAGGAACAAGGGAAGGATGCCCATTTTCACCACTTCTATTCAACATAATTGTAAAAGTTCTAGCCAGAGCAATTAGGCAAGAAAACAAACAAACAAAAAAAGAATTCAAATTGGAAAGGAAGAAGTAAAATTACCTCTGTTTGCATATGACACTATCTTACATGTACAGAACCCTAAAGATTCCACAAAAATAAACTGGTAAAAGTAATAAGTGAATTCAGCAAAGTAGCAGGCAAAGTCAACACATAAAAATTTGTTTCTTTTTTACATACTAACAATGAACAACATGAAAGGAAATTACAAAAACAATTCTTTTTATAACATCATAGCATCAAAAAGAATAAAATGCTTAGGAACTAATTTAACCAAAGACATGAAAGACTTGTACGAAGAAAACTACATTGCTGAAAGAAATGAAAATGAAAACACATTTCATGTTCATGGTTTGGAAGACTTAATATTGTTAAGATTTCAATGCTACACAAAGTGATATTCAAATTCAATGCAATTCATATTGAAATCTCAAGGGAGATTTTGTAAAAATAAAAAAACTCTTTGTAAAATTCCTATGGAATCTCAAAGGACAATGAATAGCCAAAACAATCTTGACAAAGAAAAATAAAACTGAGACTCAACTTTTTAAAAACTTACTACAAAGCTATAGTAACCAAAACTGTGTGGTACTGGTGTAAAGACACACATACAGACCAATGGCATAGAAGAAAGAACCCAGAAATAAACCCTCATATATATGGTCAATTATTTTCAATGAGGGTGGCAAGACTATTCAATGGGAAAAGGATGGTCTTCAGCAAATGATGCTGAGAGAATAGGATAGTCACATCCAAAGGAATAAAGTTGGACCCTTACTTAACACCACATACAAAAATAAAATTATGATAAAATGGACCAAAGACTGAAATGTAATACCTAAAACTATAAAACTCTTAAAAGAAAACATTGGGCAAAATCTTCATGATATTGGCTTTGGCAATGATTTCTTGAATATGACTTCCAATTTACTTCAAAATGTGAATTTCTTCGTACAAGCTAAATGCACGATTCCACAAGTTCATGTGCAGGAAGACTACTCCAGGGATGTCAGAAAACCTTCCCAACATCATTCAAATACCAGGTACATTTGTAACCAAAATTTTTGTTTACCATTTAAACTAAAGATTTTCATATTCCTACTTTCTAGTTTTACTGTGAACTAGAACACAAAACTCACCTAAAGAGTGCACATCAAATTGAAAAGAGAAAAATTGTAATTCAAGAAAGGAGAATCAAGATTTGAAGAATAGACTGAATTATTATTTTTTTCTTGTTGTTCATTGAATAGTCAAGTTGGCAATACTCATTGTGTTCACAGAGTTTTATTGTTACTAGGGTATTGGGAGCTGGGAATGCATGCTATCTTAGAAACAATCTCACAAATACTGGCTGCATTCCCAGGCAGTCCACTAAAGCTCATTTAACTCATTATGTAAGTGATTGTGAATGAGGAAAACTAATTCCAGAGAATAAATATTTCTTTCAAATACAATAAATATTTAAACATCTCTAGAATCTAAAAATTTTAAATGTAGATATAAAATACTGACAATCTAAATTTTTAAAAAATAAAATTAATGACACACTGGTTGAGTTATGGTTATAGATAGAGTACTCGGGAAATTGTTTGGAACTTTGGCCACTTTCAAGAATGCTAGAGCCTGAAGATGCTATTTCTTTATTCTGCCAGATTTTGCCTCTGCAAAGAAAGAAAAGAGGTTTTCTTTCTTTGATGAAAGTGTCTCAACTACCAACATTACTCTATTGTCTATCAAAAAACCATATTAGGTATTTTGTTTTGTTTTGTTTTAATTCATGCACTCTAATTCAAAATGTTTGTACTTAGAAGTCAATGGAATTTATTTACTTACTAAAGCAAAATTTTTCTTACTTGCATTCTTTTTAGTCTTGTGGTTTCTTCAGGTCTATTCCAGTGTAATTTTTTCTTTGACTTCCAAGGTCCCTTTCTCACATTTTCAGAATCTGTCAGCCCCAGCTTGAGGCCGTATCATAACTAAGTAGAGACAGGGATCATGTCACCCTTTCTCATACGAACTTTAAGTTTTCTACCCCTGCAGGATCTTCTAGTTGACAATTGTATTCTTAGACTTCTTGGCCCTCACTTCATTAAGATCAAGGCTAAGCTAAAGGCTAACGAAATGGCTGAATGGCTGAGGTCCCGTTGTTATGGCTGGCTAAGAATCTAGGATGGACCTTTAGTGGCACAGTATTTGGAGTCAGGTGGCCCTGGACTTCATTACAAATTCTTCACTTTACTGGGTGGCCTTAACAAGTGGATTTCACATCTCTGAGCCTCAGTGTTTTCATCTGCTAAGAAAGGATCATAATGTGTCACATAATGTATGTAAAACATCATGAAAAGTTACAGGCATATGGACTTTGGGTGATCATGATGTGTTAATGTAGACTGACCAAGCGTAACAAGTGTACCTCTCTTGTGGGGGATGTTGACAATGGGGGAGGCTATGGATGTGGGGGAGTAATGGGAAATCTCTGTACCTTCCTTTCCATTTTGCTCAATATAAAAGTGTGCTATTTCTTTTCCAAATATTTAGAGATTTTTCTATTATCTTTCTGTTCCTGATTTATAATTTGATTCCATTGGAGTCATAGAACACACTCAGTATAATTTCAATTCTTTTAAATTTGTTGAGTTTTGTGGATAAGGAATCACAGGCCAGAATTTTCCCTGAAAGTGAAATAGATGTATTTGATAAACTTGGGTAAACATTAAGCCAGACGACTCCCTCCTTCTTCTTCTTTTTTTTTTTTTTTTTTTTGAGACAGAGTCTCACCCTGTTGCCTGGGCTAGAGTGCTGTGGTGTCAGCCTAGCTCACAGCAACCTCAAACTCCTGGGCTCAAGCAACCCTTCTGCCTCAGCTTTCCTAGTAGCTGGGACTACAGGCATGCGTCACCATGCCCAGCTAATTTTTTCCATATATTTTTAGCTGTCCAGATCATTTCTTTCTATTTTTAGTAGAGACAGGGTCTTGCTCTTGTTCAGGCTGGTTTCAAACTCCTGACCTCCAGTGATCCTCCTGCCTCAGCCTCCCAGAGTGCTAGGATTACAGGCGTGAGCCACCGCGCCCGGCCAAGATGACTCCTTCTTTAACCACTTTTTCCTTTTGATTTCTTATTGTTGACACTGGACATTTCCCAAGCCCACAGCTATGCTCTCTAAAGAAATGCATTCACATTTCTTACATGGTCATGGATTTATTGATCTGATCAACAGATGCTGATATGTTGTTTATGCTCAACAAACAACAAGTGCATCTTTTGATCTTTACCAGGAAACAAAATGCTATCAGGGGTTCGGACTGTGACTATAACAACCGACTCCCCAAGGTGGAATGGTGGGGAAGGACTGATTATTCAGAATTTCTAGCTGAAGTTAACTGCTCATACCTTCTCACATTCACCCCATCTCAGTTATTTCTGTGTCCCTGTGTTGCTGGAGGTAATGGCAATGATGTTGGTGCCTCTCAGACTGTGCTTATTCTATAAAGGAGAAATTATTCACCCGGCATCCAACCTGCCCCCCAGGCTGTTATTCTCTTGGAAATTATATGAAATTGATAACTGTATGTGCATATGTAATTTTCTAGGTGAAAGGTCTTGTGGTTTTATCATAGTTTTTAAAAAGTTAGCAATCTAGATAAATGCGATACACAATTAGCCTGTTAATGTAGAGATAAAGGTGGTGGTAGAAAGGGATGGCAGGATGTTGCCAACAAACTAAGTCAGTCTGTTTCCTTTTGGCAGATATTGGTCATCTCACAGGTTAAAGTTTGGGCTGTAGGTCTTCTTCCCCCATAATCTTGTTACTAGGTCAATATTACAATAATTAAAAATCTCAGACATGCAAACATACATTTAATACAAACGTGTTAACAAGTAGGGATTGAGAGTACTAAAAAAGTATAACCCATCTGCCAAAAAGAAATAGCAGAAGGAGAAAATGTTGAGAATCTAATTGGCCTGGGAGTGCTTAGAGGGCTGTGTGACAGTCCACAATACATGCACAGAGAATATGCACACACCTGAACCGCATGCCATTTTAAAAAAGGCCAAACCACTTCAACAGAACAAATTATTTCTTCTGCAATTTGGCCAATGAGATTATGTTACCCAAATATCACTGAATAATGTGACTCTGAATCCCATGTAGTCCTTACATATTGAAAAGATTAAAAAATTAGGACCAGGTTGAATGTGGCAGAGATAAAGGGAGTATAAGTGACAGACATAATATGTAGAAGAAAACTTATTATGTATAATAACTAGATTGCATTTACAAAACAGTTTAGGAAGAAAGACGCCTATATTTTAATTTTTGAGTAGAAGGCAAAGTGTCTATCAAAACAAAGCTAAGCGGGAGGGATGGACATAACAGAGATGGAATGTTTCAGAGCAAATACTGTGAAAAGTTTGGTCACAGTGCACAGCTTTACCAGGGCAACAAGCTGCAGGGGACCAAGATATGCCACCCCAAAATGTGCCACTTTGGCATAAGGATTATTTTGAGCCGGAGGCAAATGGGAATCAACAGATAGTGGGAGAGATTTTTTCCAGAGCTTTTTCTTATCTGACTAAAAGCAGAGACATCTGAAAAACGAGCACTGCCATGGATCCTCTCTCCTGGGGAAGTTTTACGGCCATGAAGGAAATGGAAAGTCAGCACCGAATTGGAGCTGCACAAACAAACCTTACTCCGTTAGTTTTCCCCATATATTTTTCCCTTCCACAGTTTGCTGTCCTAGAAAGTCTAAAACCTTTCTTTGTCTTGTCCCTTCTCTACACATTTATTGTTCTTTTATGAAGATGCTACATAAACCCAAGTTTTAACCACCCCTTTGAGTTACCCTTCATTTTGGCTTCTCTTGTATGGCATGCACTGCACATGTTAATAAATTGTTTATCACTTGTTGATCTGTCTTTTGTCAGTCTAATTTTACAAGCCCCCAGCCAGAGATCTTAGGAAGGTAGAAGGAAAAGAATTTTTTTTGTACTGTAGAAGAGGAAAAAATTTCTCCTCTACACTCTTAGGGTTTCTGGCAGGGCCTAAGGAATTAAACGGACATAAGACAGGCTAATGGGATAAAAGCATACAAATTTATGTGTAATAAGGAAATGAAGATTCAAACAAGAAGTTGACATTGAACACTTATATACTGAATTGGAGAAAATGAAGTAAATGATAAAAACATGACAAACATGGAGTAGGGGAGTTAATAGTGGAAAAGTAATGAGGAGGATTGTGGTTAGTTTAATAAGGTTTGTTTGCATAGATTTTTCTCAACTTCAATTCCCCATCTCTAGTGATAAGAATGTTACTTTCCTCCTGGCACAGGGAGAATATTTCCCAATCTCTCATATGGTGGTTTTATCTCTTGCTTTTAGGAAGGAAAAGGGGAGGCCAGAGTGCCCTTCTTGTACTTGTTGCTATTCAGGTGACTTTAGCTCAAAGTAATCCTTATGCCAAAGTGGCATATATTTTATGGGGGGGAGGACATATTCTGCCACCTTTAACTCCCCTACAGAGTATGGGGATACTCTGGCTAGTATCATGATAGAATAAATGCCAGGGAAGTGTTCAAAGTCCAACCACCTGGGGCATAAGGATATAAAGTTTGTAAAGGCTGGAAGTACAATACAGTAATGGATGCTTCAAAAACGTGCTTCTTATTTCCAGTGAGTGTGGGCTCAGAGACCAAAATATGGTATCCATAGACATAATGGGCCTTAAAAAGAGTTGGAAAGGAGCAGGATAGGCCCGCAGTGAGAGCAGCCAAGAGTTACTCTCCGGGCGATACCTCGACAGTGCAATTTCAGCAGTATGGTCCACAACCCCTCCATGCATGACACCAGGACAGTCTCTTTGAGTCCAGACTGATTCAGATTTTGTCTTACTAAGATTCTAAGCCAAATCTGAGTTCCAAGGAAGGGTGAACTACTGAAAGCCAAGGTCTGGGAGACTGGGTTGAAGACCCTATTGAGAAATCAGTTCCTTCCTGGACCTGTTGGTCACCCTCAGCATCTAAACTGCCAGGAGTATCTACATTCCTGACTTCTTTTCATCTACATGTTCATGACAAAGTAGCAGTTAATATATTTCAGCGTGAGAGCACAGAAGCCATAAACATAATAGCACAGTCTTTATTTTCTATACTCATCTGGAGTTGAGCAAGCACGGGAGGTCTGAAAACTAAACAAACTCTCCTAGTTCCCAACTTAGCTTCTCTGTGGGCAGCGGGAGAGTCACCAAGTGTTACCGCTTTTAATCTGTGGCCTTGGAACTATATAGATTTTGAGTTCAAGTTGTTTTATAGAAGATTCACAGCATTAAAAAAGAATTAAATAGTTGGCATAAATGGGAACATGAAAATATTCTAATATCCATCCCTCTTCTGTGAATCCAGTGGCAGAAAATTAGGCAAACATAGTCCCAGGTGGCTGTGTGTTTGTGTGTAGTTTAGGTAATTATGTGTAAATAATTAGGTAGATTAAAGAAGAACAATACTGAATGTGTAATCAATTAGAACAAATAAGAAAATTATTGTTCTGGGAATACAAGCTTTCTTAGAAAATATTACAAAAGTTTTTGTTTATAAATAAGTTAATAATGTCACAACATTAGGGATCCTGGAGCAAACTCAAACTTCAGAATTTATTAGAAATGGATCTTTTATGTTCAACTGGAGAAGAATGTTTTGGCTATAAGATAATGTAGTATAGCGATGATCAACTTACTATCTCTCACTAGCTCTTTTCTCTTCCAACATTCCTAATTTTTAAATTCATAAATATTTCAAGAGCAGGGTAATACATCTGTTTCTTATTTATTTACATTTTATCTGTTGTGATGTTTAATATGAGCTATTAGAAATTCCAGAAGCTTCTAAGCTTTTATGAAGGACATTAAGGTTTCTTTTTTTCCCTTTGAATAAGGGTGGGATGCTTTACCAAGGGGAAAAAAATTCAAATCTCCAAAGGTTTAGTTTGAAATTCAAACTCAAAAACTTCAAGTGGATTTTGAAAGTTGGCACAAGCCATCCTTCCAGCATTGCATTTAAGGACCTCAAAATGTCTTCTTTTCCAGCCCATTCCTTTTAATGTGAAGATTTTCTTTTTCATTGAACCCTGTGATTTCATTGCACAGTGGCAATATTTCTAAAATTAAGTTTGAAAACACAAATAGAACCTCAGAGCCAAATTTTAGAAAACTAATTCGTGAACGAGTCCAGAGACAAATTAGCTTTAACTTTGCAAGAGTCTACCTGCTACTTGTTCTCAGTGCTTTAAACAATGTAAAATGTGCTCAACAACTCACACGTAACAACAACAACAACAAAAAAATGCGTTTCTTGTTCCTAATTCAGGCAAAGCAGAGTGATTCCTAGGATTGGTTAACCAAAGGCATGTTACCAAATACTTTACTCATTTCTTAGGCTGATTTCTTCTTCCCCTAGTCTTTTTCCCCCCTCAGACATCAATTGATTTAGATGAGTTATAGGACATTGTCTAATATTTCTTAATCATCTTTTAATTTAGCCCACTGCCTGCACATCAGGTGCTCATGAAAATTTTGAAGTATTCACAGGCAAGTGACTTTTGTAATGTGTTTGCAGCCTGGGTCTACTTTTACCTTAACAGTCAGTGAATATTTGTTCTCACAATTAGGAAACATTATGGACAACAGACAAAAATGTCACTTCTACTAGTTGGAAGGGAATGAGTCCAAAAGACCTAGTTGATAGTTGGAAAGATAGACAATAGACTATTTTCTTAGTTCTCATCCTGGCTTGGGGAAGTGGTGAGGGGAAGCAAAGTTGAGTTGGAGCTTGTTTCTGTGGCCTCCTTTAAACTTTCCCTAAAACCATTTTCACCACTTTAATTTTCTCCCTCCTCTGCCCACATCAGTGTCTACTTCTAACTGACCTCCTCTTTCTGAGGTATCTGTCATCTTGTTATTATCAGTCTTTTAAATTTCAGCTCATTGACATTTTACCAAGGTTGGCATTATTTATCAATAATCCAGACATTTTCCTTCTATTCCTGCTTCTGATACGAACTGTAGTGATGATAATTTTTTATGCCTTTGCAGCTTCACAATGAAATGCAATATTTTAAAGTATTAGTAAGAGATTAAGCTTGATGAGTTGGGGTAATTCCCAGCTCCTTATACCTTCACACTCAAATCTAAGGTCCACGACTGACATTTTTCTTCCAAAATATTTTCAATACAATATGACAGTCAGAAATGAGACTATCGCCAAAGAAGTTGTTAATTAAAATGGGAAACAGACTGACAGCTACATGCCACATTTTTCTGTGCTCTTTGTCATCTGGTGGATCTCAGATGACACTGAGAAGCAAAAGAAGTCATGATCCATAGATGCCCTGCCCATTCCTCCCCACTCTGAGCTGTTAGGTGAAATTTTATATACTGTGTAGTACAGAGCACAGCAAACTTAAAGAATAGCAGAATTCCATCAGGCATCATTAAAAGTTCTAGGCCTGTCAATTGTCTTTGCATCTGTAACTCAAATCTTCCATGGGTCTCATTTTCTTTTTATGTCCAGTGGGTAGTGTCCCATATACTTGACAACAAAGTCCTGAAACAAAATTCCTCTGAGATATTTCCCATCCACAGAATTGTTGTTAAAATGATAGTGGATGTGACAATTTGTAATCTCACTTCAGTTATCTAACAGGGAAAAAATGAGTGAATGGAGCATTCATCAACATGTCAACATCTGATGTTCTACTTCTATGTTGCACATATGAAATGCAGGAAGGAGATCCTAAGCCTTTAAGTTACCTTTAACTATTTTGTTGTAGGGAGAAGAATTTGGCTGTGCTTGGGATAGTTTAGATCAGAGAAATTTTTAAAGTTATGTTGTTTTAGGGGCTCTGGATCTTGCTATGAGTTCAGAATCCAGCTCCATTCTCAAGTGACTCATATATACATCAGAAGCATGAGATTATGATTCCTTCATATATAGAAACTGAAGAACTGATTTTTCTAATGGAATCAAAATATTTTAACTATATGCAATCACAGCAACAACAAAATAAATAAATAGGACTTGATTAAATTAAAAAGCTTCTACACAACCAAGGAAACAATCAATAGAGTGAGTAGACAACCTACAGAATGAGAGAAAATATTCACAAGCTATACATCCCATAAAGAGCTAATAATGAGACTCTACAATGAACTCAAGCAAATACGCAAGAAAAAATAAAACAACCCCATCACAAAGTGGCCAAAAGACATGAACAGAAGCTTTTCAAAAGAAGATAGAAAAATGGCCAATAAACATGTGAAAAAATGCTCAACATCACTAACCATCAGGGAAATGCAAATTAAAACCACAATGACATATCACCTTGTCCCAGTAAGAATGGCTTTTATTAAAAAGTTCAAAAACAATAGATGCTGACATGGATGCAGAGAGAAAGGAACACTTATATACTGTTGATGGGACTGCAAATTAGTACAACCTCTATGGAAAACGGTATGGAGATTCCTCAAAGAACTAAAAATCGACCTACCATTCAATCCAGCAATCCCACTTACCCAGAAAAGAAGTCATTTTATCAAAAAGACACCTGCACCCAAATGTTTATCACATCACAATTCACAATTTCAAAGATGTGGAATCAACCCAAATGCCTATCAATTCATGAGTGGATTAACAAAATGTGTTATATGTATACCATGGAATACTACTTGGCCATGAAGAAGAATGACAATGCCTTTTGCAACAATATGAATGGAATAGGATAATGGAGACCATTATCCTAAGTGAAATATCTAAAGAATGGAAAAACAAGCATCACATGTACTCACTATTAAATTGGAACTAACCAATGAGCACACGTGTTCATAGAGGGTGGATTAATTCAATGGAAATCAATTGGGGGGAGGAGATGGGGTATGGATAAAAACCTACCTAATGGGTACAATGAACACTATCTTGGCTACAGGCATACTTATAACCCTGACTCAAGCATTAAAAAAGTGATCCATGTAACCAAAAACATGTGTACCCCCATAATACTTTGAAATAATATATATATAAAAACTATATGCTAGTTTAAAAGAAGCAATTTTTCATTTCAGAATAAAACTGAATACTAAAACTTAGTAGACAGGATTTACTTGTTCAATCCTTTCAGGGGCCATTTCTATATCATAAACAATTGGAAAATTACCTTTTAAAATACACCATTCACAATAACATAGGAAATATCAAATAATTAGGAATAAATTTAATGAAAAGTTATTGATTTTATATTACCTACATTAGTTATATTGCCTATATAATATAGGCTATTGCCCAGGTTAGACAAGAAAGGCATTAAAACTATAAATATGTCTAAGTACTACTTTAGCCAAATCCCACAATTTTTAAAAATTTTTTTTAATTTCAGCATATTATGGGGGTATGAATGTTTAGGTTACATATATTGCCTTTGACCCACCAGAGTCAGAGCTTCAAGCATGTCCATCCCCTAGACGGTGTGCACTGCACCCCTTAGGTATGTATATACCCATCTTCTCCTCCCCCCGCCACCTGCCCGACACCCAATGAGTGTTACTACTATATGTGCACTTAAGTGTTGACCACTTGATACCACTTTGATGGTGAGTACATGTGGTGCTTGTTTTTCCATTCTTGTGATACTTCACTTAGTGGAATGGGCTCCAACTCTATCTAGGATAATACAAGAGGTGCTAGATCACCATTGTTTTTTGTGGCTGAGTAGAACTCCATGGCATACATGTACCACATTTTATTAATCCACTCATGTATTGATAGGTACTTGGGCCGTTTCCACATCTTTGCAATTGTGAATTGTGCTATTTTGAGATGTTGTGTTTTCATTATCATTCAACTAAAAATATTTAAAAATTTTCCTTGTGATTTTTTTCTTTGACCCATGGGTTCTTTAGAAATGTGCTATTTAATTTCTAAATTTATTAAATATCTTATTATAACTGTCCAATTTAAGTTGATTGTGATCAGAGAACATATAATGTAATATTATAGTCTTTTACATTTATAAAGATTTAACTTTTGGTCTAGCAAATGATTTAGCTTGGTAAATTTCCTATATGTAGTTGAAAAATATATATATACTCACCAGCTGGGCTTAGTGTCTCCAAAATATCAATTAGGCCAAGTACATTGATGGTATTCAAATTTTCTCTATTCTTACTGATATTTTTGGTCTACTTTTCTACTAATCACTGAAAAAGATGTTTTAAAATATCTAACTATGATTGCAGATTTGCCTCTTTTCCCTTTATTTCTGTCAGATTTGTTTCACATATTTTAAAGCTCTATTTTTAGGTGCATACAAGGATTGCTACGCTTCAATAAATTGGCCTTTTCATCATTATGAAACATCCCACTTTAGCTCTGGCAATACCTCTTTTCTTGATGTCTAATTAGACTGCTACTAATAGAACCACTCTAGCCCTATTATGCTTAACATTTGCATGGAACAACTTTTTCCTTTTTTTAAAAGTGTAATCAATTTTGTTAATACTGTCTTTCTAGAAAGTGCATACTTGATTCTTACTTTTTTATTCCATTTGAACATCTGTACTTGCAATTGTAATTATTGACATGGTTGAGTTTAAGTATAGCACTTAGCTATTGTTTTTTTATCTTTTAAAAAAAAAAATTGGTTGGTTGGTTGCTGTTCTTCTATTATTCCTTTCCTTCTTTTCATTTTTTTTTTCCTGCATTTGTTTTCTTCAGCCTAAAAAACTTCCTTTAAAATTTCTCGTGGTGAAAATCTGCTGGAGATAAATTCTATCTGATTTTGTTTTCTGAAAATTTATATATTAGACCCTAATTTTTGGAGGTAGTTTTATGGATATTGAAGGGAGACAACTCTTTTTGGAGAAGGAGACATTTTACAGGTGTTTCATTGACTCCTGCTTCCCCTGCTGCTCTATTTCTATATCTGTGTATGTATGTATCAATCTATCATCTTTTTTATTCTGTTTTATTTTATTTTATGTTTACTCTTTATCTTTGATTTTCAGCAGTTTGGCTAGGCTGTACCTAAGTGTTGTTTTCTTTGTACTCATCTTATTTGGGATTTGCTGAACTTCCTAGATCCATATATTTTCCATTAAAACTTAGGAAGTTAAAAGACATTATTTCGTCAAATTTTTTCTTGCCTCATTTACTCCTCTTCTGGGATTTACTTGTTAGTATGTTAGATTACATGAAGCTCTGTTCACTTTTTTCAATTTTGAAAGCACTCTCCTTTAGATTGAGGAATTTCTCTTGATTTGCCTTGAAGTTTACTGATTCACTTTTTTGCCATTTCCAACCTGCTTTTAAGCTCAACCAGTGAATTTTTAAGATTTTTAAGATTTTAAATATTGTATTTTTCAGTTTTAGAATGTCCCTTTGATTCTCCTTCATGGTTTTTTTTTTTTTTTTTTTTTCTGGTGAATTTTCCCATCTGTTTACCTGTTATATTCATTTTTTCTTTTATGTCCTTGAAAGCTCCTATAATAAATATTTAAAAATCTTTGCCTGCCAATTCTAACATCATAGCGATGTCCATTGACTGCTTTTTTCCTCCTTAATTGTGAGTCATAATTATTTTCCTTTTTGCATGTCTGTTTTGTCGCAACTATTAGCTGAACGTGTGAATGATACATTGCATGGAGTCCGTTTTATGTGGTCCTTTTTTAAAAAGCTGTTTATTTTTGTTTTGGCATGCAGTTAAATTATTGGCAGACTTAATCCTTTCTGGCTTTTTATTCATTTTTTTAAGGGAAGTTTTGCTTGTGTTTTTCCTTATTTCTAGTGTATGACCTTACTCCAGGGAATGTTTCTTACTTCTGAGGTGTGGCCTTTCCGAGGTTTAAATTGAATGCTCCAGGGTCTCAGTGAAGTCTCTCAGTTTTGGCTGTGCTGCAATTCCCAGTACTGCACAACTTCTTGACTCTGCAGTCAGCTCAGAGATCTAAAGCAGCTGCATCTGCTAGACTTCAAAGAGTCTTACTCAGTATAAGCACAGCCCATTCAAGGACCTTGTATCAGTCAAGATTCTCCAGAGAAACATAACCAATAAGATATATATCTAGATCTAAATCGAGATCTAGATTTATTTTAAGGAACTGGTTTATGTGATGGTGGGGGCTGGCAAGCTCAAAATCTGTAGAACAGGCTTGCAGGCTGGAAACTCAGAGTTTCTGTTATAGTCTTGAGGCAGAATTCCCTCTTCTCTAGGAATCCTCAGTTTTTTCTCTTAAGTCCTCCAACTGGTTGGATGAGGATCACCTACATCATGGAGTGTAATCTCCTTTATCTGAGTCGAATGTGTTAATCCCATCTACAACATAAACATATTTCACAGCAACATCTAGACTAGTATTTGACCAAATATCTGAGCAGCACAGTCTGGCTAAGTTGACACAGTAACTTTAACCATTGTAGACCTGTTAGGTACCAAGCAGACTTCAGGGAACTCACTCTGCCTAACATTCTCATGTCCAGCATCTGCTGGGAAAAGACTTTTGGGTTTCCCTTCTGTACAACTTCCCCATCTTCAGCATCCTGATCCTTAATTTCCTACCACTTCAGTAGTCATGCTCCCTAATACCTGCCTCCCAAGCTCAGTGAGACCTTTGGGATCTGCTTGGCCATGGCCTCCCAGCACTATGGTTGGAAAGTGCCCTAGGCAGACAATTGTAGTAAATGTAGGGATTACCTCATTTGTTCTCCCTTTTTCAGAAATCACAAACCTCTTCTATACTAACCAATGCCTGAAAACTATTGGCTCATATATTGTGCCCAGTTATATGGTTGTTTATAGTAGGACAGTTCTATAACAAATATTTTATAGTGGTTGTAAGCCAAACTCAGGAGTTGTGTGACTAGTTCTTAGTCTTCTATGTTGGTAATGTTCTAATATCTTCTTTGGAATGAAGCATAAATTGTATCTTAGCAGTCCTCTGTTACATATATTTTAATTGAAATAAAATTAATAAAAAATATATTATTTTAAGACTCTCCATCATATCTGACATTTTCAATTCACTAAGTCCCAATTGGTTTGGATATAGGGGCTTCTACTATACTCTAATTCTCCCAACATAGCATACATATGCAATACAATTGCTGAAAGATTGAATATTATTCAATACTACTGGTCTTCTTAATGGTGTGGAAAGCATGAGTTAGGAAAATAATCAGTAGTAAGTATTTATACTGCACAAAACATTGTGTGAGCAGCTATGGGTAATGCCATGTTTTCGGGAAGTTTACAGTGTAATGGGAGGAGCAAGGAAATTCAACTGTACTATGTGCCATCCTCAATTTTATAAAACACTGTACATCAAGCAAACAATATGTTCTTGTGTATTGAGAATGCCAAATGTCTTAAGAAAACAATGCTTGTCTATAGGAACAGATGAGTCCTATTTTTCAGAAATGGACAAAAATTTGGACAGGTTGCATGAGTTCACATTTTAGCAAGCATTCAAATAAAAAAGGATTTAGTAAATCATGGAGAGAATTGGCCTAAACAAGGCAAAACAAACAAATATTTGATTATTTAATCTCTTTAAATTCCTCAGCAATCAGTCTTTCCAGTCTCTCTTTGAAGGAATACAACAGTATCCTTTACATTTATGTGCAGATAAATTTTATAAAATCAAGGCAGAACCTGAATTAAAAGGAAAGTGAGAAAGATGGGGATGAGGAAGGAAGCTGTGTCTTGAGACCTAGAAAGACACGTCATTTTTACCCACAATAGACTTTATTGATTTATTAATTTATTTGCAAATCATTATTAAGTGCTTACTATTTTCCAGAAACAGAATGAGGGATTGGTGATATAATTTTGACAAGTTGTACATTGTTGGCAATGAAGGAGCTGGGACATCCAGGACCTAGCACTGGACATCCCATCACCAGGCTGGAGTTGAGACAGAAGCCTTCAGAACCAGATTGTCTGGGTTATGTCTAGACAGGACTGGGAGAAAGAACAATTTACACTTTTTGAGGGTCCCAAAGGGATTAAAAATAGAGTAATAGTTGAAGTCCAATTATCACCTGAATAGAGAGCTGAGAGAATCAATCTAGCAGTTTATCAAGCAGGAAATGCAGAAATTAAATGGCTAGCACAAGGAGGTAAAGTATAGCTGTTTTTGAATCCTCATATGGTGTTAATGCATGGTTTTCTCTCCTTTGCTGGATTAAGCCAATGTTTTTAAAAACAGCAAGACCAAACCAGTTAAGAGTAGAAGATTATAAGGAAAAGTCTTGATCCTATTGTTGGAAAGAATTTCAGCCCAGTAGGCAAACACAATAACTAGAACTACAATATCTAATACACCACAGTCAACAGGTAGTGGTCTAGAACCACCATCTATATCAAGGACTCGTAAAACAGAACAGAGAAATTTTCCAAAATGCAGTTGGGGATTGATGATAAGGACTCTAAGATCCAGTGATAATCAGAGCTCTAGGCCATACTATGAAGGACATCTCTCTTCAGGTCACAAACCCCAGACAAGGTTGAATTTTCAGGGCCAGATCTCAGACACTGAAGGGATTGCAGAAGCAGACACAGTTTCAAAACTAATGCTCAAAGACAAGAGAAGAATGTTGTTCTAAAAATTGAAATTCAAGGTGGTATTTGAGTCATAAGAATCCCAGCTTGCAGAACTAGGCTTCAAGGTCAAAGCCTCATCTCTGAGCTCCATGCAGGAACTCTATAAATACCTGCAGGTGTAGGTCAGAATTTATACTACAGACAGGGAGCTGGTCAAGCTGGTAGGTGGTGAAATTCAGAGACAAGGAACCAGGCTGGGCCTGTCCAAGGATCCTCTTTAACAACCTGGAATTGAGCTTTTAAGAGAGTTATCAGATTAGTTGACTGAAGCATTAATCACTTTTATCAGAATATCCGTTTTATGCCACTAACACTCTGCTCTTACAGTACAATCAGCAACATAAGTTTCAAACCTGGTCATCCTAGTGATTTTCCAATGACAGACTTTCAAATTGGTGATAAGACATCTACTGCTACAGATCATTAGCTTACAACAATCATGAAGATAAAAATTAGTTCATCATTTTTGTCTCTACTGTCTTAAGGTCCACAGAGGAGATAGTAAAAATTTCCCCAAATGAGAACAAAAAGTATATTAATTGACAATGGCAACTCATGCCACTCTGCTCCACCCAGTGTCACTTCTGCTGTTTTATTGTCTTCTCCATCCATCTCTACTGTCCCTACCCCATCTACTGATTAAGGGCTTCCCTCTCCCTCTTTCCCTAAAATCCTATATATCTCTATTAGAGTATTTACTATATTTCAGAATAATAATAATAGTAACCAGTGTTATTAATATTACTCTCTAGAATTAAGCCCTTTGAGAGTAGACTTGGTCATATTTTTGCATTCTCAGGTCCTAACATTGTCCCTGACTCAACACAGTTATGCAACAAAACTTGTTAAACAAAGGAACGCCTGAATAAATATTCATTTTTTCTTTAATTTTTCTAAAGAACTGTAGCATACAATTGAAAGAAAAGATAGACTATGAACTTAGGATTTCCCTGGGCATTTTATTGCTTTTGAATACATTCCTTTAGTCATCGTACCCCTTCTTATCACCAAGGACTTCTGAGGAAATTTCATTGTTGGAAAATAGCCACTGACAATGTTCTTCCTCCTCAAAGGAAAAAGTTCTTTCAATCTGCAGGAATTTTACTCTGTACTTTTGATGTGAAATTTTATCGTCTATTTCTGGGAGAGTTTGCTATGTTATATAAGAACATAAAGAAGGAAACAAAGAGAGGCTACCAGTCTCAACTTTTGCAATCTGCAGATTTCAGCTTCAAAGCAAAAACGACAGATTAAGTTCTCGAGTCTTGAGTTTTACTTGGAAGAAAAACAACATTCAGAATGTATTTGCATCTGATGGCTCAGTGTTATAAATGGCAAAGCTGTACGCTTGTGCACAGAGCTTTGCCTGGCCCTGGTATCTGTGCTCATACAACACACCCTGCTAAGGGTGTTGAGCTCTCTACCTTTATCTGCTTTTTGAAAGATGTGACTCTGACATGTCACTGCCCAATAGCAAGTGAATAAAAACCCTCTGCAAGAACCATGTAATTTTTTTTTTTTGTTTGGGACAATTCACCCTCCTGTATGCACAATCTTTGTAATGCCAATCTCTCTTCTGCCTAGGCCATAGCTCATAATAAGCCACTTCTTCCTTGATATTGGGCATATCTTCAGATTTTTTCCTTTCCTTAGCACCAGGTAGCTGTGCTATTTTTCATCTCACTGTATTTCATAATTGCATTCTCTTGTCCTCAAAGCATCAGTGTGGGCAAAATACATATAAAATATATTGACAAATGAGAAATAATGCTATCGTCTCCCTTGGAAGCCATTTCACAACCTGAAAGGTTAAGATTTGAGAAACCAATCATCTCAAGTGACATATTATGTAAAAGATGAATCTAATTTTATCATGTAGTTAAACCCTTATGCAGATGATTAAATCTGTGAATTTTTCCACAGAACAGACATATTATAACCAGCTCCTGTCATCCAAGTTTCTTTAAATTATGTATATTCCATATACTGTGTGCATCTCTGATATATATATATATACACACACACGCATATATATATATATATATATATATATATAAAAAATTATTAAGTAGGTACTTTTTTTGCCCTTGGCAAACATCTTATCCTGCAAGCCACATCATTTTTGCTGTAAAATAGACAAGTTAGGATTAAGCCTTAACCTAAAACCAGGCATGGACAGCTTGTTTACTTCTTTTAATTACTCTAAAAATCCAAGAAAAATAAATAAATTGATTTAGGAGAGGGAGAGAAAATTTTCTTGCAAAAAAAAATATGTTTTCGTGCCTTTAAGTTGGAAGTTCAAACGCACTTAATTCATCCTTCAAAAAACTCAGTGGTGTTGTTAGGTGAGCCACAGGTATAATTGCACGCCAGTTTCCAAGTTTTAGGATATGTTCCACAGGTTGAGAAACACCCTGAGAAGTTAAGAAAATTTTTATGGCAGCAGTTAGCTACAGAGTTCATATGAAAACCAATGTTTCTTTATTCACAAGGATGGGTCCTTTGCCTAAAGCAGTAGTTCTCAAAGCTATTCAGCTGACATCTGTACTATAATCACCTGAGAGCCTCTAAGAATCAGATTTTTATAGCTAGTACTCAAGAAATTTCAATTCAGAACACCATCTGTAGGGCCTAGAAATCTGTATTTTGGAAATTTTCCAGATAATTCTAATTTGAGCTAGATTTGAGAACCAGTAGACAGAAACTTACTTTGTTCTGTTCTTGAAACCTTGCAATAGAAGACACAACACTGTAAGTGTCAACTTACAACACTTAAGTGTCAACTATGGATCAGGGCTCTTTAGTCTTTAGCAAGAGAAAATGAGTAGGTTAGTTCCAAGAAGGTCTCAATGAACAGTAGAAGCACCAAGGTGTGACCTTGTTGGGTAGGGGAGTGAACTTAGCCCCAGGTAATCTCCACTAACTCAAAGAAATATAGTTTCAGTAAATACATGATCTTCTTGTGTAAAAGAGCCCCATAGGACTATTTACCTGTCCACTGGGCCCTCCGTGTCAGTTCCTTGCTAGGACCCTACTAGGGGCCCTCAGCTCTCCGTGTATTGAAATTCTGGATCTGTCACCATCATACTTTCTACCCTCTCACTTTGTTGTAAACCAGCTTAGAGGAATATCAACAATTGAGAAACTATTAGAAAGATAAGGAAGACTTTACTCAGAAGGTAATTGTTCCACAAATGTATGCTTGAAAATTATTGTATAATGTCTAAGTGTTGGGTGCGTTATGCCCACAAGATAAAGTTTGTTAATTGGATGTCTTAAGTCTTCTGTATCTTAATAATTCTTTATTAAATCTATTGTTTCTCAGAAATGTCTAAAATTCCCCATTTTAGGGAGATTTTCCATTTTTCCCTATAATAAGCTCAAATTTTATTTTACATATCTTGAGGATAAGTTATTCAATGTGAATAGATTCAAGAATATTAAAATTTCTTGGCAGTTTGATTCATTTATGGTTATGTAACAAGAATCTTTATCTTTGGCAATGTTTCTTCCTTAAAGTGTATCTTGTTTAATATTAGTATTTCTTAGCAATCATCTGGCATGTCTTTTATTTATTTCTCTACTTCTGGTCTTTATCATTACAAGTGTGTATTTTGTAAGTAATATATGGTTGACTTTATTAAAAACCTAATTTTATAATCATTGTCTTTTAACTGGTAGGTTTAATTCCTTCATGTTCATTACAATTTCTGATATATTTAATTATTTTAATCTTACTATACGCCATTTATTTTCTTTGCTTTTTTCTCCTTTCATGCCTTTTACTGAATCGATCAACTTTTCTTGCTCATTATTTTTTCTCCTCTATTAACTTTTAATTACTTATCCCATCCTTATTATTTTAGTGGTTAAATGCATGCTTAAGAAAGTTTACAATTAGTTACTGTCTATTCTTATGTCCTAGAACTGACAGAGTTTGGGAATTTTTTTTAAGAAATAAAGCCCTAGATCTCCCCAGAAAGATAAATTGAGTAAACTGTTCAATTTTCTGGTAACTGGAAATCACAACATACTGAGACAGACAACACTATTTAGAATTGAGTCCATTGTGTGTCATTTGTGATGGTGAGGAAGAGAATGGGAGATGCCTTAGGGATCTTCTGAGGGAAGGGAAGTAGGTCCCAGGGGCTCAAAGTTCTAGCAAATCTGCTGAGGGGACTCTAGGAAGACTAGTTATCACTCCCTGCATCCCTTTGGTTGGCTCCTTCTCTCCCCATAATGTGCCAGGGAGGTGAAAACCGAGGCAGCCCAAGCAACTCTCCACAGCCTTCCCATGCATTCCTTTAATCTCCTGGGATTACCAGGGCATGAGAAGGTCCCAGTGAGAGAGACTGGCAGCAGAATGAGGTGTGATTTGCAGCAAGGGTGTAGTCTTTGCTTGGTGCGTATTCTTCGCTTCACTACTCTTCACAAAGTCTCACGTAGGTTTTCTCTTCCTCTCAAGTACCTGGACTTGCTGCTTTCTTTCCAAACTCAGTTTGTATTTTACATCCTCTGTTTCCTGGTTCTCCTCCAGCTCTTCATTAGCTTCTTGCTTAATTTTGTCTTCTGGCTGTTTCTGCCTTGCAGATGGGCCCATCAGTCTGTCCAGCCCCAGGGACATGAGTTTGTTGATATCTCTGCTATTTCTACAGCAACAAATTCTGAACAGAGCCATGGTGATCTCTAGCCAGGCACTCTGTTCTCCACAGAGCACTGATCTCTGGGAAGGATTTAACCGAGTTCTGGTAGCTGGCAGCTCTGTAGGTTCAAAAGAGTAATGAAGAAAGAAGTCAGAGTTGGTTGTTTCCATATCTTTGCAAGTACACCGATAATATTCTGAAATTTAAAAATTAAAAAAAAAAAAGTGAGAGTTGTGATGTGGGACAGGGTTCAGAGTTATTATACATACTCACTCAATGGTTTATTAGTATGGCCTCAATTGCAAGAAACAGAAAACCTGACTAACTGGCATAAGCAGGAAAGGATATTTATTGACTCATGTCCCCAAAAGTCCTAAATAGAGTTATTTTCAAGTGATACTTCATCTAGTGGCTTAAAATATGTGATAAGTGCTCAGTTTTCCTCCTCACTTTCTAGCTCCAACCCTTCTGTAGTACTTTATTTTGGCAGAGCCTTGCCTTATGGTCCTGAGAAGGCTGCCAACAGCTCTCTGAGCTATATCTTTACTATTTGTGTCCACAGTGGAAAAAAGATTATCCTTGACTCAGCATTCCAAGGAAAAGTTCTGGGGTAGTTGAGGTCACCTGATTCAATCACTGGGCGCCAGGGAATGAGATGCTGTGATTGGCGTAGTCTATCAGGTGAGTGGTCCCCTGGGGCTGCAGTACGGTCAACTCCTGTGAAATACACAGGTCCCCAAATCTCAAGAATCAGGGATGACGTAAGGAAAAAGTTGGTGCTAGCAGAGTCAGCAAAATGTCCACTATGACTAAACATGCTTACCATTTCTTAGTGACTGTGGGATCCAACAATTCATCTCCTTTTTATTTCTGATTTTTTACCTTAACCAGAAGGACCCCTGCGTAGTTTCTCTGAAAAAGCTGTCATCAGAGACTCCAGTCTTGTCAGCTAATGGTTTTCCCCTCTGACCACTTCCTATGCCTACTTCTCCAGAAAAAGGAGTCATGTCAAAAAAAAGGGGAGGGGGGAATCATATCAGAAATAACATGGAATTTTATTACATTTATATACTTTCCTTATTATCTGGGAGACACTGTTTTGGTCAAAGAGTCTTAATGGGCAAATATATATGTGCATAAAATGTAATGTTTTTGATCTAAAAGCTACAAGATGGCTTCTTTGTTTTGTTTGGAATATTTCTCTGTTTTAGGGTGGAAAAGTATCTTAGTCTGTCTGGGCTGCTATAAAAAAATACCATAAACTGGGTGGCTTGTGAAAAAACATAAATATATTTTTCACATTTCTGGAGGCTGGAAAGTGTAAGATCAAGGCACCAGCAAATTCCGTGTCTGGTGAGGGCCCAGTTTCTGGCTGTGTCCTCACGTGGTGGGAGAGAAGAATGAGCTCCCTTAGGCCTCCTTCACAGAGACGTTAATCCCAATTAATGCCCTTCCCAAAGGCCCCACCTCCTAACATCAACTTGAGGGTTAATATTTTAACATATAAATTTTGGGGGAACATAAACATCTAGACCATAGCAAATAACTTTATTGTTATTGGAGCCTTAGGCATGCTTAATAATAAACACTGAAATAAAATGATAAGTGTCTAATCACCTAATAGTTTGTGCTTCTCAATTGGAGGTTTAGAATTTTCTGGAGTATAGAATAGTCTAGAAAATAATATCCATGAACTTTCACTCTATAGCTATATTGTCTTTATGTAAAACAGTATATCTCTACTAAAAGAGAGAGAGAAACTTTTGACTCACTCCTATATAGTTATTATATTCTCAAAAGAAAGAGCCACATACTCAACTCACACCAAACAGGTAAATCTTGTTGCAGAGTTATTTCAGATAAAAACAGAAAAAATTTAGTTACAGCAAGACAGAATACTGTCACCAGAGCAAAATGCTTGCCAATCACTATCTTATTTCCACATGCCATACACAGTATGGACACATGAACCAGAACTTTTATTTCCAAAGTCTACCTTCACCGTATGACTGTCACAAACCGCACACCATGGAACCGATCCCAGAGGCATAGATGTGCAGGGTGGACATGAGGTCAAAGAAAACACTAAGACTTCACAGCCTGGAAAATAGGTACACAATAAATCCGGGAGTCCTTTTCTCTATTCATTTATTTCCAACATGCACGTCAAACTCCAGCTGGGAAGAAAGCATGACAATGTGAATGAAGAGAAATGAATGGGAAACTCGGGCAAGCATTCCTTGGCTTGAATTTACCCATGTCTGGAATGCTTACAGTTTCCAAGCACACTTGTATCTCAGCAGAGGCTGCCAGAGGTGAACCCAACCCCTAAAGTGCTTGTGACACAATCTCTGTCTTACACATGGCTCTGGGTCAGCTCCCCACCACCCTATAAATCCTGTGTCCCTGTCATCACCATAGCTCCAGCTTCCTGCTGGAGAAAGCCCCGGTGACCCAAGGACTCCTCAGCTCGCTGTCCTTGCCATGGCTTTGATTGCTGCCAAGTCTTCTTCTTGGCCCAGAATCAAGAGTGTTAGTTCTTTGGACAGTCTTGGGCCAAAGCCTCAGCTGGAGAGGAAATGTTAGGCATCATCTTTTGTCACAGATAAGATGTAATGAGTCCAAAGGATGTGTGATTAAAAGAAGCCCACAGGAAGTTGGGCTGAAGCTTTTTTGATGATTGTTTAAAAAGCATTGGCCTAGTCACTGCAGTAAAAAAATTGAACATATTAAAAAAAAAGTCAGCAACTTGATTCAATAGTTATAAAGACAAATCCATTGGTTTTGAGGCTGGAGGAATGGAGAAATGGATAAGAGAAAAGGTTCAAGTGGGAATAAAAAATAGTTATTCATAACTAATTCCTGCAGACCAGGATATATCAACAAGTCTCTAAGAAGCAAATAATAGCATTTAGGTAATTATTTGACATTGTGAGGCCTGTGGCCATAGATACTAAATTAAAAAAAAAAAAAGTGTATCTTCTTCTTTATATCTGGGAGGGGGGACTATGAGAGGTGAAATCTAGGCTTAGGGAAATAAACTGCTGAAAAAGGATTAGTCCCTTAAATAAACAAACCCATAAATATACCAGGAACTTTAAAACTTAGTGACAGAAAGTTAGTCTAATCCGTGGAGAGTTTTACATGAATATATCACTTAAGTATCTGAGGACTAGAGACGATTTGATATTTTTCTTAAACTGGCTGTGTTGCTGCCAGCTACGTTAAAGGCCATAATTCTAAGTACAACATGCAATGAACTCAGTTTTCTCCAGTGTGTTGCCATAGGCATGATGCTGGGGGAAGTGTGAATTTAGAGTTGGGAAACCTGGGATCTGGGATTGGAGCTGCCACTTAGGAGTTGTAAGTCCTTCTGAAAGCTACTTTTCCTGCCCGGAACTTGCTTTTCTTCCACTTCTCTAATAAAGGGCTTGAATTAGATGATCTTTAAGAAATATTCTAGCTGTAAAATTTAATAACACTTTAACATTGTGGCCCCCAACCCCCAGGCTGAGGACCCATTTCAGTCGGTGGCCTGTTAAGGACCGGGTCTCAGAGCTCAGCCCCTCTCCCCCTATCCGAAAAATTGTCTTCCATGAAACCTGTCCCTGGTGCCAAAAAGGTTGGGGACTACTGCTTTAACACATTAAGCCACAATTGGTACTTGAATTGCATTTTTATTTAGTTGGCTAGATTAGCTAGTCAGATTATCTGTATAGAGATTATCTGTATGAAACACCCTGAATGGCTAAGCATGTGTTAGACATGTTATCTGCATTTTAAGAAATATGTAATTGTGGGGGCAGAAAATGGTAGCTCTGATACTGAAACACTTATGAGCTAATGAGATCTCATAAGCAGCTGATCAAAATTTCAAAAATAATAAAAGAACTATTGAAAATATGGATTTAATCTACAATATAAATTATTTTCTTAACCATGAACTTAGTGTATTCTGTGTCCTAACAAATTAGTCATAATATAATATGTATATAACTATAATGCTCAAAATTTTTATTAATAGAAGGATGTGATATCTTTATATTATTAATTATTTATGTTATATAACTATGTAGAATTACAGATGAAGCAGGGACAAAGACAGAGCATACCCTAGAAAATCAGAATTCTTATGTGTCAACTAATTTAATCAATGACCTTGATAATGTACATTGTACTTGATACACAGTAAGTATTAAAGAGTACTTTGAACATGTGTGAATAAGCTACTCATTTGCTAAGAAATTTCCCCTGAAACGCCTCTACCACCAAGTAGCCAAATTGTTTATACTTGAATGCCTCAATTGATGGGGAACTCATTACCTTTGAAGACAGTCTTACTGTCAAAATGTTAACAATTCTGTGGTACACTCACAGAAAAAGGGAGAGAAGGAAATATTCTGAATGTGTATGAGGGGTAGAATTTATACACCCTTGTTTTCCCTCCAAAAATTTTGAAAGGTTAGTTCAGATAAATCAACGTCTCTTCTCATAGGTTTATTTAGTGGAAACAACATTCTAAAGCCATGAGAACAGAGGCAAGAAGGCAAAAAGCACAAGCAGTGAGAAAGGTAGAGATGAATTTTACATAAATAAACAAATAAATGAACAAACCCTGAACAGTGCACATATGTGTGGCTTTATTAACTTTTCAATTTTAATGTGTGGGAATCTATGTTTTTAGGCAGTAAGTTACGTTGGTCACCGCAGACCTGCTCCCTAAGAGTGCTGGGATACCTTGCACAGGGCAGATGCTCCTGATGCATCATTTCCAAAAGGTTCCCAGCATAGGACTGTGAACGGTCTCCTGAACCTGCTCAGAAGAGCAGTAGTACAGCTGCAGGAAAGCCCTGGAACAGCTGAGAGTGTGTTTCTCAGGGGTAACCAAAACTGAAATATTAGGCAAGAATCTACGTCCTCTGCTAAGTTACCTATAGGAGCACATCTGCCCACCTGTTCTGGATCCTTGGCCCCGTTACTGTGATCATCTGTATTTTCTGGCTAAAGTATTTACTTATCTACAGCAGATGCCCATTTTTGTTATATGGCATAAAACAGAACCCAATGGGCCATAATGTAAAGTTACTAAAATACTAAAATATTGCAGGTTTAGCATATTATTTTTAATTAGCTTCTCTAATAAAATCTTATCTTTAACTTGGGTGCTTAGGGAATAGGAATGTTAAGCTTTAAAAGTTATTTATGGTTTATAAGAAGTGCTTTTCTTACCTCCTCCAATGTCACTATTAACTGAAATTGGTTATAATTCTTGATGCCATTTTCATTATAAAATCATAGATTTAGGGCTAGAAAGGACCTTAGAGATGATGATGCTGTATTAAGTGATTTATCAAAATCACACAGCTAGTTAGTGGCAGAAATAGATTTAAAAACATAAAATATAAAACCTGATGTAAGAAGAGCCCAAGAATATCCTGTAAGTTAGTTTTTTTCACTAAGTCTCTCATATGAATACCCTTGTATAAATGACCCTTTCACTAAAAATTAAAGAGCTATATTCCAGACTATTTGGTAGCTCTGGTTGGTGACAGAAAATGGTAATTTTCCTTGAATGGATATTTGAAGATATCTTTCTGTTCATATTATTATTATTAATTTTAGCCAATGTAAGCATTAATAAAAACAATATGAAAACAAAATTAGTTTTGACAGCAAACAGAAAATCAAGGTTGCTTTGAGTTATACACGACTTCTTGATGTTTTTATCAATTTAAATAAAAGTTCTACAGCTCCGTTTAGGTGACTTTTACAAGGTCATTGCACATAGATGAGTCATCATGCTGCTATGGAAAATGACTTTAGGGATAAGCCATACGGAGGCTGGAGAGAGGCTTGTTCCTCACTCTGACAGCTATGCGAGTGGAAAGCGTAGACTGCAATCCAAGGAAAGGGGTAGCAGGAGCCAGGACATCTCAGCAACTGAACGGGATGTTTACCTACAGAAAATGAACCTGTTTATCTCTATTAATTATATAATTTTGCCTTGATATTATTCATTTGCTTCCTGGTAAAGGGATTTGCCAAAATAATCTTAATTAATATGACTATGCCCCTAGCTACCAGCATCTTGGCTGTTTGGCCAGTTTCAACCCTAATGAGGCAGATGTCAAATCTAAACAAAAATCCCTGTAGTGTTTTGCTCTGGAAGTAGGATTTTATTATTTAAGACTAAAAGTCCATTTCAGACCAGGTATTCACATATAATAGTTTATTTTGTTACTCAATATATCTCTGGATAGTTGATTTTGTTATTTAGTTTGGGAATATTTGATATTAGAAACCACACACATCAGATTTTCATTATTGCAGTCCTCATTCCTGGACCATTGACAAGAACTGGATGCTTTAAGATAAGAACAAAAGAGAACTGTTTTGTTCTCATCAAACAGTGCATTAAGATTTTAAAGACTGTTGCTTCACACTAAATTATTTTTGGTGAATTTCTTAAAGAGTGAACCAAAATGAAACTTCAGGAGTTTTTTCCCTTGGTATTTGATATATATTAATAGAGTCATACACTATTGTCCTTATGTAATAATTACTGAGTTTATACAAGGTTATAATAAATAATATTAATAAGATTTTCTGTAATCCTAGCACTCTGGGAGGCCGAGGCGGACTGATCGTTTGAGCTCAGGAGTTCGAGACCAGCCTGAGCAAGAGCGAGACCCCGTCTCTACTAAAAATAGAAAGAAATTAACTGGACAACTAAAAATATACACAGAAAAAATTAGCCAGGCATGGTGGTGCATGCCTGTAGTCCCAGCTACTAGGGAGGCTAAGGCAGAAGGATTGCTTGAGCCCAGGAGTTTGAGGTTGCTGTGAGCTAGGCTGACGCCACAGCACTCTAGCAACAGAGTGAGACTCTGTTTAAAAAAAAAAAAAAAAAAGATTTTCTTCCATTCTTTGTGTGCTCAAAAAGCACATTCTTGTTTGTTGCATTGTTAGGTACTAAGGCAGGATCTTGTCACTCCCACTTCAAAACTGAGGAAATGGAAGCTATTTGATATCCCAAAACTAGTTTGTACCCCTTCAGAATTTAGCTTTATAAAATCTAGATGGTTCATTGTTGTATGTGGAGATTTTTACCTATCTGTAAGGCTCTATTTACACAAAACAAATAAACTTAGTGTTTCATTCTATCTTTATTTTATTTTTAACTTTCTAATTTTCCCATTCTCTTAGGCACCAGTCTAAAGAGTTCTGAGACATCCCTTAATTTTCAGGACCATCATTTTTACACTTCCAGGGAAGACCTCGAGTTTCTGTGCTATTTACCTTTAGCTCCCAGAAGAGAAATGTCATGGTAACAGAGGTTTAATAGGAGGCTTCCCATGGTAACAAGCAGCTTGCAAAGGCCTAAGCAAAAACAAGATTATTGGAAGGACCAGGACCCTCACTGTGGGATTGTCCTTGCCTAGAGATGAGTATTAATCCATAATCTATTCACAACTTGTTGAAATCCCTCAGGGCACAAACCTATTACAACATAGGCTCTCAGAAGGTTATTGTCAGAAAAGAGCCTGGAAATCATCCACACCTTCGGTTTTTTTTTTTTTTTTTAATAGAGAGATCTCTGAGATAGACTCTGAGAGGTTAGAGAACTCAGTCAGCATCTCATATTGAGTCTTCTAGAGCTGAGGCTGGTTTGTAGGCCCCTGACTTCCAGAATTGCAATCTTGTCTTAAATAATGATCTGGATCCTGGGAAATGCTTTCATATTTATTTATGAAAAGATTTTGTCTAGGACACCATAGTGATCATGAAAAGTCAGTTTCTCAGAATCATTCTTTTATGGGTGGGAAAACAGAGGCATGAACATTAATATTAAAGGATTTAGTTGAAGAAATTCAGCCAGTAAATTGTAGAGCTCAGCTGCGACAAGCGTTCTTTCCACCTGGCCTAATCCAACTCACCCGTTAGTATCTATTGGCCATAATCACTAGTTGACCTGAAAAAGTTCTTTTATCAAGATCATCATCCTGATTACAATCATCATTCATTCATTGTTCATTCAACAAGCATTTATTATTGATCAACTATGTGCTGGGTATGAATATTCATTAGTTTAGATATTCATTAGTCAAAAAGAAAAATAAACTAAAATTAAAGACAGTAGAGTCTCATTACTCAAATTAGTTTATGTTCTATGGAGTCTCCATGAAGAGGGACAGGTTCCTGTGAGCCTAGAGAGTGTTGTGACTGGACAGTCACATTTTTGTCAAGCAATCAATATATAGCTTTGGTTTTTATTTGTTTCTGTTTGAAGACATTGTACTTAACGAATATTGTTAATTCATTAACATTGAACTCACAGCCAACGGCACAAAACTCATGCCTGAAGGAAGCTTATCTAACACAGGAATTTTCTCTGTAAAGTACATCACAGGCTTCTTGTGCTTAGGAACACTGGACAGCACTTCATCACCACGCCTGAGGACCATTTTCTACAACAAAACTTAATCAACAAAAAGCACAAAAATGTAAAAATTATAGCACTAAGTAGATCACAAAAAGTATACTTGTTTACGGTATGAGACCTGAAATAAAAAGGCAGAGCATCACCTTATTCAACCTTAGCTGGAACCTCACCTAGGAACATGCGCATTAGGCCACTTAGCTTTCCCCATTCTGCACATGTATGTGCATGTCCAGCGATGCCCACTAAAGCACTACGAGTATTGATACTGGGGTTACAATAAACCTTAGTGAATAGGTAAACTCACAAACAAGGAATTCCTGATCAGCTGCAACTACATCAACTATTAAATTTCTTAAAATTATTAAATTAAATAATTAATAAATTCAAATGAAAAAATACAATTAAAATAAATTTCAAGTAAAAATTCATTACATATTCACTGGATTAAAATAAAACGAAACCAAATCTGATCCCTGTTCTTACAGAGCTTGCAATCTAGTCCCAAAGGTAAACAATAAACACATTAATGAACATAAAATATATGGTTTTTAAATATAACTTGTATGAAGGAAAAGAATAAGGCATAAAGGAACACTGTGTGGTGGGGCCCTTTTATCCTGAGTGCTCAGAGTTTTCTGAAGCTTTCTTTGGCTTCGAATCGGGCAAGAGAAGCTATCCCAATTTGGAGCCAACATGAACTCAGGAAGAATCTGGTGAGCCTTCTCCCGCAGTCTGGTCTCTCTTCCTTGGCACCTGGAGAGAGGATGGAAACTCTTTCCAGCTCGTCCTGAAGGAGTGCTCTGCCAGGGGTCCACAGGCAAGTCAGGGCCCCCGGGACGAGTCAGCCTGCACCGCCAGCTCTCGCTTGCGCTCTGCAACACACTCTGCTGTAAGTGTGCACTTGGGCCATTCACTCTGCAGGACAGGAAGGGAATGAAACAATGTGAAATTCCATTTTTTGTATTTATCTACCAAGAGGTGCTGAAATTAATTCTTTGTCCAAACTGAAAGAGATAAGATCTACTTGAGAGTTTTCTGAGAAACATGTGAGATCCTTATCACAGAAGTAGATGAATACATTTTAGAGTGGGAATGGGCTTTAGAAGTATTTTATTCCAGCCACCTCATCTTACAAACAAAAGAACTAAAGCACATGTGCTCAAGGTTATAGAGATAATTATTTGCAGGATCTGGGTAAGATAGACCAGTTTTAGATAATAAATTCACCTGGAAATGTATTTATATTGTCCCAGCCTTAATAAATTTTTAGTGTTTGCTAAAAGTTGAATTGTTAAAGTATATGTATGGTATATTTAAATGTCAATTGAGTGTGTTTTAAAAATTGCAGGTGTTTTTTAAATGTCTAACTGCTGATTCACTTCTGACAATAGGCAAGCTGCTAATTTTAACCCACATGCCAAAGGTTAATGAGAAAGCTTTAATTCAACCAGAGATTCCTTTACTTCTCTAACCCAATTGCTATAAGCTGGAGAACTCAGAATTCTATCAGACTTCCTCAAACTCAACTTTAAGCATAACATCAGTAATATACGATAAGATTATTAAAAAGTCTAGGAGACTGTCTAAAAAGTCCTCTATATGAGCTTTAATAAAAGTATCTATATTCTCCATGGACTGATTATATATCAAAACTGGTCAAACCAACAAATAAAGAACTTAAAAATACTTTAAGGGTGGCAATAAATAAATAAATAACCCAACTTAAGCAAAACAAAAGACAAAGAATAAACGGGGGAAAGAACCATTTGCAGCATATCTCAAATGATTAATGATCCTGATATAAATATAGCCTCCAGATATGGGGTGAGAGAGACTTAACTTCATAGAAAAATGAGCTAGATATATGAAGAGATAGTTCACCAAAAATAAATAAGAATGGCTAACCACATGCAAATATGGTCAACCTTACTAATAAGAGACAATTAAAGTTACAACTATATTGAGAAACAATTTTCACCTATCAGTTGGGCAAAATTTTAGGTGTAGGGAAACAGATACTTTTGAAAATTGTTGGTGACTGTTGCGCCTAAGAAATATTGATTTATGGAAATGCCCCCTATAATATTAGAGACAGAAATGATTTCAGGAATTTTGCAAGGCTTTGCCCTAAAGGAATATGTGAACGTGTGTTAGTTCGCATATCAAAAGCTGCCTCGCCTCAGGAGGGCATCTCAATGGTTGGTAGCAGCTGCTTTCCAAGGTGATAGTCTCAAGCCTGTCGTTCTTGCTTGCTTTGAACGACAAAGCAGGTTTGCTTGGAGCCACGGGATGGGGAGCTGATAGAAAGGACTTGCAGCCCGAAACAGACACTTATGGCTAGAGCAATTAGCATAAGGGACAGCTCTTGCTTGACTTCCGAAGAAGAATCTGTCTCAATATACAATAACTAGAGCCACTATGTCTCTGTTTTGCTAAAGTGATAGTTTTATCTTAAAACTTAGAAGTTTGTCCTAAAAAGAATTTGTAACCATTTGATCACATAGATAGAGTTAATTAAGGAACCTATAGAAGCCTTTTGGGAGACTTTGAACCTAAAACGAACTACCTGTTATTATGTAAATCTGTTACCCCTGGCAACCGCTCACTGTACCTATAAATACTGAGGTAAAACTTCAGTCGTGACTCCAAATTCATGGGGATATTTTGGGGTCCTCCGAGCACCTCACTTTCCTATATTCATAAATCTATTCTTTATAAACTGCATTTTTGCCTCTGTGTATTGTTTTATTTCTATTTTCTATTTCTTACTATTTTTTCAAGCTTTGTGACAACCCCTGCCTGAGAGACCCGACTCTTGGCTGGGAGAGTAGCTAACTCCCTGCAGGTGATGAAGCAAAATAATAAAACCCTTACGGAAAGGGATTGGAGACTGCCTTTCAAAATTGCATATGCATTTTCCCTTTGACTAGTAGTATCATTTTTAGGAATCCATTTCAAAATACTCTTAAAAAAATACAAAATGGTATATTTACAAAGCTTTTCATTGCAGCTTTGTTTGTCTACAATAGCAAAAAGACTGGAAATGACCAAAATGACAATCAGTAGATTTATTAGTTTCCTAGGACTGCTGCAACAAATCACCACAAACTAGATGGCTTACAACAACAAAAATTTATTGTATTCTAGTTTTGAAGACTGGAAATCTGAAATCAAAGTGTCAGCAGGGCCAGGCTCCCTCTGAAATCTGTAGGGAGGATTCTCTCCTTGCCTCTTCTAGCTTTGAGCAATCCTTGGCATTCCTTGACTCACAGATGCGTTACTCCAATCTTTGCCTCTGTTTCGCCTGCTCATCTTCTCCCTGTGTTCCTCCCTTCTCTTTTTATAAGAACACCAGTCATATTCGATTAGGGCCCACCTAACATAAGAATATGCTCTCATTTTAACTTGATTACATCTGCAAAGACCCCATTTCCAAATAAGGTCACATTCACAGATGCCAGACGTTAGTACTTGAATATATCTTTTTTATATGTGAGCAAAATTCAACCCATAATATAGTCGTAAGCAATACATTGAATAAACTATGGTACAACACAGTGGAAATCTATGCACTTATAGGAATGATTAATATATCTACATATTATTATGGAGTAAACTCTAGACTACATTGTTAAAGCAAAAAGCAAGGTGAAAAAAGTGTGCATAGTATGCTACTATTTAATGCTCAGATATGGTTATGTATTTGTGTTAATTATAAACTAATAATAATAGAAGTTTGCCTAAATAGGGAGAGTATAATATGGAGAAGATAAAAACAGAACTAAAACTTCTATGAATATCAGTTGTTTTGTAGATTTGATTTTAGGACCATGTAAACATTTTACATAATTACAAAACAAAATTAGAACTTAAAAAGTAAGCATTAAACATTAAGAGCAACATACACAAAAATGAATTTGTGTATCTAGGTTGTAGAACTGAGATGGGAACTATTACAAATGACTAGAATATAATAATTTGAAAATGTATCCCTAAACACAAAGAGAGTTGTGGAAAAAATCTTAAACTGCTTTTCAGCAATCATTGCCAGAGAGGTAGTGTTAGGCCTCTTATGTGTGTGACATATGTAATACATAAAGCAATTGAGTGACAATTTTGATATTGTTGTAAACCAGGATTTTTGATCTGAAGAAAGGTAATGTAAGATTGTTAAGGTTAAGTAAAAATCCTGTAATTCTTGCTTTTAATTGGATGTATTAGTATTTAAAATATGACGTGTTTTCTAACTCTATCTACAAAAAAGTCTTAGTCTGAAGACTGACCCACTAGTAATGAAGGCCTAGATTTTGGTCTCTAGACACCATTTCCACAACAAAAGAGTCAAGGATAGTTTGAAAGATAAATGATACTAGCTCTGGGTTAGGAAATGTACAAGATGAGCTTGGACTATCTTGTCTTAAAAAAATAAGGAAGCTCTCAGTGACTACTAGATTTATGTCAAAAGGACTCAGGAGCCAACTTTAGTAAGCCCGCACTGTCTAAAGATGAGAATATTAGCATCAGCAAAGAGAATAACTTTAATGGACTAAGAAATCTATATTTAAATCTATGAATTCATGATTCTACTAAAAAATTAAAAAACACATTGATCACCACCAACTCATTATTCTAAAAATTGGTAAATAAAAAGAAATAAGTATTTATTCACATACAAATTGTATCTCAAGGTAACCAGATATTAATAGTTTGATGAGGGGAAGTTTTCATTATTAAATGAAGAAAGTACATAACCATTTTATATCCCATATTAAACTGGACCTAGGAAATGACTTTCAATGGCTACTAACATGAAAAAAGAAAAACAAGCAGATATTATGCAGTTTCTGATAAAAGTGAACAATGCCATTGTATAAAGCAGTGTTGCCAAAGTATTGATTTTTAATCTGATTAAATCTCTAGATACCTATCAGTTAATAGGAAAGGAACATATTAAATGCCACTAGGAGTATGTAATAATAAAACTCCAGAACACGGGAAACACTACTGGAAAACAGCAACCTGTTTTCCTCAACAACCACCAAAAACAAGCAAATGAAATTTCAAGAAAAATAAAATAAGATGAAGGGGAACTTTAAAAGTCTCTTAAGGGACATATTAGCCAATCTCAAGATATGAAACTTTTTTCTATTCCAATTCAATTAAATTCTAATTCAAATAAACTGTTAAAAAGCAACAACAACATTTATATGACAATTGAAGTTTGAACCCTGACTGGATATTTGGTTTTATTAAAGAATCATTGTTGATTTGGTGGGGTGGTAAGTGAAATGTGATGATGGTGTCGTGATTATATTGAAAAGGGGGGCTTTTCCCTTTTAGAAACAAACACTGAAATACTTGCAAATGAAATAATATCATGCCCGGAATTTGTTTCAAAATAATCAGGAAGAGGGAAGGAGAAATGGGTGGGGTATAAAAGAAACAAATTGTCTATGAAAGAAAATTTTTGACCTGGGTTATCAGTACATGGGAATTCATTATATCATCATCTCCATTTTTGTATACCTTTGACATTGTTCATAATATATTTTTCTATGTATACTATATATAATAAATATATATCTCATAAATATGAATGTACACATATTGATGCATATTCTAAACATCTCTATGCAAAATATGTATATATTCATGCAGGTACATAAGTGCATACAACTGGTAAGAACAATAAAAATGTAGACATTTTTGGCTGGCCCATTTACTCTATTATTCAACTTATTGCTATTGAATTTTCATTGCCTTTTGAGCAATCACCATCCTGCCCACTGTCAATCATAACCATCAAACTGAACATAATTGCCTTCCCTTTGAGACACTTACCTACACATACAGGAATTCTAGACAATTAGGCAGACAATATAAATGCTAGTGATTCTTAGTTTTCTATTTAATATCTCAGCCCCAATCCCTCCAGATTTCCTGATTCTCAGAACAATGTAGGTGTGGCAAACACAGTAGTATGTGGACTGTGAGTGTTCTCTTGCTGATTTTGTGCAATGGGGTTAAAATATGTCACCATTGACACCCAGTTTTTTTTTTTTGCTGGGCATCACCAGATGTTTTGTGGGTTTGATGTAATTAAGTGCTGTATGTTTTTACTCTGATCTTTTGCTCACCACATTAACCTGTTCATCAGTGGTAAAATTCAATAACTCTAATGTGTGATGATCATTCAGATAAGTCACCCCTCCTCCCCTAGGAAGGAGTGATTAAAGATTTGGGGGAGGATCTCACGCTGATGTGGGGGGTGTTACTCTAGGGGAAGCCCCACCATATGGAAACATGAGGCCAGAGAAAGAGAGGCTCCACCCTCACTTTTTCTTCATTGCTTTTCCTTTTTCTCATCATCAAGTTACACTCTTTTTTTAAGTATATGTGTATGTAACATATATTTACACATATTTACTTATGCCAAGGCCTTGTGTTGATAAATTTTAGTACAATGGATATATTAATTCTCCTTGACCTATGTATAAAGAGTAGATTCCTGTTGTTCTCTGTCTTCCACAGGACTCTCCATTCAGCTTAGTTGATCCATTCTAGGTTTCCTCCTTAAATGCTTTAGAATAGGGGGTCCCTGGGGAAAAAAAGAAAAAGCTTCAGTCATTACGGCTTCCCTCTTTTGACTTTTATTACTTTCTTTCCAAGAGTGTTTAATATTAAAAAATACTTTCTTTTTCTAGTGAGTCTAGTAAGCTGTTGGTGTTAAGAACAACCTACTAGGATTTAAATTTAAAATGACGTTTTGTGTTTTACACAAACCACTAACAATTTACATTCTTTGGGATTAAAATTTTTAAATCTTGGATTGGGTTATTATTGACACTGATTTTAGCTTATCCGATGTCAAATTATGTGAAACAAAACCTTGGCCAACAACCCCTCCAAACCTACCTGTGCTCATGGGGCCTCTGCATCTAAAATAAAATGTTGAGTAGGAAGTGGTGAGTGGGTCATGTTCCTCGAATAGCAGAAACCCCAGGTGGCCCTTCCTCAGCTTAAAATGGTTTCAAATCTTACAATTTTTCTTTTCTATTATTACTAAATGCACTAACTGCTTCCCTCAAAGTGTTTCAGCTCAAAACTCAATCTGCAGCTTGCCCCTCTTATCCACGGCTTTGCTTTCTGTGGTTTCAGTTACCCATGGTCAACTGCAGTCTAAAAACTACTCAGTGGACACTTCCAGAATTATGCAATTCATACATTTTAAATTGCATATGAATCTGAATAGTGTGATGAAACTTCACACTCTCTTACTCTGTCCCGCCTGGGACTTGAGTCATTCCTTTGTCCGGCATATCCACACTGCATATGCTCCCCACCCTTCAGTCACATAGAAGCTCTCTCAGTTATAAAATTGAGAAAATATAGTATATGTAGGATTCAGTACTAGCCACAGCTTTGGGTATCCACAGGGGGTCTTAGAACATATACCCCATGGAGAAGAGTGAATTATTGTACTTACCAAACTCATTGGGGTCTGACTTCCCCTGTCTTGGAACTGAAGCAGCTTTTAGAGCGAGAACAACTCAGGAATATCTATGGCCAAGGCTATACCTTGGACGGAACTGTGACCCCACTGAACACCTGACATTGAGACTCCAAGGTATGTAATGAGAATAACTTAAGGCACACGTGGGATGTCCTGCCAGCTCCTGCATCAGTGAGAAGTAGTACACAGACTGCAAGGGAAGACTGTGGTATGGGGTGATTCTTCTGTTCACCCGTCTGCAAATAGAGTCAAGATCATCTGTTCCTCTGAAGTGCAGGGCAGACTTTGAATTTCAAAAAAGAGGAGGGTGGGTCACTCTGAGAGGATTCAAGATGACCACAAAACCTAATAATTGCTGCCAGTGTAGAAGTAGGTACGCATAAAACAAAGAGGATAAGTTCCTCTGCATATCCAGGAGGGTGTTCTCAATGGGAACAGTGTTAGGCAGAATAATGGCCTCCCAAAATTGCCCATGTCCTAATCTCCACCACCTGTATTTATGTTACCTGACATGGCAAAAGGGACTTGGCATATGTAAATAAGGTTAAGGACCTTGAGAGGGGAGATGATCCTGGATTGCCAGGTATGCTCAATCTAATCACAGGAATTATTAAAAGTGAAGAACCTTTCCCAGCTGTGTTCAGAGGGCAATGTGCCAGGAAAAGAAAGATCAGAGAAATACAGTGTGGCTGGATGTGAAGATGGAAGAAGGAGGCCAATGAGCCAAAGACTCCCAATGGCCTCTAGAATACGGAAAAGGCAAGGGAACATATTCTCCCTCAAGCCTCCAGAAAGGAACATAGCGCTTTGACACCTTGATTTGAGTCCAGTGAGACCCATGTCAGACTTCTAGTGAACAGAATTATAAGATGATAAATTTGCATTGTTTTAAGCCACTAAATTTGTGGCAATTTGTTACAGCAGCAATTGGAAACTAATACCAGAGCATCATTGTTAAAACTGTTGAAGACAGTCCTTGCGTCTCACCCCAGCCTCCATCTGTTGCTCCCAGGCCTCCCTCCTCTCCTTTCTCCAACCGTTATCCTAATTGATTCTCAGTGTAGACAAAGTGATCCTTGACCATGTCACACCCTGCTTAAAACTCTTTGGAGGCTCCCTCTCACCTTCAGGAAAAAGTTTATACTCCTCAGATCTGTCTCCTCTTGACCCCTCCAACATTATTTCTGGCCACTCATGCTCCTTCCTTACTCAAGGTCAGAGATTCCCAAACTTTCTTGGTTAACAGAGTCCTTAATATCATGATAATATTTTCATAATATTCTTAGGTACAGAGATCTGCGTAACAGTTCCCTTTATCACTTAGTGGGTCCAAACAACTTAGTAAGTATTTATATCTAACAACTTAGTAGAGAGTGGAGCTATATAATTCCTTCATATAAACTGAGGGAAAATATTTAAATTTTTTCTTAAATAACCACAATTACCAATTAATGAAATGTATGTACCTGTTGGGCATTGAACAATTTCTGAGACCTTGAATCAGATTCAACACTGCCACCCTCATTTCCTGCCCCACTTTGATTTTCTCATGGCACTTGCTTTTGTCACATCAATATCCCAAAGTTTACCTTCACAAAGATATAATATGGTCAAAGGAATGCATGAAATTGTGAATGACTTCGAGGAAGCAGTTTTTGTGATAATGCACAGATGTAGAGCATCATTGCATTTCCCACACAAAATTTAAACATCCTGTGAGTTTGCTACAGTACCCCAGGGTTCCTTGGTACATAGTTTGGGGTCAACAGCTCTAGGTTCCAGCCATACTTACTAAGTGACTCCCTTTGCCCATGCCCACTATGAGCCTTTCCAAATTTTAGGCCTATTCATACATGGATTCCACCACTTACAGCGTCCACTTTTCCCAACTCCCTTCCTCTATTCCTCATTTAAGTAAGAGGAAAGTAAGCTCTTTCTTAGGGCTCAGTTTAAATTTTATTTTTTTTCCTCTGGGAATCTTTTCTTGCTCTCCTGAAGTTGAAGAGCCCTCCTCTGTGCTCCCTGTCAGAGAACTTGTCACACCACATTGTGATTGTCTCTTTCCTTACCTACTTCCCTCATCTGCCACAAGCTCCTTAAAAACTGGGGTCTTCTCATTCACCTTGTAACCCCAGCATCCAACACAGTGTGCCTGCACATGGAGAAGCTCAGCAAAAGTCTGTCTTCTAAGGAAAGAAGCTATGGTCAGTCTACAGGGCAAAAGAGGAGGAGGATTTTATGTCTTTGATAATACCTAGAGGTCTCAGGGTGGATTTCCTCAGGAGTAAACCCTGAGATAAGGATTTGGGTGTAGTTACTTTATTTGAGAGGTGATGCCAAGTATGGGGAGATGAGACAGAGAAGGGAAACCAGCCAATAAAAGGTACATTATCAGACAGGTTATGTTTGTGGGCAAATGAGTCTCAGAACCACTGGGGTGCTCTTGGAGACAAGATACAACATGACTCAGCATTATCCCAGCAGAGAGTGAGCCAGCTGAACTATTTCTCCACCGACTCCCGTGAGTCAGTAGTAGGCTGCTCCCAAGGGGCAGTAACTCTCCCAACTTTCCCACCCATCCTATGCAGGCCAAGTGGTCTCTGGTAGTAGAGAAAAGACTCCTGATGAGTCGCAGGGGGTTGCCATTGGAAGCCATTGTGTAGGGTGGGTGAAATGGTGAGTACCCACAGAATACCATGTGCCACACAAAAAACCTTGGATGCAAAAAAATGAGAGAGAATAAGACATTTAATAGAAAATCGATGTCACTTTGCCTCTTGTCAAATATCTATATGTTAATTTTTCTTTCATTTAACAAACCTATTTTTATGCACATGACCATCTTCCTTGCAAGTACACAAGACGTGCCAGCTTACTACTGCAGAGAAGTGGTACCCGATTGGGGATTATAGCCAAACTTCTTTATTTGTTCATTCTACAGGGGAACTGTCACCCCATCCATGAAGAAAAAAACTGGAGCTGCTTTTGAAGAGAAATTCCAAAGGGAAGACAATAAAAGGGGGTTCCTTTTATAAATCTAATTATTAAAAATGTGATAAATTTTAACTTACCTTCTAACTTGTGGAATGTTAAGGTGGAAAACAGAGGCTTTTTTTAAGCTACAGACTCTATAAATACTTAGCCTCTTGATTTGATTTTGGCCAGCAGTTTCCTTTTGGCAAGGGACATTCACAGTCTAATCCTGGCCAAATTTATTTTATTCCATTTATTCGACTGGTCTAACGGTTTACATGGTTTTATTTAGACCAAAGTCTCTATGTCAATATTGATAACAATGAGTAGCAGTGATGGATCTCAATTCAATCCTTGATCTCTGTGTCATAGCTGCATAACCTTGGGCAAATTATACTCAAAATCTCAGTTTATCTGTGGAAATACAGAGAATAAAATGCCAACACCACAGGAATTGTGAAAGGTTTTACATGAGGTGACACATGTGTAAAGTACATAACACAGCCTGGTACAATGTATAAGCATGAAATTAGTTTTAACTATTGTTAGCTTCAGGCATATTGGGTTTGCATTATCAGCAAAATTCTTATTCATTCACTTTTGAATATGACATTGAGATTTTAACATTTCAAATTAAAAGTTGGGAGAGAAGAATAAAATCCACACGAAGCTGAATGGTTATTAGATGCATATAACATGTAAAACATACAACACATGAAGTATATATACTTTCTGCTGGAGCTAAACATGGCTCAGGTAAACTTGTTTGCAATATTATATGTAGCAAATGAAAAATGTGAAAGCAAATCTTTGGGATTCTGGCTAGTCTGTGGCTATAAATTTAACCACTCAGTTCAAGGGAATGTTATTCAGAATGTGAACTTTCAGTGCTAGAATGCTAGGAAAAAAAAAAAAAATGGGGGGAGTTTTTACATCCATGTTATGTCTAAACTAGCATTCTTCTAGAAAATGACTTTCTTATTCTTCAATATTTATTTTGGTTCTTTCCTTGTTGACCTTCACAGTTGACAAAAACTTGGTATTGGCTGCATTTAGAAGTATCTGGTTTGTGCTCCCATTACAAATGAAGTCATACTAAGGAGTCATTAGCAACATGAACAGCTCTCAGTAATGTCAAATTGTTATGTTATTGATTAGAGTATGAGATAATACATAATGGGGTACTAATTGTAAGATTTGAGTCACTTAACTGTAGTACCATAAATAAATACCTAGAAATTTCAGATTAAAAATTAGAAAATGATTCATTCTCTATTTGGGTAACTATTTTGTAGAAAAAAGAACATTAGCTTAGAATATTTTACAAGCTATCTGCAAATGAAAATAAAGCCATAGAGATATATTTACGTAGGTATGAAAAAATAGAAACACCGTTAAGTAAGGTTTTATGGGAACGATTGCCTATTAAAGTTACTTTGCACATGAATATTCTGCAATTCTGAAATCATTAACTCCTGATTGGGAAGAAGTGGACTTAACAAACAAAACTCAACAAATTTCATCCCTGACCCCTTTCTGCAACCCCTCCTGTTAAAGTTAATACCATAACACCTCTGGCTTGAAATGTTAGTGTTACTATGACATACCTTTTCCATTGCCCAACTTTCTTATTGTACACTAAATACTATTGATTCTACAGGGTCATTCATATCCACCCCATCTTTTCAAAGTTTGCAGTCAAAGCCCTAGTTCAAGCTCTCACTGCTTCTAACCTAGTCTTTTGGAGCAGCCTACTAGTTGCCGTTTATACTTTCTCTCTTGTCCTTTGGAATCCCTCCTACACATTGCTGCTGGGTTAATATTCCAGAAAAACAGCTTCAATCCTGCCACGCATTTGACCCAAATAATTGATGGCTTCCACAGCGTCCAAACTCCAAAGCTCAATAAACCAGGCCATCTCCAACATGGCCACAGTCTTTAACAGCTCCTTTGATCTGCTTTCCATACACCTACCTTTCAGGCACATCAGAGTTACTTTATATCCAAACAACACTACATCCAAACAACTTTACATCCAAACAACACACACAAGCCCATCTCCAAATCTTAATCTTGTTGTTTTTGGTCTCCTTCACACAGCAGTTGAGGCTCTTAAACCATTTCCCAGGCTACTTTCTGACTAACTCCTTTCCCTACCATCATAGTAGGTGGCACTAATGAATAGTAACATCATTCTTTCTTGCTTAGACCATCTGCTGCTCAGAATCATTCTGAATTTTTATCCAAACAATAATACTGATTGGATCTGGCACTCACGATAACATCATCTCTTATCATTTGATACTTTAATGAAAGCTTGAATTAAAATATGTGGTAAGCATGGGATAGATTCTCTTAGATTTTAGGGAAAGGGAAGAAAAAAATTAAAATTTAGGAAAAAAAAATCAAAGACATTTCTCCAACTGGCAGAGAACTGAATCTGGACCTTATATCCCTTAATGGCAATGAGAATCTATGTAGACACAAGCATAATCAAATCCACCACACAAAACTGTTGTAGAACAAGAAAGATTAAATATGCCCTAGTTGATTAGAGAGGAGAAAAAGAAATGTTTCCCTGGACTGTCTCAGGATTCTTGCACAGCTTCCTTTGGTGTTGTATTGCAGTCTAGGAAAGAATACCAGCAACAAATCTAGACACCTAGGTTCCCCTCCTGGCTCTGTAACTGAGTCCCTGTAGGACCTTGAGCACACTTTTTCTTTCCAATTGGCATATCTTTCTATAAAACAAACAGGCCAGCTCTTTCAAGGCCCCTTATTAATTGCATTATGATTTATGAGTTCCACAAAAACTTCATTTTCCTTTTGTGCAAATACTTTGCATACTATGCAGGCCTGAAAGAGTATTTACAGACATGTATGTGTTAGAATATTTCCCAGAAATTTCTCCTTAATCTTTCTTTCATGACATTGAGTTTAGGTGATTATAAAATCCCTGAGTTTTTATGGAAGTGAACAGCAAATTGACAGTTTCTTCCCAAGCAACCTTTTCCCCTTTCTCACTCCAACCAGAATCTTTCTCCCATTTTTAGTCATGAAGGGCACGACCTTCTTAAACACAAATATATTTAGCATGGAAAATGTTTTTTAGTTTGCTATTTTCCCTACATTATTAATTGGCTTTCAGCTCCTGTAGTCTCTAAAATCTAACATTGTTAAGCTCTACTATTCCTTGTATGTTTTAGCAAATGTGAGGTAATTCAAAGGCAGATTTTTTTCTCAGAAGCAGAATTTGTATCTCAAAAGCAATGAAATTGCTAATGTCTCCTTTCAGTCAAAGGACATTTATAACACTGGGTTTCCATCTAGCTATTATTATTTAATTCCATTCCTATTTTTGCTCTGAATAGTCTCATAATTGTTATAAGAGGAACACAACAGGGATATTTTGGACTGAAACCAATTGACTTAACACTGGCGGTAATTTAGTAACTTTCACTTAACAAACACCTTGCACTTAGCACAGTAGCAGTATGTATTCTCACCGACATTAACAAGACCTTAAATCCATTGAGTTCCCAGAATGGCATTAATAACACATTTTCTACTGATTGCTATATCTATCTAATTTTCTTTCAGGTACTACAGAGTGTTTGTTAGTTTAATTGAATAGGCCCACGAACTTCTTTATTATCACCAATCTTCTAAAATATGAAAAGAAAAAAGAAAATAAAATATCTATTATAGACATCCTAATTGTGAAGTGACTTCTAAACCACTGGCAGGAGATTGTTTTCCAGCTTCATTTGTTTGCACTTCTGAGCAAATTTGAGTCTCATTTCTGAAGACTTTGTGGGTTCTGCCTGTGGGCGTGGTATGACTCATCTCTCGCGGGAAGAGATTTGTGCTGTGTATGGGTGAAAACATTAAGGCTCCTTAATTTCCTTAACAGAATAACAACACTACTGCCTCACTCTGAGAGCATGTACATTTCTTGATAATTAACGATAAAATGCAAAATAGTTGCCCTTCAGTCATTCTCCAGAGTGCTCCTGTCAAAAATGAATTTCAACTTAATGATATTCAAGAGACATTAAAGCAACATCTATGTCAAGTTCTCTCCTTCCAGCAAGTTCTAATAATCAGTGCACTTGGACTGCGTTTGTTTCATTCCCTTCCTACTGCCTCCAGTGCCAACAGACAAACTGTCTCCTCCAAAAGTGGCTCCCACTATCTTGGTTACCACCACCCCATTAGGCACTGCTGCCACTTCTAGCAGACACTGTGGTCCTCTTCTGGCCATTATCAGCTCCTATGGGGTACCAGCCACTCTATCGAGTACCACTGCAGATGCCACCGCTGAAAAGGCTGACATTCTGAGAATAGAACACCAAAAGGGCCCTCTGTTCTCTAGAATGCACTGGGTGCCAAAACATTTCATAGATCATCAGGAAAATGGTATTTTGATGGGGATCTCCCTCTCTTTTGCCAAACAGACTCAAACATTTTTCTCAAAGCCAGCAGAGGATTCTACGTGGGTGTAAACGTGCCACGCTGTTATTTTTAAATGTAAACTACCTCAATTTATCTTTTTAGAAGTAGAAGAGCATTGTCATATTAATGAATCCACATATGAATAAAAGTCTATATTTTCATTTGCAGAAGAGGCTGTTTCAGACTGAAAAGATTCTTATGTGAGGTGATCTAAGGGTATCAAAGTACAATTTATAGAAAGTAAAAAAGAAACACTCATATAAATATAAAAGTTACACGTTTAAAAATTGTTTAATTCAGTAATGAGGAAACTAGTAAGATGACAAAGCTAATTCCATAAGCATGTGAGGAACCGGAAGCATTACACAAACAAACAGGAAAAAAGAAAAGGAAGGAAAAAAGGAAGGGTTAGAATAAGATTTGTGAGTTAAATAAAAAACTACTTAATGTCTTATAAGGCAATGACACCATAAACTTTGAGGTTATCTTTCCTACTGGACAGAAATATACAACTTAACACATGTTTCGATACAAATTAAATGGTGAGTAACAAGTGGAACACATGCATGCTCCTAGAGAATTAGATCATCATCCAGTAAGCTTGTTAAACAGGACCCTAGTGACATTGAAAGGCTATCCCTACCCCCATTTGTGACTTATTTTTAGGTTTTGGATAATATTTTCCTAATAATCCCCCATTTTGATCATGAATAATCTGTAAAGACTATCCTTGATTACTACCCCAAAAAAGGCTGATCTCGTATTTTGGCCTGATTATTTACATAGGCAGAGCAAGAGAAGTTGATTACTTCCGAGAGCCTCCTTGAGTTGCTCAGCAAATCTAGAGCTATTGGGTATTGGGCAGTAATTAGCTTCTGCCTGGAAATTTTTATAAGGAATCTCAGATTTGAGTTTTAAAAGCTTCTAATTATTTGTTTTGATACCTGGAGATATGAAACATAGCCCAATAAACTTTCTTCATCTGTTATACTTATAAACGTAAGTGAACTTCTCTCTCTTCAAAGTTCATAAAATAAGCTAAGGTCCCTAGCCTGCCAGGAAATGATCTTTCTTATCAGCTGTGAAACTAGAATCTTAGAAGTCAGGGCTATTTTCCTGGGAGGATTTTGTAGGCATTAACTTCATATTTAAATTCAATCTTTGCACCTTAATGGTGAGCTTGTCACAGCTGATTAAATGAACATTACTCTTTAATATGACATGCCAACTATGGAGTTTGTTACAAAATCAGTTTGTCTTTATCTTGGTAAGTAAAAGAACAGATTCTTTTTGAACCTATGCAAATAAATATATTGCCATGAAAAGTAATGAGACCTAATAAAAGGTTTTTTTATTTTTTTTTGTTGTTTTTTTTTTTTCAGAATTCTCAGGAATCAATGAGAATCAAATACCATGTTTTAAAAAATGTTTCTTAGTTACAAAAGCATAGTCTACTAACTTGAAGATTAGCAATAAATAAAGAAGAAAGGCAAAGTACTTCTTTATTTACCAATCAGAAAATAGAACATCAAAACAATATCAATAATACCTAAAGAAATAATCACAGTTACTTTCCTTTCATCAGTTCATCCAGTTTTATGGAAACAATTTTTGTTCTGCAGGATCTTGGGTCAGCAGTCTGTTTTAATGAAGTCATTTCTTCTGACTAAAAGGATTCAATTTGCTGATATGGTCAGAAAGCTGTCTAAATAATTGTAGCTTTAAGCACTGAAATCTTTACCCACATATTTTTTTCATCAAAATATCAATGATTAGTAATATCAGGTGAAGTCCTTTTTGCAAGGCTCTGAGAATACCATACTTTATTGAAGAAACAAATTCCAACCTCAAGTTTATAGCAGAGCCTTCAGGCAATCATCAGAGAATTCAGAAACCACCTGTTGCATGAGGCTGAAGAGCTGTAGTTAATTTATCACAGCAATTAATAACAACAAAATGGAAGAAAATAAAGTCCTCTATTGGGGTGCAAGGCACAACTATGTGTCAGAGTTTTATCAATGTTTTCCTTCAGGATAAGAACATCACAGATAGTAAGGACACTGACACACACCAAGGCCTTCTAGTTCATTCTATATAGTGCACAATCTTTGGAACATTTATATTAATAATATTTTATCTCTTCAAAATCAACACAGGGAAGGTCAAGCTTCTTTTTCTAATTTACAGTTCTACACTCTGTCAGAGCTCCAATAGTGTTGAACTAATTAAAAAATATTGAGCATACCAAACTAATTTAATTATTTCTTTTATCCCTCTTTTTATAGGTGAAATAACAAATCCATGAACCTACTGGGAAATCTGAAATGCAGTTTTAGCTTTAAACGATATTTGAAATTTTTATTTTTCTAAATTTAGAAACTGATCTTAGGAAGGCAAAATCAAAAAGGATTGTGAGAGAATATTTGGTCATGTGGTTATAATAGGATGGGTGTCTGATGATAGAAAAATGGTTGTGGCTTAGCTATCTGTTAAAATGACACTAAATTGTTAAAGCTTGTTAAAGATGTTAAGGGGGACTTTTTTCAGAGGGAGGGGTGGTGATAAGTTTAGGGACCATTGCAAGGGGCCATTGCAGTAAGGGAGAGAGATTGGATGCTTTTTGATGTGCTCTTTCCTATTCTGATTAACTTGACACTCCATTTTGGGACAAATTTGCTCTCTTTTTGAAAAGCAAAAGCTTATCCTTGATAAGCAAAACCGAATCTCATTATCTTGCATACGCAGTTGAATGTCTTTAGCATTTTTATTCTTTGAATAACCTCATTCACTAAGCATACTATATATATGTGTGTGTGTGTATATATATATATATGTTGTGTATATGTATATATACTTTTCCTTCCTATTTTATGTGATTTTAGACATATAGATAGTTCCTGACTTATAATAGTTCAAATTACAAATTTCCAACTTTACAATGGTGCAAAAGCCATATGCTTTCAACAGAAATTATACTTCAAATTTTAATTTTGATCTTTTCCTGGGCTAGCAATATGAGGTATGATATTCTCTCATGATGTTGAGCAGTGGCATTGAGGTGCAGCTTCAAGTCAGCCATGTGGTCATGAGGGTAAACAGCCAGTACTCTACAGAGTACTGCGTTGTCAGATGATTTTGCCCAACTGTAAAATAACATGAGTGTCCTGAGTATGTTTGAGGTAGGCTAGGCTAAGCTATGTTGTTCGGTAGGTTAGGTGTAACAAATGCATTTTCAACTTAGATATTTTCAACTTACAATGGTTTTGTCCATATGTAACCCCACTGTAAGTTGAGGAGCATCTGTGTATATATTCAATATTTTAAATTAATTATGGATCCTGATCATCATATCAAACTGAACCTCTATAAAGTTAGTATTGATATAATTTTATTGATATAAAAATGTAACTATTGATATAAAATGTTTGACAAAAATAAAAAAGAATGAATCATAATTTTTTAAAATAGAAAAAAGTTTAAATGGGGGGGAAAGTTTGTTATTAATAGAATTGTATATCCTTGGATGGGCCTGTTAATGTCCTGGTATGACATTAAAAGATATGCTGCCTCATTCTATCTTTTTGTCTTATTTACAAATTTTAGAGTGTTTTTATTAACAAAGGATATTTTTTTTTAAAAAGCCCAACTTATGCTCATATTTCTTGATGTCTTGTTGGCCCTGCAAATAGTTAATAAATGTATACTGAATGCAGATCACTGCCCATGGGTAGAGAAGGGGCAATGTGGAGACAATAGAAAGAACATATATAATGTTTCTAAACAAATGTTGAATTTACAAGAAAGTGTCCTTAATTTATCTGAGTCTCAGGATGGCAATGGGGGAAATCAGATGATGTCCCTTCAAGGATGGAGAGGACCAGGAGGGGAGACTTCAGAAAATCACAGGCAAATGTTACCCTCCTTTGCTGAGCAGGTGTATAAGGAGAGCCCACTGTCCTGGGTTCTCCAGAGATAACAACACAAGTGAGGCTCTGGGGTTAAAGGCCTTTTAACTTCATTGTGTGTTAAAGTGACAATTCGTGGACTTTGATTGAAAATAGGGTCTGTAATAGTGATGAGAAGGGAAATAACATTACTTATTATTTAGCAACTAGGTAGCCTGTGCAAACAACGGAGGCAGCTGCTTCCCCTGCACCCCGACTCCGGAAATAACTGTGAGGGAGAAATCAGTTCTGGCCAGATGATTACTTCTGAGACCCAGTGTGGGAAGGTGACACGTAATGCAAAGAAGCAAGTTACCTCCCGATTTTCCGTGTCCATTTGGGAAGGACTAAAGCATCAATGCTTCAATTAAGAGAAACTTTTTTACAGAGTGAAGGCTCAGAAGAATTCTCTTGGCCTCTAAAGAGTTGGTCCACATCATGCTTGATATTTTAATAAAACTAATAACAATAGCTGATATTTATTAAACACATAGTATGTGACAGGCATGGTGCTCAGAATTTTACTTACATTTTTGTTTTTAAGTTTTAAAATAATCTTTTTAAGTAGGCATTTTATCACCAATTTCAGAGTATATCTGTTACGGCAGAGTTGACCGAGAACATTAACTGAGTGGCACTTAAAGGGTGCAGAAAAGCAGGTTTATTATGAGCCCCGAACAGAAAGTGTAACAGTCTTTTATACATTTCTTTTTTTTTTCCTCTTAGGGAGGGTGTACCGCACAGTTACAATGTGGTTAGCAAGGGCAGGGTTTTGAACAACCTTAATTCCCGGTACAGGGTTTCTATAGAATTTCTTTCTGTGCCATCTAGTCATAGCAGGAAGCTGCTGCAAGCAGTTTACAGAAGCAAGAGTGGTAGCAGTTTAGCGGTTACATGAGGCCCAAGGGGGAGAGGTTTTTTTGTCTGAAGGAATTTTTCATTTCTCTATCATATCAAGGCTCAAGTAATTTATCCTGGTCACACAGCTAAGTAAATAGCAAAGTGAGAATTCAATCCAGATCTGTTTGACTCTGAAGTCCATTTTCTGTAAGTTGTTTATGTTATGGTTTTGTTAAATAAACTTCTCCAAATAACTCGTTATTATTTTCCCTCTATTTCAGATATTCTCAGGAAGGAAAGGAAGGTGTAGGAGATGGTGTTGAAGACACCATGTGGTCCAGCAATATTCCATGAAATTAAACATTCTGGGGACATTTATGAACATTTTGTAAATGAATGTGCTGCATATAATATTCTATTTCTACACATAAGAACAGGTGTTCACATATAATATACATAGAAGATAAACTGATTTACATAACTCTGTTCATACATAACTCATATTTTTAGTCACTTATTGGCTTGCATGATTGACTCATGATTGTGAGGTAGACTTAATTATTATGATAGCAACTAGAACCACAAGTTCTCTAAAAGAGGTAACTGCTTTTACTTAGTTTTGGATACCTTAATAAGGTACTTGGGGCAAAAGGTGGATCAGTAGAAGACCAGGTACCAAGAGAGACCTAAATACTGGTGTGTTAGAAATAAACAGGAAGTTGGGAGTGAAAACAAAATAAAGAAGGGATGAAAAAAGACTTAAGGACATGAAAGATAAGAGAGGGCAAACTCAAGTAACATGGTAGAATATGCAAGGATTTTTGATAACAGGAATATCTAAGACATAGTTTTAAGTTACTTTTGTTTGTGGGTCTCAATATCAACCCCTGCTCATTTCTCCTAAACTTTCAGTAAAGCCTGCTGCATAAACTTTGGTGTGCTTGTATAGATGTGTGTATGTGTGTGTATTAGCAAAAGAATATGGTGCTACGGTGAAGTACTCTATAAACTGTATTAATTCAGAGGAATCAAGAACTCAGAACCAGAGATGATTGTGATAACAGAAGTTCCTAAAAAGTCAGATAATAGAATAGAAATGAAAATCATTCTACCTAGTCTCTAGAGTCAGGAGGACCCCTGCTAAGAGGATGCTATGATCCGAATGTCTGTGTTCCCACCTCCCCGAAATTTATACTGAAACCTAATCCTCAGTGTGACAGCATTATGAGGTGGGGCCTTCTGGGGAGTGATTAGGTCACGAGGGTGGTGCTCCCATGAATGGGATTAGTGCCCTTATAAAGAGGCCTGAGGGAACTCATTCACTCCTTTCACTATGTGAGGATGCAGCAAGATGGTACCACCTTCAAAGCAGAAAGTGAGCCCTCACCAGATGCTGAATCTGCTGGCAGCTTGATCTTAAACTTCCCAGACTCTAGAATTATAAACAATAAATTTCTGGTTTTATAAATTACCCAGTCTAAAGTATTTTATTATAGTAGCCCAAATGGACTAAGGCAAAGGGTTACAAAGAGATTCACGAAAAAGTGAGTATGCCAAAAGAGAAAATAATAATGTTGATTTCCTTTTTTTTGGAGGGGGGGAGAGTTATCTAGTAGTGGGATTGCTGGACAGAATGGTGGCACGGGGATGATAAATTACTTAATGAGTACAATGTACTTTATTTGGGTGATGTTTACATTAAAAGCCCAGACTTCACCATTATGCAATATATTTATGTAACAAAACTGCACTTGTACCCCTTAAATTCATATAAATATGAAAAAAGAATAATGTTGAATATATGACAGTTGTATAAACAACAGCAACAACAAAAATTGGATGGAACATAACAGCTTTTCATGTGAATAAAATTAATCTTGAGACTTCATCAGATTTTTCAATATTTAACCTAAAAGTTTGTTTAATTCTGAAGTTTAGCAGATTTCTATGCCTGCATGGGCATATTGATGGAGATGGTCAGTCTAGCAACAACACAGTATAAAAACAACTATAAATTTCACATTCTGTGTAAGTATGTGAATATCTTTGATCTGTAACTGAATAATATTTTGAAAAGAATGGGGTTGGGTACAGAGTAATGAAGCCATCTGCAGTCCTAGTTTTATTGACTTGACTTCAGTGGCTTCAGCCTATTATGGAGTCACAACCTGGCCTGTTGTTTATGTCAGTCATTCACTAGAATACAGTCATTCACTGGAAACACAGGTTAGAAAATTACATGAAAACAGCACCACCCTGCAAGCACTCCTTTCACTATACTGAATGACTGTTCTATATAAGCAAGACTATATGGACAGCACAGCTGTGCTTTGGAATAGCCATGCACAACTCCGGTAATGCAATGTGCTACATGGAATGTATCCATTTTCATCATATCTCCAGGCTTTCAGAAATCATTTTGCTTAATAATCTATGGAGTTGGCTACCCACTTCCATTAGGCATCCCTTGCTAGGATGAAAAACAGTGACTTTTATTTGATCAGGGTGTAACTTGACAGATATTGCATGTGTTCTTAAAATTTTTTTTAATATTTGTATCTTTTTACATTAAAGCTATAATACTTCATTATTTAGAAGATAGCTGTTCTCATTATTTATGTGTGTTTTATGTCTCTTCTGGTAGACACCTTGAATTACGTAAATAGCTCTAAGAATATATTTACCTGAGGACCATCCATGATTCTTTTTCTTAATAATCTAACAGTCATAACGTGTGACTTAACAGGAACTTGAATATCCTTGCTCTGAATTATTACGAGCTTTCTGAAAGCGATTTTTTTTTTTTTTTTTTTGCTCCTCTTATTTTTCCCTCCTCTTTTCTTCTTCTCCATCTCCTCTGGCATTAGGGATAAAAATTAAAACCAGATAACTGCTGGATTCTTTCTGTAGCAATAGCAAGACAAAAACAGAGTGCTATTGTTCTTCCCATTTAAAAATGACAACTATTTTCAGCTCTAATTATGAAAGTCTTTCTTTAGAAAGTCTATGACTTATTTTAGGTAGTACTTTTTTTCATCTACCCTTCTTTTTTGTCAGAAGGAAGCAGAGGGTGACTGAGGCATCCTCTGATGGCTGCCTCCTTGCTATTGTGATCTCATCTCTCAGTGACACATAGGAACCCGTGTTCAAATTATCCAGCCCACACAAACCCGCCATAGCAGAATCTGGGTGTGATTTCTATACCTTACTTTCAAAAATACCACTTTTTCGAAAGTTGGAAGCTTCCTAGTGAATAACTTTGTTATTCTAGAATCAAAAGAAGTCTGATGCAGACATGGAATTTCTGTGGACAGAGGTGTGTCTCTCTTTGGTAACCCAAAGGTTGCCCTTTCCAGTAGTATGCTAGGACAGTGGTTCCCAAACTTTTTGGTACCAGGGACTGGTTTCGTGGAAGACAATTTTTCCATGGACCAGGGTGGGGAGGTTGGGGGAGTGGGGGTGGGAAGAACTCAGGCGGTGATGCCAGAGATGGGGGGTGGATATAAATACAGATGAAGCTTTGCTCCATCACCCACCACTCACCTCCTGCTGTGCACTCCTTTCTCCACCCGCTTCCTAAGTTTCATGGAAGACAATGTTTCCATGAACAGGGGGCGGTAGGGAGCAGGTGCAGCAGAGCTCTGTGGCTCAGTCCCTGACAGGCCACGGACCTGTTACCAGTCCACAGCCTGGGGGTTGGGGACCACAGTTCTAGGACATATTTAATTATTGGCTCTTTGAGGGGAAAAACAATCTGATTTGTAGCATTTGCTGATTTCCATGGTCTAAATCCTGCCACCATGGCTGATTTCAAAGCACCAACATGATGTCACTGAACATGGAATTGGGAATAGATGTGCAATAGCCCACTTTTATATTTCTACCTTACAGATACAGTAGATGTAAATAATCTCAAGATCATAGATAATAGTAAAACATAGTAAAAAAATTAGAAAAATGATGAGTTTTAGTACTTATTACCTTTATTGCTAATGTAACTCATTTAACTGTAAGTTTATATAATTCAATATTTAATAATGAAAGTGTTTAAACATTGGCTCCCAACATTCTTGCAACATTAATAATTGGTTCTTGCAAGCTGGTACCAGCCAGGTCAGCATACTGCTGATCCTTTTCCTCTCTTGCAGTGTCTGTTCCCTCTCAACACTCAGTGGTTTAGGGTGAGGGGGAAGAGAAGGGAACAAATATTTATTGGGCATTAATGTGTTTGAAGCACTGTGCTTAGTAATTTACATATCTTAACAAAAATAGAATACTATTTTTTGTGCACTTACTATTGGCCAGGTCCAATACTAGGCATTTTATACATTTTACACTTAAAACAAATCTATGAAATAGGCATTAATATGTTTTTTACTGATGAGGAACCTGAGGCACATAGAGGGAAAGAAACTACCCCAAGGTTATACTATTGAGCCAGTGAGGAGGTCAGGATTCATATTCAGGTGCCCAGACTTGACATTTTCATCTTGTTATTTATCCTCACGGTAACTTTGTGAGGAAGATTTCACTCCTGCTTTTTACACACGATGGAAACTGGGATTGAAAAACACTAAGGAATATTTTCACTGATAAGGGACCTGAGTGTCTGTCCCTTGGATATTCTCAGGGATCCTGGAAACAGTCCTCTTGAATACTGAGGAATGATTGTAGTTGGCTTTATATAATACATGCAGAAGTGTATTTGTTGTTATCTTTTATGTTTGGAAGCTTAAGGAAGGATGTATATGGTAGACTTGTACTAAATATCCTATTAATCCACTCTCTAATGTACTGTCCTACAATTCAGAGCCTAAAAAGTTAAAAATTTTGTTCCCCAGACTCTCTGACAGCTAGATTTTGGAATGTGATTTAGGCTTTATTAATTATTTGATCTCTCAGGATATTTGAAAATAGAAATAAGAGAAAGCTATACTTTTGAGGGTTCTGTTGTAGAGGCTCTGACTTTTTCAAATACAATGTTAGTTGAATTCCCACTGTCAAGAAATGGGCTTCACGAGTGTTAGAGATGAGCAGCCTCTTTTTTCCCAGTGTAGACCTTACAGTTGTCACGTGACTCCAAAGACAACAGTTGTGTCAGTAGCTTCTTGGTGTCTGGGCCACAACTAAAGTGGTATTTTTAAACTTTAAAGTTCCCTGATTAGCTTCTTAGTTTCCCCCTCCTTGGTTTTGCTGAGACAGTTCCATTCTCAGTACCACAACCTAAAGCCCATTTCCACCCCTTCCAATGCTTTTGTAAGCAACTAATTTCATATATGGACTTTCTTTCTACCTAAAATCTCTAGTTAAACTCTAACTGAATTCCTAATTGACCCTCAAATTGCTAAATTAATTTATGAACAACTAGCATCATTCTCACTTTTTCTTTTTAACATAAACTACTTTAACCAAAGAGGATAAATCCTACACTACATGCTCATGGCCTGCCACACTTTGTTAAACTAGGCGAGGTGGTACTCAGAAAGGGATTGTCTGTGTTCCGTAGTGCCCCTTCTAGGTTCTCAGGAAAGCTCCTTGAGTACCCCCAGATAATTAGGGAGAGGATAACGTCCAGCAAAGTCTGACTTTCAGGTAGAAAGATCACAAGACTTAATTCCCTCAGTCCAAAAGCAGCACATACATACACAGGTGTGTACATACACAGACACACATACACAGAGGGTAGCTAGAGATCCCTTGTCTATCCCAGAGAAAGAAACTCTTTCAGCTTCTCTACTCATATAACTAAAACTCAAGACAAGCTCATTTCTTGAAAACTTCCCAAATAGAAATTGAAATTATAGCTAAAAGGGCAAGACTATAGACTACATGTTCCATTTCCATGAAAGAAATCTTTGTAGAATTAAAATGGACTAAGAACTTTGAGAATCAGAGAATCTCCACAATTATTAGGTATTCCATATGCTTTTGTTTTCACCAACAAATTCCTGGATACATAAACCAAGCACAAAGCTGAAATTAGGGTGAGATTAGGAGTGGCTACCACTCCTTCAAGAAAGATGCTTGTATACCTGTACGGAATGTATGAAAGAGGAGGGTGGGCCTCTTGTGGATTGATTTGGTGAGCCAGCTGTTTCCCATTCCTTCCCTATCCTTGTGTGCTATTTAAGCTGAAGCAGACTTCCTTGACTTACAATAATGTTTGCAAGGAAGCGATCATTTTGGTGCCAGGTTTTAATATTTCTTTTCCATACGGTGAAATTTTGCATGCTTAATGGACTCCAAAGTGTTCTCTAGATTTTTTTTAGGGAGTTAGAGTAAACAAAGTAGAAATACTCAGGGAAAATTAATTTACAAATACTAAAATGAATAGATGAGGACAAGACAGTGCTAATGAGATTTTTCTGGTGCTCTTGAGAGTAATTTTTGTGCTGAGGAAAGAACATTCAGAGGTTTACTCTTGCTTGAAACATAAATATTTAACTTATTAAAGTTTTAGATTTAAAAATCTGGTTATTTCTTAAGCTTTACCTTAGCCTCCAAATGTTGTTACTCTATGTCTAGCAAATTTTTAAAAATCAGTTTATTGTTTTTCCATTTCAATACTTAGTTCAAAATTCTAAAACTGTATTTTATATTTCATTTCCCAGTGCTTCTCTTCTCTGAAATAAATAAAATCCCCTTGAAAAATTAAATTATACTTACAAATCTAGCCAACTTAAAAATATTGCAGAACTTAGTATTTTTTACATTTCAAAATAGTGCATAAGAAAGATTTCCTCTTAAGACTTGTGATCAAAAGTCTTAATAGCTGAATGATGGATTTTAATTTGAATTTACAACACTGTCACTCTATTGGGCAAAAATTCTGTTTAAAACTATTTTAAAGTTATTAAGATTCCAAATATTTTCTTATTTCTTTTTAAAACAAAAGTATTTACAGTGTGGTCTGGATTCTCTTAAACTTTTTTATATTCAGTCTTAAATCTTCATGAGATTGAAAGATACTTCTGTGGAAGACAGTTATCATTCAAGTTAACCAGAATTACTTTGCACCGATGGCTAAAACCAATGGCTAATATTTTGGGGGCATCCAGACTAATTCCTCCTTTAATCACTGAGAAAATTAGTATAATGTTAGGAGTTGTCTTCTCAGCACACTTGAAAGGATTATCAACCAGAGAGTTCATCTGGAACACTTCCTAGAATCTTGTTGACAGCCATGAACAACTTGATAGTTACTATGCATGGACTCCATAATTTCCAGGTGAAGTGGTGGGGTTGATACATGGCCCACTTCCCTGTATTCAGGAAGTTAAGTACATCATTTAACTCTGTTATCAACTCAAGCACCAATCCAGGCTTACTACATATATTTGTTTGGGACATATGGTGTGTAAATGTCTAACAATGAAGACCCTGGAGCATGATGGGATTTTTAATTTTCATGAACCAGTTTTCTTAGTCCCATATGGATAGTATTCTCCAGCAACACAAACTTATTCTGATATATTTCTGACCCTCTCCTTGTCTTTTGGACAAGCATGTTTCCCCTTACTGACATAATTTGTGTGTATAAAAAGGAGACATCTCTACTTGTCACCAATTTCACAGTATTATTAGAATTAATGAATAATGTCCCAGACAATTCCTATCAAGAGAATTTCATCCAAGAATAACATGCTGTGAGCTAAGCTAACAAGCTCTTGTGAGAGGCTCAAATCTAATGCAAAGGACAATGGACAGTGTCTGTGAGTGAACTTGGAAAAGTCCCTTAACTTTTCTGTCTTCTTTTTACCTGAGGATCACCCCACCTGCTTCACAGGAGTGTGAAAAGGATTAGAAGACAGAATAAATGTGCGCAGACTTGCAGTATGTGAAGAGCTATACTAACGTGCGCTCTATATTACTACAAAATGATGAATTTCTACATTCTGCACCAATACGACTAGCCCCTGACTTCCTGCAGGGTTGATCCTGGAGCCCTGAATGGGTCTGGCAAAATGTATTCAGGCCTCTAGATTGTGGTACCAGAAAGATAAATCCCATACTAGCACATTTCACTAGTCTGCTCTTCTCAATTCACTGTGTCTCCAACAGCTTGAAAAAAAGAGAATTCTAATGCATACGTAATTGTACCTATGGTTCATATTTGTTTCCTCTGGATTAAAAGACTGTCTCAATTTCACAGCTCTTAAGTGAAACTTGTGAACAAGTATCTCAGATAACATCCCGTTTTTCCCCCCAAACTGCTCATTTATGCTTATTTTCTACCCTGATCCCTCATCCAAATCAACCTTTCAGAGAAAAGATCACAAGGAAAATGAGAAATACTGATTAAAATTTAAAGCCAATAGGATCTAGGAGCAATTTCTAAAAAGATTGTCTTGGACAAAATAAGGACACTTAAGAACTAAAAAATAGAAATGAACAAGAATAACAAAGGCTAATGATGGGAAATTTTTAAAACAAATTTGAAAGAGGCACAAAAAGAGCTGTGCTGAGTTAAAGAAGTCAATGGGCAAGAATTTAGGGTAAAGCTTGACTGTATTGCTGTAGCACATCATGAGAAAACAAATACAGAATCTGTGACTTTATGAAATTATGCTTTGGTTGGGTTATATATCTTTGATCACAACATCACTTGAATATTCCATTCCCTGAACCAAAATGATACCACAATTAAAAGCCTGATGGCTCAGTTGTATCATGAAGTGGAGACTTTTAGATATCTTCTCTCTCTTCTTACGTTGGTGTGGTAAACAAGCTTCACAGTCTGAATTAAGTTTAAACGGAAAGGGTGATAGAATTCCTAAATTCTAATTTCAGCTTTGTTACTCATGTCCATGAAAGTGAACTCAATTTTTACTAAAATGTAGAAAAAATAAACTGTATACCAAAAATGATCATCTTTCAAATTAACTAAAATCAGGAGACAACTCAGAATTTTAAAATATGAGCATGCAAGTATCTCAGAAAGTTTACATGATGCATGTTATTAGTGTTTCAGGATTGGGGCAGAAAATCCACGGGTTAAAATGTGCCACACACTGACTATGAATCTTAATGTGCTATTCTAAAATAACAGAAGTAGGAATGATACATTATTTGTTCTTTTAAGTTGTTATTTAGGACTTAATACATTTTTTGGTCTATTTGGGGCCTTACAACTTAGACATACATGTAGAAAATTGATTAATAGTCCAAGGGGGGAAAAAAGTAAAAACAATAAAAGGATTAGAAGATAGGGCCTCTAAGTAAATATTTAAGAAATTGTGGTTATTTAATTTGGACACAAAAAAATAACTGTCTTCATTTATTTGAATGAAGAAGAATGGCTATTAGGTTCCATTTCCTCCAAGCCTGCTAAAGAGGAAATAAGAAGAAAAAGGACCTGATCAAATTAAAAAGCTTCTGCACAGCCAAAGAAACAGTCACAAGAGTAAATAGACAACCTACAGAATGGGAAAAAATTTTCGCATACTACACATCAGATAAAGGACTGATAACAAGAATCTATTTAGAACTCAGGAAAATCAGTAAGAAAAAATCGAACAACCCTATCAAAAAGTGGGCAAAGGACATGAATAGAAATTTTTCAAAAGAAGATATAAAAATGGCTAACAAACATATGAAAAAGTGTTCAACATCTCTAATCATCAGGGAAATGCAAATCAAAACCACAATGAGATATCACTTAACTCCAGTGAGAACGGCCTTTATCAAAAAGTCCCAAAACTATACATGTTGGCGTGGGTGTGGAGAGATAGGTACACTCATACACTGCTGGTGGGACTGTAAACTAGTGCAGCCCCTGTGTAAAGCAATGTGGAGATACCTTAAACAGATTCAAGTAGACCTACCATTCGATCCAGCAATCCCATTACTGGGCATCTACCCAGAAGAACAAAAGTCATTCTATAAGAAAGACACCTGCACCCGAATGTTTATAGCAGCACAATTCACAATCGCAAAGATGTGGAAACAACCCAAATGCCCATCGATTCATGAATGGATTAGCAAAATGTGGTATATGTATACCATGGAATATTACTCAGCTATTAGAAATGATGGCGATATGGCATCTCTTTGGTTCTCCTGGAGTGAGCTGGAACCCATTCTATTAAGTGAAGTATCCCAAGAATGGACAAACAAGCACCACATGTACTCACCAGCAAACTGGTTTCCCTGAGTGCACATTTGGGATTCACACCAATTGGGTATTGGACAGAGGTCGGGGCTGGGTGGAAGGGATGGGTGTATACCTACTTGATGAGTGCGATGCGCACTGCCTGGGGAATGGACACAATTGAAGTTCTGACTGGGGGGGATGGGGTGGGGGGAGGGGAGGAGTGCACACCTACATGATGAGTGTGATGTGCACTGTCTAGGGAATGGACACAACTAAAGCTCAGACTCGGGGGGATGGGGAGGCATGGGCAATGTATATAGCCTGATCTTTTGTACCCCCTTAATGAGCTTAAAAACAAACAAAAAATAAAAAAATAAAAAAAAATAAAAAAAAAAAAGAAGAAAAAGGTTAGTTATAAGAAGAACTGTCTGCACATAATCCTTCTTAAACACCAACTGAGATTGCCACAGGAAAGTGTGGGCTAGCTTTAGCAAGGACCTCTACTTTCAGGAAGGAAACCATCTATCAGGGAGTTTATCATATAAAGCCAGGCCATGTTTTTCCTGAAAAGTTTTTCTAACTTTATCTATCCTTGAGAAAAATATTTCTCTTTTGTAGGAAAATGCTCTGTATCATGCTTCTCCCACTCCTTAACAGTACCCCTAAGGAGCTACTTCATGCTCAAGTATTAATAATTTGTGTGGCATGGCATGATTAATTTTTCATTAGTCTCTAAATGTCTTAATATTCTCTCTCAGGGGTGGATAGGCACTAGGAATGAGTCAGAACCAAATTGTTCTTCTTGAAAGGATGTTCAATAAATGCAATAATTCATTTCTATCACATATAGTGAGGCTTTGATTTGCATTTCTAGAATCTAATTGTTACAAGGAAACTATCTTGTCTCTTGAATAATCCTTACTGAGGTAGACATTTTCAAAGAACACAGGAGTAAGTTCAAAAGAAGAAAGGTTGGCAGCATAATTCTAGCTGTCATCAAGGCCACAACCTGTTCTTTGGGATTCTGAATGCCAGCTTGGTATGACAGTGCACTCCACCCACTCTTGTCATACCAGCCTCCATGCCGGTGCTGAACATATGGTCTTCAGCTGCCTGCTCCATCCCCAAAGCTTCCCCGTGTCTCCAAAGAATATCATGTTCTTAAAGAAAAAAGAAAGTCATTTTTAAGTTCCAGTACCCCAAACCATTTGGGCTGTGTTTACAGGCTTAACACCAGAACCATTTTTATACTAACTCAGAACCAACTTTTGGTCAGCAGGTGTCTATTTTCATGAAGTTATAATTAGTAGCTACCCAGAATATCAGTCTCTACAAATATGTCACTGAGTCCAAGGATCATGTATAATTGGGTTGACCAAGAATCGGGAATCACAGTCAAAATTATTTTAGAATCATTTTAACAATCCGTGTGTGTAGACATTAAGAATTCAGGAAATTATAAATAAATTTGGGGGGCTGGTATGGCATGGGGCCAGTAGGAACTTGAATGAGGGTTCACATATTAAGTGAGAGATAATGATTTGTCTTTAAGCAGTTGGGGAACAAAGGTCAATTCTTGACTTCCCAGAGAGAATATTGGCAGGAATGGATGTACACTGTAATTATAGCGAATCAAGGACAACTTTTGCCCAACACTTACTGAGGATGGAGGAGAGAAAACAAGAAGAAGAGACAGGAGAATCAGCAAAGAGAAATTATTTTGAGTGCAGTAAGATGTGCTGTCAGTCCACTGATGCTTCATCCTAGACTACCAGTAGGAAACTGACTATTATGAACTAAAAATTCTAATGCACAGAAAATGAGTTATATTTCTAAGGGTGAGGTAAAAACTAAGGGCAGGTAATAGGCTGTCATAAAAGACCTATTATTGGTAATAGATAACCTTAGTCAAGTAATTGCTGGAGAGAAGCTAAAGAGCCTTGCCTTAGTGTGACAGATGCAAGTATTATGAGTTCAAGGTCAAAACTCAGAAATGCAATGTACTAGCATGGCCCTGATGAGTTAGCCTTGGCCTTCTAGAGCACATGTATCACACTCCTGAGGTCCATTTTCTCTGGAAAGAAAAACAATTATTTGACTTGTTATGAAAATATTCAAGTTTATACATGATTTGAAAAAATGATATACATATGAACTTCCTTGAACCAATGATGAAGCTTCAAAATTCTTCAATCATAGCCAAATTTGTTATATCTGTAATTCTTATCTACCAACTCACCCGAGATTTTGAAACAGATCCCTGATATCTTATATCATCTATAAACATTTCAGTATCTCCAAAAATGGGATTTCTTTTTAAAAACTTCAAAGATTAACACAACATCACACTTAAAATATTAACAAAAATTGAAGAAGAAAATTTTAAGGCAAGTAAAATGGGGGTTCCAGCAAATTCTCTAGAAAAGACTGAGCCAGACTACCAAAAGTGACCTGTAATATGACCTTCTTGAATCCCTGGTTGATGGAGCTTGGGAGTGAGGAAATGCGGAGATCTAGGAAGAGGACTCAGGTATTTGAATTAGAAACACTGTTCTGAGAATGTGTTGGCAGTAATGGAATGAATTTATCTTCGTTCAAGAAGAAATAACTCCTTTGGTTTTCTACATGCAAAGAGAAACTAATTTCAGTTTTTGCTTTGGTGTGAAACTTTTTCTATTGGTCCAGCAAGAAACAGAGTGAAATATAAGCAAAGACTATATTGCTGTTACTTACAAAATAACGATAAGTCTAATTGGTACTCATGGTTTTTTGCATGTCCATGCAATCCTCTCTATGAAGCTGAGTATGAAATACTTAAGAAAGTGGCTCCACATGACCACTTAACTGTGTATATGTTATAAGACCTGTCATATTTGGTAAGCATCCAGTTGTATCAGGTGGAATGTAATAAACGCCAGACCCACAAGAAGTCAACCCAGATTTATTAGTCTGCTCAGGTTGCCATAACAAAATACCACAGATTGGTGGGCTCCACAGAAATTTATTTATTTTCTTACAGTTCTGGAGACTAGATGTCAAAGACTAAGGTGCCAGTGGGTTGGTTTCTGGGGTTGGTTTCTGGGGCCTCTCTTCTTGGCCTGTAGACAGCCACCGTATCCATGTGTCCTTGCATGGCCTTTATTCTGTGCATGTGCACTCTTGGTGTCTCTTCATATAGGACACCAGTCTTGTTGGATTAGGGCCCCACCTTTATGATATCATTTAACCTTAATTACCTCCTTAAAGGCCTTGTCTCCAAATATAGTGATATTGAGAGTTAGAGCTTTAATATATGAATTTGCGAAGACAATTCAGTCCATAACATCAGCTATTTCTAAAGCCCTAGAAGAAATAACCTATTTATTATCCCTCTAAAATGATGATCATTCACCTGAAACATGAGATCCTATGTTTTAATTACTTCTCTTGCTATAGTTTAAGTCTCTTATTATATTTTTTAATATTTTTATTTAAAGTTTTGAGGTCATACTATGAATTCAGTTATGTATGCATGCATTTCATCTATATAATCTAAACACAGTTTGCTGTCAGGAAATATTACTTAATCCTAGTCCCTTGTTAACAACAGTTTTTTTCTAGGGGGGTCATAAACTGTTCCCATTCCCTACAGGGGACAGTCCTTAGGTATACATGTTTCACCAAGTGCCTCCACTTCTCTTTCCTCACCTACCCAACCCCAGGACAGTCAATCTGTGAGCTGGCCAGCAAACTACAAAGAAAGCTGGTATGGAAACATGGTCCAACAGCTTCCCTGTCTTTATAAGTTATATTAGGAAATATTGCAAGGTATGAGGGAGTTAGCAGAGAATCCCAAACTAGAAGGGCATTCCATTAGTCCTAAAAACTTTTAAAGTTGCACTGGAACTGAGTATGAAAATGATAATTATTTTACAGATGATAAAAACTAAGGCTCAAAGACTTTAAGTTAGTTACCCAAGAGCTATATATAAGATGCTGTACTGTATGAAACAGTCCTGTGTCCAAGTATTTGTCAAAGCTGGCACCATTGGAAGGGCCTCAGCAGATCAGCAGATGGGACTGCTGTAAGCAGTACCATGATTTAGGCAGTGGTGTCATCTGAGAGAAAATGATTCCTTCCCTCTCGGTCCATTTGAGAGTCAGTCAGCAACACTTGACAGATCCTACTGTGTATAACGCCAGCATGGTGGCCAGTTAACTTCTCTATGGTTACCATCCCCATTTTTCCTGCTTATTAACTACTTTTTGCAAGAACTTTAATTAGTTCCACTCTCCCTGTTCCAATAGCAGAACTGTGCTGCCCTGGAGACAGACTGATTAAAAGGCTACTAGGTTTTCTGGGATCCAACAAAGGACTAACCTAATTTAAACAACTCTAAACAGTTTATATATTTTTTCATCCAATCCTACTTTTTACCCATAACAGAAGCAAACTACTTTTAAACCATTTTACTCATGCCCGTCTACTTTCTACTATTCCTATTTTCCAAATAGTTTTTAACACATTAACTGCCATGTGAGTTGTATTTAACTCATGCTAGTTTTGAGCCAGGGGTCTCATGAAGCATATGTAACTCACACATCTCTTTACCTTAGGAGGCACGTGAACTATTTTTCAAGTTGCATATAACTCACACACAGAAAACAATAAAAAATAAAAAATTTTTTCATTAAATTAAAAGGGATCATTTTGTTTTCAAAGTTTTTTTTCATTTTATTTCATTTTTTATTTTTTGTCTTTCTGTGCCTAGTTTATTTCACTTAAAATAATGTCCTCCAGATCCATCCATGTTTCTGCAAATGACAAAATTTCCTATTTTCATGGCTAAATAATATTCCATTGTGTACATATACCACATCTTTTTTCGTAAAAAAACACCATGGCCCCAAGGAAAAAATTTTTTTTTTAGTGTGACAGTCAATGTGTTAAAAGTTTTGTTACTTTTATTCTCATTACAAAAGGGAATATTTTCCTTTTAAAAAATTGTTATTAGGGTTTATTCTATATTTTTTAAAGAAATTGAAACAAATACCTTAGGTCAATTAATCAAGCACAGACTTTCACCAGAACTTAAAATTCATACCTGTTCTTCCCCATCATTCATTGCTGTAACTGCTCTGATACAGTGCACCTCCCCTGGCTTCCTAAGAAATACTACTGGATAGCATTGGTAATTGTATCTTTAATATTTATTGTAATTTTTCCATTCAATCTCAGTATAATTTTATGAGTTGATAGGTTAGTGTTAATTTACATAGTTCTTTGAACTTTCTTTAAATGTTCATGATGGGAAATTAGGAAGAATTAAAAACATTATCCTCAAGAAACAGGATTTCCACTTCATTTAAGTGTGCTTACAGTTCCCAGGAATTGCAGAAATGCAATACATTTTACACCTGAGTTTGCAAATTTGACTAAACTCTTCATCTCGTTAGTGCAATACTTGTCCCTGGAGGTCCCATTCAGACACCACCACCCTGGGCAATCCTACAGAATTTGGCACAGATCGGTAACTAGATTTAATTAATCTGCTGCTAGTACAACCTACAGTGTTGAATCGAACGTGTTTCTGGAATAATCAACTCCTAAACAATAAATTAAGGCCAAATCCAATACCAACTGGCCGACATGTTTACCTTGGACATTTCTCTTTCTCATTAGGGCTGAGAGCAAGAAAATAATAAAAAATGGAAATCATTAGGAAGCTGAAGGACAGATATTGAAATATCCAGACAACAGAAGAGCCAAAAGCCAAATAATAAACGTAATCTTACTTCAAATGGACAATCACATTTTCAGAACACTGAGAGAGAGTGAATTATTTTGAAAACATTACTATCCACCTAAAGGGCCCTCTTTACAATGCTTCAAATAGCAAGCTGTTGAATTATTAACGTGAGCTATTAACACCCAGAAACACTTTATTTCCAAGGTTGTTATTACTTTGTTAAAGCCGAACTAACTTCTAAACTGAAACTTTTTATTAAGAAAATATTTTCTCTGGCTCATACTTCATGGTCCTATTTGACAGAAGAACTTAGCAAAGTAATTGATAGAAAATTAGCTCCCTCCTTAATCAGTACCCTCCAACAAGGATCTCCATGCCGCTGACTACATCATCTTACTTACATGGTAAAGTTTCCTTTGATGCTATCTTAAAACTTAGAAATCATGTTAATCTCATTAAAACTCTCAGGGACACATTTTTTAATTTTCACTAACAATGGAAGCAGTTACTTTCCTAGGAGAAACCATAAGGAGATACAAATGATTTTGAATTTCTATACCTGGGCTTCATAATTCTTTGTCCTTTACTGACCTTCTTGGTAATTGTGCTTGAGCTTAAGTTTTCTAATCTGAAAAATGGAATAGCTACTTTTAAGTTAAGAAGTGGAGGGGATGGTTCCTGGACGAGTGGAGTGGTACGTGATAGCCTTCATGTAGCCCTCCTCTTCTGCTGGGACATCTCTGTCCTTTACACCAAGGGTCCCAACAGCTAGACGATGTCATGTACTTACTTAATAAAGAACTTGTCACAAGTCCATGGTTAAATGAGAAAATCGAGAATGATGGAGTGAGTTTTCCTTGAAGGTAGGCAAACTCTTTACTTCTCACTAAATCTTTGGATGTAAAATATTTCTTCTTGTTGAACTAATTACTTATTTGTATTTAAGCATCTTTGCTTTGCAAAAGTAAAATGCAAGCAACCTGGCAGGGAGCTCTAGAATAAATATTGTCCAGTAAGAGTTGTCTCATGTGAGGCCAAAATGTCTAGGTCTTTATGTCCTATCTCTCTTAGTCACCAGATGTGGGCTGTCATTTGAAGGATGTTACCTCAGGCAAAGCAGGTTTCTGCGGCTGAGACCTGAAGGAGCTGACAGCTAGATGCTCTCTGCTGACCACACTCCTCACAGCTGGACATCAAGTCCTTCCCTGAACAGGGGACTGAGCAGTACAGCCCTGTTTCCGTCACGGCCCACCCTTGTGCCACACAGATTCCTTTCTTCACGCCATTTAGGTGGCAGCTCCTCCAGGATTTCAGGGGGCCTTTTTTCCCAAAGGAAAATAGTAGGATGAATTACAGCCACTGCAGGTAGTATCAAGCTACTATTATTACTCATTGTTTCTGTCTTCCAAAATCAATCTAAATTTCTGTCACTCTCAGCTACCAACTCTGCTGGAGCATGACCCGGACCCTTGTCACCAAGCATTCCCTGCTTCTGGTCACCATGTTCTTGCAGGCCAGAGTTGCTGTATCTGTCCATTTATAGTCACAATTACACAAGGAAGTATTGAGAGGTGCCAACAGATTACCTGTGTGCCAGACATACTCTTCCCTGCCCCCATTTTGCAATAGCAGCCTTATAACTTCCTGAAGATCAAGGTCACTATCCTTAGCAAGATGGTGATTCCTTTCCTTATTTGCTGGTTCCTAGAGAAAAGGAGCTCAAAGTTGTCAGGGAGCAGTAATAGCCCATAGTGTAATGAGGCTCCTTCTGTGTCCCCTGGTGAAAATATGCCCCCTTTGAAGACCAGGACCAGAGTTACATGTGGAAAAGCCAAAATCCCCCAGTGGGACATGAGAATTGATGCAAGTGAGGCCGCCCCTGCTTCTATTCTTTGGTAGCTTCCTTTCGAGGACAGAGCCCCATATAAGGTCTTTGATTCAATGTCTATATGCACTTCCTGAAGGATGGTGTCTCGTTCCTGCAACTCAGAGCTGGCACTCCAGCTGCGCCTTCAGTAGGCCATCAAATTGGCAGCTTTGGGTGGTTTAGTGTGTGGTACGTTTACTAAAGACCATGACCTGCGGAGAAAGAAATAGGAGAGCTTTATTTCCTATAAAGATTTACAAACTGCAGATTAGGAAATGGAGCCTCTGGAAAAAACCAAAAGTCAGGCAAAAGTCAGACAAAAGCGAGAGGCTGAGATTCATGCCCAACGAGATTAGCTGTATATGCATATTCAGTACGTTATAGGGGAATCTCACGGATATTTATGAGGGAGTCCTAATGAATGCATAGTGAATAAACATGTTACATATGTCCTGTGTTCACTTTGGGGTGAAGATTTAATATTAAAATGAAGTGAAACTTAGCTTTTTATCTCAGTAGGTGAAACACAGGGCACAAAGTCACCTTGTAAGCAGCCTCTGTGGACCGGCCAGGACCAGTGTGGGTCAGTGGTCAGTTTTCAAGATGGAATGCTTTGTCACGGTGAAGCTGCGATAAGGGAGGGGAGGTCAGCCCAGATGTCAGGTGGTCTGCAGGGATGGAGGGAGAAATCTTCCAGACGTTGTTTTTCAGGAACTTGTTTGTGTTTAATTGTAGGAAAGAAAGTCTTGAGGCGGTCAGTGAGGTAGGGGATTGTTGAGACGTGACTGATCTCCTGTCTTGTCAAAGCTGGGAAATCTAGTTTTCCAAAGTTGTCTGGGATCTCTTTTGCCACAAGGAGTTCCTTTCGTTTTGCCTGGGGGTCTAGGAGATTTGTTTTCATTTCACTGGTCTGACCATTGAATGCCTTAGTAATGATCCCATTTCTGCACTTGTCTTGCTACAAAGTGGGTTCCTTGGTCTGACACAGTATCATATGGGATCCTGGGCTGCTGGGTCTAATGTTTTATAAGCCCTATACTTGTAACACTACAAGTCTCTTTCTATGAAAACAAACCACCAGACTTTCTAAAGTGAAAGGGCCCAATGTAATCACCATGCCACCAAGAGACTGGTTGGTCCCTTCGAGGAATGGTGTGATTTTGGGTCTTCAGCATTAGTTTCTATAGCCAATGGGTTGGACAATCAATGGTGGCACCAGCTAGGTCAGCCCAGGTGAGTGGGAATACCTGCTGATTGGTTCATGCCTACCCTCCACCTTTGTCATCATGGCCACATTGTGTGCCCATCATACCAGCACTGAGTTGGCCAATGACAGAAACTGGTTGATGCCAGCTGGCTATGGTATTTTGTATACTTGGTTGTTCAGTGCCTTTTCCATGGTCTATACTCTGTAGTGTATGTTAAGATCTTCACACTTTGTGCCCACTCCCATATGTCCAATCACATGTCTCTACCCGAGACCTTTTTATCCCCAACCTTCTAATCTTTTTCCTTCCAGGCCTTTCACCAGCTGGCCAGGCCATCTGCCACCGCCCAGGAATTAGTATATATTCTAATTTCAGGCCACTTCTCCTTCCCACAAACAGGATAATAAACTCTTGGAGAGAATTTTTCTTTCAGGGCTATCTCTGGGTGAAGCTGGATATAGATGCCGTCATTTACAGCCAACCTAGTCTAGGCCAACTCAAATTTATCCTTCTTCTTCAGCTTATCCACTGAAGGGTACCACTTCTGCACCACTGCTGTTGTGCAGTGGATTGTCCCTGGGCCTGCCCAGCCTTGTAACTTGGTGGAGCTGACGGGACCCAGCTCACAATGAGCAGTTCAGGACTCGTGGTCACTCAGGGCCCTGTGCTCAGGAGTTTCATCTCGATCAGAGTCTAGTCTGAAGTCATTTTTCAAAAGGTGTACCCTTCTTTTCTAGAGATGGCCTCCAGGGACCTACATTGGATTTTTATTGAAGGTAGCTCCAGGAAACACCAGCAGATGTATGGAGGAGTGAGACAGGAAGAAGAAAGCAGGCAACAAAATATTTTTTTTTAATAAAGTTACCTGTGGGTAACTGGTGGTTAGTGTTTCCAGAGAAGGCTGTGATCCAGCATAATTGCCTCAGATTCATCCCACCTGAGTGTGCTGAAGCTGGGTTATTTGTACAATATCCCTTGCCAGTCATTAACTTCAGTGCCTTTTTCCAGACAGGGCAATAATTCCCTGCCTCTTCCAGCCTGCCTTGTGGACAGCAAAGTGAGCTGCAGAATGTGGAGAAAGCCTGCAGCAGAGAAATGCAGCTGGAATCTGGTCAGAGTGCACTGAACAGGTAAAGGTGAGAGCAGAGGGGCAGAGTGTCAACAGGATCTAATATAGTCCCTCTTTTATCATGTCTTTGAGATACTTGTTTGAATATTCCTCCTAGAGAGGGTCATATCAGTTTCTTGGGATTATGACATTTAGTATCACCCTTTGCCTCATTGAAAGGATAGTTTATTTGCTTTAAAATTTGTCGTAAATTAAGAGATATTCTAAAGAGGCACATTTCATATCGGGAGTTGGGAGGAAAGATGGGTTAGCCTGGATTGGAACCATACATGGGATCTTCCAAACCACTTGCAACACTCTGGTTGGAAATAAGTTTGCCCCCACCCTACCAAGGACAACAATGCTTTTTGTTGAATAATGGAAGTTTATTGTGTACGCAAAGCAGGTATAGACAGGAAGAAAGTGAAAATTGCTGAAGGGCTCAAATGTAAACCACCCAACTGTCACAGGTCGAACTTTTGTGCTGAGCAGAGAAAATGTGACTTTAGAGCAATTTCAATTCTACTGTCGTAAACCAGATGTCGTAACAAGTTTCAACTAAAGTGTCTCTTTTGGTCATAGGGATGATAAACTACTACTCTAAGCAAATAGTTTTCCTTATCAATAAAAAGAATTGCTTATTAATTAAAAGGAGTAGCACTGAAAGCTTACATATAAAGCCATGGCTTATTTCCAGAAGGGGAACAAAACTGATTCTAAGAGCAATATTCAGTAATAAAAGACATTAGCAACTCTGCTTGGCATTTTGTTTCCAGAGTGTTGTCATGGTCTTGAAGACTGTATGAGCTAAGCATAAGGTATAGAAAGTTAATAAACTTTTAGAAAAACACAATTTTAAGTAATATGCTAAAATTTTGTTCACCTTCCTTTTTATATTGGATTCCATGCTATGCTCCTTTGGCACTATGTTTATTTATCAGAAGTAAGGATGTTTGTTAAATGCTTTAAATTTTGCTTTCTGACAAGTCAAAGCATACCCTAACTGGCACATAGAAGACTTATGTCCAGACAAGCTAGAATGTCGGCTATATTAGCTGCAGAATAAATGGCTTTAGGTAAGAGATCGGATGGCTACATATCCAAAAAATAAGAAAGGATGCAAGGAAAAAAAAAAAATCCATTTTATTTCTGTTAACTGAACCATTCAAAACCAATAATAATGCACAATTGTCAAAAAGCTCTAGAAAACTCACATTCATTGAAGTAGATTCCACTGGTAGTTCTTGCCTAAAAATCTCCTTCCTGGGAGGGATAGTTGTCATTCCGGCAGAAAGTCATGGTGATGACAGATGGCCTCCTCCTGCCCCAGAGGCCAGGCTCTCAATCCGTGTGCACTTTGAAGAGCTTAGTGCTTTCCAGTTATAAATTTTGTCAGGGGAGTAGCTGCTTCATCATGTCAAATATAGCAACATCTTAGGAAATCTCAAAATATATTTTAGTGTATTATGTTTAGTTTTTGGTTACTGTTAAAATAAATAAGTAAAAATAATATTACAAGGAAAGGAGAAATAAAGTAAATATTGGGATAAATTTAGATTCAATGCAGGCTTTTTTCCTCATCATTAGACACGCCATCAATCAATATGAGCAGATAATTATTTAAGGCCAATATATATAAACAAAGACGTCCTTTTGTACACAAATATTGCACGTACAAATTTTACTAGTTAAAATTCTTTACTTCACAGTGTTCTAGTTTTCTATTGCTGCTATAACAAACTACCACAAACTTATTGGCTTAAAACAACAAAATTTATAGTTCTGGGGGTCATAAGTTCAAAATGGGTTTTATTGGGCTAAAATCTAGTGTCGGCATGGCTGGGTTTCCTCAGGGGAAATTCTCCCTAGGCTCTAGGGGAGAATTCATTCCTGACTTTTCCAGCTTCTCGAAGCCACCGCATTCCTTGGGTCACAGGAAGACCATCTTCAAAGCCAGCAGCATATCATCTGCCAATCTTTCTCTCTAACTCTGACCTACCTGACTTCGTTTTATAATGACCCTTGTAATGACATCGGGCCCACATGGGTAATCCAGGGTAACCTCACCATTTCAAAATCCTTAATTACATCTGCAAAGTTCCTTTTGCCATGTAATGTAATTTGTTCAAAGGTTCCAAGAGTTAGGATGTGGTCAACTTGGTGGTGGTTGAGAGGGTGCTATTCTGTCTATCACACATAGGGGTGTTATAAAAAGGGAAAAAGTAAAGTACATGTTTAAATAGCAGTCTCTGCTCTGGTAACCAAAGGACACAAAACGTAAAATAGTAATAACAACAATATTTATCATTTATACAGTGTCTGATAGATTGTAGGCATTTTGTAATGTCTTAATCCTCACACCCCATAGAGTCAGGATTATCATACTCTTCTCACGGCTGAAAAACCTTAAGCTACGAGAAGTTAAAAGTGTCACAGACCTAGTAATTTTAGTCTAGGATACTAAACTATAAGCCAGGCCAGGACTTTAAACCTAAGTCTTTTCAATTCCTAAACCAGGCTTCTTTCCATAGTTTCTCGTATGTCTATGCAGATTGCTACTCCACACTGACTCCGAAGACAGTACCACAGCCTGCCTTTTCATTGTGCAGAAAAAGAATTCAGAGGGCATGATTCACAGCTACCCGGGAAACACTGCCTGGCCTTCGTAGCTGCAGCCTTTTCTCTAGAGCCCAGTGCTGCCATCCTCCACGTGCCTTCTCTGACAGTGTCCCTGCTTCTGATGTGGATGGAGAGGGGAAGGGAAGTCACACTGAGCATAGAGAAGCTATAGTTTGTGCTTAATGGACCTGAAATGCAGGTTGCATGTCCAAAATGTGAGATAGACCACCCCGAAGCTTAAGGAGAAGTGGCACTTGCAAATATTCTTTGAAGCAAAACCTCTGAGCCTTGAATCTGAGAGCCTGAATTTAAGACCTGCCTTTGCCACTTTGTCACTCAATTTCTTTTTGACCCTGGGTAAATTCTTAATTTTTAAAATGAGGGTAAATTGTTATAATGAAGATGGCCTTTTGAAACCATAACTCTTAACAGATCACCTCTCTTCTCAAATTATTTCAATGGCTTCATCTTGTATTAGGGATAAAGCTAATTAATAATCTTCTGTGTGGCCCATGGAGGACCTGAGCAAATTGACCCAGGGCTCTCAACCAATCTCTGCTCATGCCCCATGGACTTCCTTTCTGTTCCTCTCATGTCCTGTCGTCCTTCTCACCTCAGGTCCTTTACGTGAGCTGTCTCTTCCACCTGGTATTATCTTCCTCCACTATATACCCTGTCGACTCCTACATATCCTTCAGATCTTAGCACAAACATCACTTCTTTCCATTGTCCAGCAGGCCATATGTCCTTCTCCCTCAAGTCCCAGAATGCCACCTGTCCTCCTTCTTTTGCTAATTAACAACCATCCTTCAGAATTCAGCTCAAAAGTCACCTGGAGAGAAAAGCTTTCCATAACTGCCTCTTCTCTGGATCAGTTAGATCTCCCTATTCTACTCTTTCCTGCACACCATGTTTCTTTTTAGTAGCACTTATCACAGTTCTGCTAAATGATTATTTACTTTCTTATTTGATGTTGAATTTCCTCACTAGAATGAGTGTTCCTGAGTGAGGAAGCTTCACTTATTGCTTGGCTAGCACAGTGCTTAGGCAAGGGTTAGGATACTCATTTAATGCTTGCTGGATGGATGTTGTATGAAAAGGACTTATCATCATCCTGACCAGGTTAAGTGCTCAATTTATCACATCTTTTAGATGACAGATCTTCTATAAAAGTAGCAAAGTCAACAGAAATCCTCATGTATTAGTCTTTCAGTTGTTCATTTTGAACACTACTTCTCAAGCACCTAATCTGGAAAAGGCACTGCTCAAAGAATGCCAAGAGATGAAAAATAAATGAGGAGTAGTCCTGCCTCCTAAGAGCTGATATGGAGTGAGAAGATAATATGTAAATGATAGCTTTAATTCAATATAAAGTATGCAAAGAATGATAACACAAGATACCCCTCCAAAAAAAAAAATTATGGAGGCTTAGGTGAAAGAAAGAAAATATCTGGTCTAAGGATGAGAAAAGGCTTAATGGAAGACAGGGATTTCTGTGGATTGATAGAAATTTCTAGAAGCAAAAAAGCATGGATATGAGCAGGATATTTCAGAAGAAGAGATGTACATAAGCAAAGTAGAGAGGAATATATGATTTATAATACAGCATAAGTAAACTGTATTAATCTGTCAGGTGATTGTTCTCCAAATAAAGTGTCCAAAATTTGCTGGTACTTCTTAGAATGAGTCTGACATGTAGACAAAAAATTAATCAGAATTATCTCCATATTAAAATAAATATTTCTGGATTCTGAGTACATACATGCAGTATTTTGAGACAAATCTATGCTTAACATTTCATCTTTAATTCATAGAACACCCTAAACATGTCTTAAGTTTTTAAAAGAGAGGAAAAACCAGAGAAGAATACGTCTCTTGTCTACTTGGATAGCTTTTTAGGTTTTGTGGTGGATTAAAGATGGCTACAATATTCTTTGACACTCCTGTCATTGAGTTCTGGGGCTTCCCTACCCCTTGAATCTTGGCTGGCTTTGTTAATCATTTTAGTGAAAGAATATGGCAGAAGAGATACTTCCTCATTTTCTGGGCTCAGGCCTTATGAGACTAGCAACTTCCATTTCTTGCTTCTTGGGACATTTGTTCCAGGAAAGCCAGCCACTGTCTAATAAGTCCAGCTACTGAGACCGTCACCTGGTGAGGAAGCTGAAGCTAGGCATGTTGAAAGACCACATGAGAAGAGAAGACCAGCCAGCCCCAGACAGTCTAGTTATGCCAGGACAGGTTCCAGAAATGTGAGTGAAAATAAGACAACTTTGATATGCAGCCAAGCCAAGGAACTCAGACAAAAGCCAGAACTGAGCCAGCAGATAAATGGCCCCATCCAAGCCACTTGCAGCCCATAGTGCCAACCAGCAGAGGCCCCAGCTATAGTGATTTAAGATGAGCTATCCCTGTGGTGCCCTGCCCAATTTTCTGACCCACAAAACTGTGTGCATAGTAAAATTATTGTTGTTTTGCACCACTAAGTTCAGGGGTGGTTTATGCACAGTAATAGATAAACAGAGAAGATATTTTTATTAGGGTTGACTATAAGATAAAGGAATATTTTTAAATGAACTCACTAGAACTTGCTTCTCAAAGTATTAGCATCTGAAGTTGTTGCTTTGGTAGAATATTTATTTATTTTAAATATTTTCCACCCTGAAAACATTTTTTGAAATTTCATTTACAGAAGCACTTTATAAGTCAAGGAACTGGAGAGAGCGGAGGAGGAGGGGGAGGAGGAGGAGGAGGAGGAGGGGGAGGAGGAGGAGGAGGAGGAGGAGGAGGAAAGGAGGGAAGGAGGGAAGGAGGAAAAATCATGCTTGTTATTTTAAAATCACATCTGAATTGGAGCTTAAGTAATGCAATTATCACCATATTCTCTAGACTTCACTCTGGCTTTTTCTTTTTTTTCCTTCACATTTTTCAAAACCAGTCATCAAGTACTGAGGAGTTGTCACCACTGAAAATGTTAAAAAGAAAGTGGCAGGCACTGTCAAGGCAACCGAAAGGGAAGAGGTAGCAACCCTGGGTTCATTGTGCAGCACATCCCCAAGGTGTCTGCTCTAAAGAACACAGAACTCATGTAGAGACATTTGACCCTATGAGCTAAGAAAAATCAATTCCATTATAAAGGGCAACTAAAGCAGAACAGAACAGAACTGTGATGACAATAAATTGGTTTGCTGCACTTGTTCCTTCCGCAATATCAATGAGCTTAAGTGCCACCATGCAGTTAATTTTTCTACATAGATTTATCCTGAATCCTTCAGCTGTTTGTGCAGAGAGGATTCAGTTTCAAGTAAAGATTTGTACAAATAGCTCTGTCCCTTACTAGCTCAATGGATAAGCTATTAACCTCTCTGAAACTTATTTTTGTTTTTTTATTTGCAAAAGGGGAAATTTAGTATTCACTTATTCAGTGAATACTAAAGTAGAACAATGAAAGTTTTCAAACCACCACATTCATACCTGACACATAGGAGGCTCTGAATCTCATATATTCTTGCAAACTAATCACCAGGCATTTTAATATATTATTATTGTTCTTTTTTTTTAAATTTTGTCTTAAAGAAGGAGCTGTAACCACTTCTTAAGTAGTTTTAGTAATCTTATCTCTTTTACCACGGCATATATAAAAAAGGACTCCATCATTCAAACATCAAGGATCTAATTCTAAATTTAGAAAATATTTAAGTTAAAAAGTAATAAAGTCAATTACTGTGTAATTTTGCCCAAAGAAAGTTAAAGGCAGCTTAGTTTACTTATTGCCTTGTTTGACGGTGGAAATAAACCGAGGTATGATATGAAAATAATTCTATTGGTATGATGAATAAGGCAATAATGTTTAGAAGACAGGAGAATGGTACTGTGATAAAGTATAGTCATTACTTGGGATTATGAAAATGAGTTTTGGGTAATTTTCTTTATATACCAACATAACAATCATGTCCTAAGCAAAGCTAAATAAACCACTATTAGATATTTCTGATGCCAACTCCTGTTAAGCATGATGAGCCAAACTTCTCTCTCTTATATCCTTCCTCAGTACCTGGTTGAGAGCGCTGAACTTAACAAATGCCATTTCCTCTGGAATTTTAAGTAGTACATAAGCACTTTAGATATTTTCACATAGAGACATGTGTGGGCTCTTCTTATGTCATGGAAGCTCCTAGGTAGCCATAGAAAATCTCAGATTTTAAAAAAAGAAAATTTTTTAAAAAATAAGCACAAGGTGATTGCCAGGCATTAAGCTTTGGAAATGCCACCTACAGAACTTGGAGAGAGTCCCAGTAGACATTCAACAGCTTCTAGATCTTCTATTATGAGAAGAGAGCTTGAAGTCTATATAACAGATGCTGTTCACCCTGGGATGCCATCTATAATTGACCACCAAGAGAACTGTCCGAACGATAGGCCATCCTGTATTATTAATGTCATTCTCCTTTTCTGGCAAGAAACTCTTTGAAAACAGGACAATTTCTTCCAGAATACAGATTTTAACAAAAGCCCTCGTTATATTGCACATAACTCCAGGAGAGTGTTTGTGTAGAGCAACTGGCAATGCAAATGAGATAGTCTGCTGTCTTTTATGGTTGATCAAATGTGTACACCATGTGCTTGCCACTGTCCAAAAACTTCTGTTACATATCAGCTAGGAATTTGATAGCAGCTGTAATGAATCATCATATTCTAAACCAAACAGAAGAGTGCTCTTCAACCAACTATCATTACAATCTTTATAATTTGGAAATCTGACAGAAAAACAAAAGAGTAAAAATAAATTAATTCTTAATCATCATAAGCCATTCTAACACTTCCCAGAGACTCGACTGAAATGCACACTATATTCAACACTCGCAAGGGTGGTGCATCCACAGCACAGCTTCTCACGTTACTAGCTGTGATTACCTTTAGTACTTTTACCACTGCGTTCTCTTTTAGGTGAATATCTTTACTACTGATGTTACTGTGTTTTTCACCTCTAGGTTGTAATCTCTGGACCTAAGAAATAAAAGGTTTAATTTTGAAACTGGAACTTTGGCAACACTGAGCCTACTTGCCCACATGGCGCTCATCAGCTGTACTGAGCCCCAGCTGCAGGCTGTGAAAACGTCCTGTCTTAGGGCCCGGACAGTCACTTCCAGGTTCACCCACTTGTGCTGCCTGTCTGGCCCCTGGAAGCATCTGGGAGTGTGACTCACACGCTCTCCAATCCTGATGATGCAAAGAAACAATTAACTTTCGTATTCTTTGGAAACTATTTGTTTTCTCATGATTTCTAATATGTACTACAAAATGCTACAAGCAGAATGGATTTATAAATTTAACAAAAAGAATTGAAAATAGTTGAGTGGTAGCAATCAAGGAAATAAGCAAACAAATATAACCACTGAGCACGCTTAAATTAGCAAAGAACAAGCCCAAATCCTCCCTTGTCTTTAGTGAAAATGGTACACTCATTTACTGTTAATGGCAGTAAAATTGGTAATATTCCTTTGGGAAGCAATTTGACATCACAAGAAAAGTCATTCATTTATTTATTTATTCAAAAATTTGATGATTGTTGTTTGTAACGATTACAACATGCCAGATGCCGTTCTAGGTGTAGAAAATACAAAAAGAATTAGGAAACAATTGTCGATTAGAAGTAACAGACAAAGAGAAAGAGAGAGGGAGTGGGGAGACACACACACACACACACACACACACACACAGAAAATGCTGCTCTGGGGAATTGAAAAAGCTTGTACAGAAGAGGTGAGATTTGGGCTCAATCATGTATTATTCATTCACTCATTTGTGCATTCTTTCATTTATCAAGTATTTAATGAGCACCTTCTCTATGTCAGGAGCTGTTCTAGGCGCCGGAGATGCAGCAGTGAGCGCAACAGACAAGATCTGTGCTCTCATGAAGGCTACATTTTAGTCACTGAGATAGAAAAGAAACAAGATAAATAAACAACATGTATAGCAGGTCGATAATAAGTGTTAAACAGGAAAAATAAAGTGGGATGGAGGAGTATGGGGGGCTGACATTTTAGGTAGGGTGCCAGGGAAGGCCTCATGCAGGAGGCAACATTTAATAAGAAGTCTAAAGCAGTTGAGGGATTGAGCCAAATAGAAACTTCTGGGCAGAACATTCCAGCGTGAGATGACCCTGAGGGTAAAGTCTCTGCGGGGCAACATATCTGTGAGGAAGAGCAGAAAAACCCATGTGGCTGGAGTGACGTGAATGAGGGGGGAGGACACGAAGGCTGGGAGGCCATGGAGCCTGGCTGCTCCAGTCGTTGAAATCATTTTGCTTTTTCTTCTAGTGCAATGTCAGGTCATTGGAGGGTTTGAGTATAGGAGTGACAAGATCATGTTTATGTTTTAATAAGTTCACTGCTCTGCTGCAAAAAAGGAGTGGGAACAGGGAGGCCAGTTAGGGGAATCAATGATTTAGGAAAGACATGATAATGTGTTTTAAAAGGGTGGAAGCCATGGAAGAGATGAGAAACAGTCATATTTCAGATTCATTTTAAGGCAAAGCTGGCAGAAGTTTTCAATGGATGGTGTGTCAGGAGTCCTCAAGACCACCCTCAGGTGCTGTGATGTGCTAGGAGGACTCACTGGACTCAGTAGATGGTTGTAGTTGCAGCTATAATTTACTATAGTGAAAGGATACAAAAAAAATCAGCAAAGGGAAAGGGCACATGGAGGAAGGCTGGAGGAAACCAGGCACAAGTTTCCAAGACTCCTCTCCCCATGGAGTCACACAGAACGTACTTCATTCCCCCAGCACTGAATTGTGACAACCCATATAAAATGTTGTCTACCAGGAAGCTCACTGGAGACTCAGTACCCAGGGTTAAACAAGGGCTAGCCATGTAGGCACCCTCTGCCTAGCATGTACCAAAATTCCAGACTCCCAGGAGAAAGCAGGCACCCAGCATGAACATGGTACAAATAGTATAGGTACCATGAGCCACTCTTATCAGTTAGGGAATGGTGGGAATTCTCCATAAATGTAAGTTCCTGACATCAGCCAAGGGCAACCAAGCAAGCAGCCCTTCTAGGGACAGCAGTCTTAGGCCTTCTATTTTAACTCTTTTCTGCAGAGATGGAATATGAGGCGTGAGATAAACAACTATTCCGGAAGAGAAATAGAGGATATGGGGTATCTAGGCAGTGAGAGAACAAGTGTGAAAGACTAGAAGAGCATAAATGCATGGTATCCCATCCTTCACTTAGATTTGTGCAATAAAACACACTGGAGACATGATGTTGTTTTCCATAGACATAGTTCCTCTCCCTGTGGAACTTATTTGCAATTTAATAGGAGAGCCAGATACTGATCAAATTATCCTCGCATCATCTGTCATTACCTTACCAACATGGGAGTGGTCAGCCCCAGCAGAGCAAACAGCATCATGAGGAAAGACCCTGAGGTGTTGAGTAACACGGTTCTGCCCACCCCTGAACAAAAGCCAGAGTAGCAAGAGTGTATTAACAGGATAGTTGTGAACAGGAGGCTGGACTTGGACGAGAGTTGTTCACACTTCCCAAGGCCTCAATTCTGCCAACTATTAACTATTTATTGACATCTTTGCCAAGGACTGACCCTGTTTGACATATTCATTCAATAAATATGTACTGAGCATTTGCTAACACCAATCAAGCACTAAGCAGTGGGAACATAGTTCCTGATGTCACGTTATTTGCAGCAGCAGAGAAAGAGATTCATTTGGTCCTGATAGTTTCCTTTGTATCTTCTCATAGGTTTGCCCTTCCTCTTCATTCTCACTATGCCCCGCAAATCTCTCTCAAACCTGGATCATCAGGAGCTCCTCCTCAATGATCTTCATTCTCTCCTTATTCGTCCTTCAGTATCTGTTAGTCCATTTTGTGCTGCTCTAAAGGAATACCCGAGGCTGGGTAATTTATAAAGAAAAGAGGTGTATCTGGCTCACATTTTTGCAGACTGTACAAGAAGCATGGCACCGGCATTTGCTTCTGGTGAGCACTTCAGGGAGCTTTCAATCAAGGCAGAAGCTGAAGGGGGAACAGGTGTGTCACATGAAGAGAAGGATCAAGAGAGAAAGGAGGTGGTGCCAGGCTCTGTAAAACAACCAGCTCTCTGGTGAACAAATAGAGCCAGAACTCACTCATTGTCATGGAGAGGGAACCAAGCCATTCATGAGGAATCCACCCCCATGACCAAAACACCTCCCACCAGGCCCCACTTCCAACACCAGGGATCAAATCTCAACATGAGATCTGAAGGGGCCAAACATCCAAACCATATCACAGTCTAAAACCAAATTAGTTTTCTTAAAATCTAAGTCCAAGATTATTTCTAATGCTTGAAAATGTTTAATATTTTTCTACTTCTCAGATTGTTTTCCAAGACCAGAAACTAGAGTTAAGGCCCTTACACACACACACACACACACACACACACTTATAAATTTCCCACAATAAATTTGCTTATTTCCATCACCATCTCTTCTGATCATATCCTTTCCACCAAGAAAAATTCTCTTGAATCGATTCTTAATTCTTCTATTGTGAGACACATCAGGTGCCATCTCTTCCAAAAGTCACTGACTGTCTGGTCTACCGTACAACATCCTTCCACTCTCTACAGGTCAAAATATCTGCAGAATGCAAGCACATCTCTCCAGATGCTCTTCTTATCTGAGGGTGGGACCTTGTGTTGCTTTAATTCCAACTTCAATGTCTGGAATCACTCTGGGCCATGGCGGGCCACTGCATCATGTTCTTTAGTTAATTCCTTGACTTTGCTATCCAAACTTCCAACCTGGATTCTTGCCCTACACTTAGGTATTAGTAATCTATTGCTGCATAATAAACTACCTTACAAATTATTAGCTTCTAATAACAATAAAAATTTGTTATCTCTCACATCTTCTGTGGGTCAGGAGTTGGTAGCAGCTTAGATGGATGGTTCTGGCTACAGGTTTCCCATGAGAATGCAATCAAGATGTCAGCTGGGGCTGTGGTGAGATGAAGGCTTGACTGAGCCTGGAGAAACTGCTTCTAGGGTGAGTTATTTATATGGCCAGCAAGCTGGAGCTGGGTGACAGCAGGAGACCTCACTTTCTCTCCTCATGGACTTTCCATGGACTACTTGAGTACTCTTATCCCATGGCACCTGGCTTCCTCCAGAGCAAGTGATGCAAGAGAGTACAAAAGAGAAAGCTCAAATGGTGTGTGACCTAGCCTTGCAGAAGTCAGCCACTGTCACTTCCACAATATCTTATTTGTCACATAGGTCAATAACATTCAACATAGGGAAGACCACACAAGGGCCTTGATGCAAGGGAGCAAGGATTGCTGGGAACCATCTTGGAAGCTTGCTACCATGCTACATTTGATTAAATTTTACTGCCTAGCATTTATTTTCTGTACAAAAGTGCTTTACTTTAAGCAAATCAAACATGAAACAAGTGGAAACACTAACGAAATGAACAATGATTTGGAGCTTTCACATAAGGACTTACCATTCTTCAAAAAAAGTCTTTGCAAGCAGACTTCAACCCCTTACCACCACACAAACATTTCCTCATTCTCTTTTCCTCCACTGATCCTCATAGATGTCCGCCCCCCTCTCCCACCATTTCCCTCAATCCTGACTTTCAATCCCTGAAGCATAGCCTTTTTTATGTGTAGGCCGAGTAAACAGCTTATGTGGAGTGATGTTAATAGAACTCAAGATTTCCTTTCCCACATCAAAATATTACCTCCACCTGCTCACTAATGCCTAACATTTTGCAATTAACAGAATTTTTAAAATTTCCTCTGACATGTGGTTTTCTTGCGTCAGGTTTAAAATACCAACATTCCTAGTAAATGGAAAGTATTATGATTTTAACAGCTGTCTGCTCATTAGCATGGGTTTTTCTGCATATCTCCTGAAAAGAAGTTTTCAGAAAGGGGAAGAAGTCAAAGAACACTAGGGAGAGGTAATTCTCCAAAGGGCAAAGTCAGGGTAGAGAAAGGAGGACCTTATAGAATAGAAGGATGCAATTCCTCACAATTTTGTTAAGGACCAATTCTTTTCTGAGACTCCATGAAGGGTACAAAATCAAAGGCCTCTAACTTCATTCTTGTATCAACCAAGCTTGCTATACTAAGCCATATTTCCTTTGTGCACCAACTTCCAAAGGCCATCAAAATGAGAAAATGAATCTTTTTAAAAAATAAAGAAAGGAAAAGAAATGAATGGTGAACATAAGTCATAAAGATGACAATGAAGAATTAGAAATGTATTAATACTATTCGTAGAGTGGCTGGCTTGTTAAATCTTGAGCTAAAGCTTGTTCATTTTAACAATAACTTTGGTCTGTAAGCCGTTAGTCCTGTTATTTATTCATAACCTTGCAGGGGTCTTGGATTTCTAATTTGCAAGTACAAAAATGAGAAGCAATTTGCACATGCCAGGTGTCTGGACAAATGCTCTCCATTATCTGCATAAACCAGATGCTCAAAGATTTGAACTAAGTTGAGCAGAATGCACAAGCTGGCATCACACTCCTACAGAGAACTTGGGTTTTACAAAGACTGTTCTGTGGCTTTTACCAATTATGGGAAAATCATTATTGAAAAAAATAAAAACTTTTCTTGATGATGTGCTCCCGACTATAATGGCTGGGCTGTCCACTAGAATTTAATAGCCCCAGACTCTTCTTATGATGCTTAAAATATGCCCCTAGGAAAACAGATTTAGAATACAGACACTAAAGCCAGGTTTACTCACTGCATCAAAGCAGTGCTTTTCTATTTTATTTGAACTGATTTCCAGGGGAAAGAAAACTAGCACTTATCAACACACATAGTGTGGACCAAGCATCATGCTAGGAGCTTCAGACATATTATTTCATTTAAGCAACTGACTGGATCATAAAATATCCAATTCAATTTTTCCTGTTAACCCAATTAGACTGTGGTTTGCCTATGTTTTTGTCTGGCAGAATAGGCTGTTCTGACAGCAGTAATTGAAGCAGAATTCAGATCCCCATGATTGAATGTGTTCACAATCTCACCTTGTTTTTGTAGTGCATTTGTGTTCTCATGCTCATGCATAACACGAAAGTGCCTACAGTGTCTCTGCTTCTGTGCATGGCAAGGGATGCTGATGGACTGATGTGAGGCAGAGCAAGCCTGGAAGAGCAGGATCAGAAGCTGGGATCAGCCATGTGTGTGTGAACAGTTCTGCAGACACCATCCATGCACCTACCGTGAGCATTGAGAATAGAGTCCACCGCCAGGCATAACATAAGGATACAATTTTCAGAATCTCGAGAGGAGTGCTTATATGAGTATCAGGATGTCCAAACAGGTCAAAAAGATGTAAGAAAAACTTGGCAAAGCTATTCAGACAAGAATTCAGCACACAGAGGTCCAAGTCAGGCAGGAGGAGTCACTGTGCAATAGCTAGGATTAAGAAATGCCCTGGACAAGAGAAGAAGGGTCAAAGCGTAAACCAGGGGAACAGGAAAGCACCAAGAATCTGAAATACAAAAGTGACATCATGGAACAGCCTACCTGGATAACCAGCATAGAGCCAGCTTACCTAGATAACCCAGATGAGCTTATATGCCTGTGCACAAGTTATGCTCTGGAATGATTACATGGGCTCCTCATCACCTCATAGCCTTGAAATGGACCTTGATAATGATGCTCTGGTACATCTGTATCAGATAGAAGAAACATTGAAGAGGAATTTTTCTTAATAGTAAACATCATTCAGTAGCACAGAGTTCTCCAGGTGATGACTAGGGCCAGGCTTCAAACGCACTCTAGGTATTGCCAACACGTTGATCCCATCCCTGGGCACATCTGGTAAACAGCTGCTACTTGTATAATATTATAATTTTATGTTACTGCTTAAACATAGTGAGGAACATAGTATAACAACTCCAGACCAGCAATTCTCAAACTTTAATGTGCATACAAATCACCTGGGGCTCCTGGTAAAATCCAGATTCTGATTCAATAGGTCTGGGTGGACCTGAGAATCCACATTCCCAACAAATTTGCAAGTGAAATGTATGTTGCTAGTCCTGGGGTCGCACTTTAACTGCAAGGACCTAGATTAAGCATAAGAGCCTTATTTTTGTTTTCTATCAACAAATGACACATAAAAATTCAATAGTAGTCCATACACAATTGCATATGAAAGAACATAGATCTTTGTTTTCTTGGTGATTTATATGTTTGGATAATTGTTTTTTATTAAATAAAACTCTCACATAAGGACTCATTTATGTTGCACGTAGTATTGCTCAAGGTTCTTCAGAGAAACAGAACCAACAGAATATATACGTGTGTGTGTGTGTTTACATATATGGAATTGGCTTGCACAATTATGGAGGCAGAGAAGTCCCATGATCTGCATCCTACAAGCTGGAGAACCAGGACAGCTGGTGGTATAGTTCCAGTCTGAGGCCAAAGGCCTGAGAACCTGGAGCACCAATGGTGTAAGTCCCAGTCTGAGGCCAGGAGAAGGCCAAAGTCCCATGTCAAGCCATCAAGCCAAAAATAGTGAATTCTCTCTTCCTCTGCCTTTTGGTTCTATTCAGGCCCTCCACAGACTGCATTATGCCCCCTCACATTGGGGAGGGCCATCTGCTTTATAGAATTCACCAATTCAAATGCCAATCTCTTCCAGAAACACCCTCACAGATGCGCCCAGAAATAATGTTTAACCGAATATCTGGGCATCCCATGACCCAGTCAAACTAACACAAAAAATTAACCATCACACACAAGTAAATAATTTTTCTGTTGTTTACTTTGGTCATGTCTGCAGGATGGCAAAATTCTAAGCCTATGCAAGATGGCTAAGAGCATGGATTCTGGAACCAGATTGACTCTTCCACTGCTCATTGCATGACCTTGGGCAAAGTAACCTCTCTGAGCCTCAGAGAGGAGATAAAATAGAGATAATTTGAGTACTTCAAAGGAATAGCATGAAGATAAAATATGTTATTTTTTAAATCATTGAGAATATTGTAAGAAATATGGTAATTGCTATTTTAGTGCTTGTAAAATTAAAATACATGAATAAATTTATAAAAAGTTAAATACTTAGAACTTATTAGAAATCTACCATTTATGTAGCATTATATCATACCTTATATATCATCTTTAAAAACCTTATAAAGGATTTTTCATCTCTATTCGACATATTAGGAAACTAGAAGAACAGAGACATGTAAAAAGTGACCCTTGAGACTGGACCCAACATTATTTGAAATCTTTGGAGGAGAAAATATACAGACCTAGACTACATGTGTATAGCTACATGCTGATATACTTTCAATGTTCTCCATGGACTAAGATTTAAGGTAGAATAACTCAGACTTTGACTAATGCACTGATGTCTGACTTCTTGACTATCTTGTGGGGTCCATAGGAACATGGCACACCCCTCTGGGCAGGAGAGAGTTTTCTCCTATAGTGAATGGATGCTGCTACAGTTAATAATCCTAGAAGGAAATGAAATCTGGAGCATAAATTGAAGGCTATGGAGATAGGCTTTCAAATGAGACAAGGAAAACACCTTCTTCTGTTTCTGTGGCTAAGAGTCAGTTATGCCTGGTCTCTGATGTCTGGAGAAGCCTGGAGCTCTGCCAGTCTTTCCGAGTGAGCTGCCCCTGGCACATGGAGACAGGCTGCTGTAAGATTAGGAGCCAGCTCAGAGAGGGACCACAGGGCCTGTTTAGTAGCTATGAGCTTTCCTTGATGTTGAACTTCCTACCCATTATTTCTAACTGCTCTTTATTTTGCATTAATAAAGATGCATAAACACTTACAGTCTGGTCTCTGTCTAATGTGGGGAGCTGAGAGGAAGGTCTTGTTTCCAGGCTTGGGAAGTAAGAAGCAAGAGTAATGTTGGCAGCAGAAAGGGTCTACAGAGGAGAGCTGGCTACTCACAACCTGTGAAACTTGGAAGAATTATCAATCCTCTCTGAGCAGCAAAAGTCAAGAGAGAGAACAGTGATCTAGTGAGATTTGGGGCATAGGACAGCTGGTAAGGACACAGGACATGGTCAGATGAACACAAAAGGCCCATCCTCAGAACCACAGAGACTGGCCAAAGAACACTTTTGCACAGGACTAATTTTCATGAAAAAAACCCAAATGTTTCTCATTTTTTCATAAATTGGGTTATGCATGCATGAAGACAGTTGAATCTTTTCATCTGCAGCCTACTGCTATTTCCAGTATATCACAAGACAGTCATATCATTAGGAAGATCTTGTACACATCATTGTCTTTATAAAAACTCCCAGAAATTTTAATGATTTTCCCATTTTTAATCTAGATCTTTAGCATAGCCTGAAATTTGAAGGCTATCAGACCATTGTTTTGTTTTGTTTGTATGCTTATTTGTTTTCAAATGCAAGTTACAACTAAAGTTAACTAAATTGCTCTCGATCAAAAAGAAAACATAATTCTTTCAATTCAGTTATATGGCGAGGAACCATTTTTAACAGACAACTAGAGCATTGCTAAACTATTTTGATGGAATTACAGGAGTATCACAAAGACTATGCAAGAATAATTTCCAGTGTGACAAGAAGTGCACTTAATTAAGCCACCAGATTTTGTCTGAGCTGGCCACCCATCACCTGTGAAACCTCAGAAGAACTATTGATCTTCTCAGAGCCTCTCAAGCTCTTCATGTCTCATACAGGGATAATAATCCTTGCTTTACTCAACTCAGGGTTGCCACTATCCCATGGTACACATTTGTGAGAATTAGAAGGTGTCCCCTCTGGGAAAATCCAGCCTGGTGTAGGTTCACAGTTTAGCAATAGGTGTGTGGATTAGGTTTGAGGCTCCACATGTTCCCTCAACCAGATGGTCATGTGTGCAGAGAACCAACTTGCACATCCATGTACTTTGGCCATGGCTTATTTCACAGGATGGTTAGTTGTGAAAATGAAATTAAGGCAATTTGCAAAATTTAAGGTGCAATACAAATCTAATAAAATGTATAGGTGTGAACATAATCAAATGTTGGCTTTGAAACAGAACATGTAGAAAGATCCCATGGCATGTGTATTTCTCAAAATTTTTAAATCAAAAGACACAAATTGTAAGTGCATGTGTCAAATAAATCAGTAACAGAGTATTTACTTAGCTTTGTACTTAGCCAGGGTGAAGAGCCAGAAGCATCTGAAATCTATTGGAAAGGACTTATTCTGAGCCCTTTCTGAAGAGTTCTGAATCAGAAGGTGTGAGATGGCTCTAACATCCTTATTTTACAAAGCTCCTCACGTTTTCTTTGACATATACCCTTGTCTGAGCATCACAGGCCTAAGGAATTCAAGCCTAGAAGCCAAATCAGGTATTTTTAAACCATAATCACTTCTCCTTTTCTTTTTTTTGCTTAAATTATCCAGAAAGCCATCAAATAAAATGGAAAGTGTATGATGTAAAGAATAATGAAAAAACTAAAAAAGATGCTATTTCCCCATTGAAAAAATCAACTAGGATATTGCTCAATAAGTTGATGGTTCATAAAATATGTATAAAATACATATAGCACAATATCTCTGTGTAGTCCCATTCACTGAGCTACCAGTGCAAAAATCCTAATTTTGTTCCCTATGTGGTCAGAGCCCACTGAGATGCAATGGAAATCCTAGACAAGTGTGTCTGTCATCAATTTTGATATCCAATGAGGCCAACATAAATCATGTCAAAGTAAGCAACTAATCATTCTTCTTTTATATAAATCCAATATTATCATATGTAAGCAATAATTTAAACCCAAGCATCCACAGTGAAACACTATAAATTAAGTGCCTCTTGAAAGCACACTTTTTCACTTTCATCTTGGATATTAAAACAGTTAGTTATATTCTTCTACCCCTTCTGCTGCTGTGTGTTCCAGGCATTGGACAATGAGATAGTACTTAGCACCTCTTTTAGGGCTTTATTAATACCATTGCTAGGAGAAGTTATAAGATTTTGAACAAAATAAAAAGTACCCATTTAAGTCTACAAAAAATAAGCTAGTGAATTTCCCCAGGGTGCTACATTAAAGTATTACATGTAGGATGTGAGCACTCTACTTTTATAAATCTCTAGAATTGGGTCTAGTTATCTCAGAATAGTGAAAAGTGGAAAATATACTGGACAAATGGCCAGGAACTGTGGGTTTTGAATTGACATATTACTCCCTCAAACTCACTGAACAGTCATTGTCCTTTAATTCAGGCTATGGACACACTAATTAATAAACAAACCAGTTTAGAATTTGATGTCTAATTCATCCTAAAATATTTTGGAGAAAAGCCTATATGTGGTCGATTAGATCTAGCATGTGTGGAGCCTTTCTATATAATGGATTTATAAAGTAATAATAGATAATGAACAATTAGAAAAACGAGTTGCTGGTTGCCATGACAAAACAGAGTACTACCGCCCACTCCAACAGCAACACTTAAACAATAAAAAGAGAGAGGTAATGGAGACTACATAGACGTGGATATCAAAAACTACAAAGCCAAACTCCAGACACTGCAGGGGTTCTGGTACCCTCAATACGATGACATAGGAAGTAGCCACTGAATAATAGGCAAATTTTCTTGAGACAGAGCTTAGACTGCTAAAATCCAGGAAGGTTCACACATGCCTTCACCCTGCTGTATGACAGACATCAAATTGTCATTTCTATGTCAGTAGGCAATTGCAGCTGACAGTTTTGCAGAGTGCTTATCAGACAGAGGAGAGAAAGTTTTAACCCATCCATCATGTAAATGAATGATAGCAGGTATGAACATGTAGTTAAAGCTATAAAAAGAAATGCTAATGAAAATGTTCTATTTAAAATTGTGAATTATGAAAAATGAATATATCATCTCTTAATGTAATAAAGGACAGGCCTACCTAGCAGAAATATACAGGCAAATACACAGGTAGAGGGGAGGTATAAACTGCATTTCTAAGAGAAAAATCTCACTGAGTGAACCCCCTGACAACTATGAACAAGGTCTGGGGTTCAGAATGAACATATTTTGAAAGTAATTCAATAAATCGTGTGCCTAGCTGATGTGTCATGTTACACTTGTATGCACTAAAAATTATATATATTTTTTTGTTCTTGTTTTTGTTTTTCAGCTTCCTACTTTATTTATAAAGTTTCTAATTTTATAACTAATTTATAAAGTTTCTTTAGCATCTTCTTTTTTTTTTATTTCAGCATATTACAGGGGTACAAATGTTTAGGTTACATATATTGCCTTTCCCGTATCTGAGTCAGAGCTTCAAGCATGTCCATCCCCCAGACGGTGCACACCTCTCCCATTAGGTGTGTATATACCCATCACCTCTTTCCCCCTCCCACCTGCCCGACACCTGATGAATGTTACTATTACATGTGCACATCAGTGTTGATCAGTTAATACCAATGTGATGGTGAGTACATGTCGTGTTTGTTTTTCCATTCTTGTGATACTTCACTTAGTAGAATGAGCTCCAGATCTATCCATGATAATACAAGAGGTGCTAGATCACCATTGTTTTTTGTGGCTGAGTAAAACCCCATGGTATACATATACCACATTTTATTAATCCACTCATGTATTGATAGGAACTAGGGTTGTTTTTGCATCTTTGCAATTGTGAATTGTGCTGCTATAAATATTTGAGTGCAGATGTCTTTTTTATAGAATTTATTTTGTTCCTTTGGGTAATCCAGTAATGGGATTGCTGGATCAAATGGTAGTTCTACTAGTAGCTCTTTGAGGTATCTCCATATTACTTTCTACAGAGGTTTTACTAGTTTGTAGTCCTACCAGCAGTGTAGAAGTGTTCCTATCTCTCCACATCCATGCCAACATTTATTGTTTAGGGACTTTGTGATAAAGGCCATTCTCACTGGAGTTAAGTAATATCTAATTGTGGTTTTGATTTGCATTTCCCTGATGATTAGAGATGTTGAGCATTTTTTCATGTGCTTTTTGGCCATTAGTCTGTCTTCCTTTGAAAGGTTTCTGTTCATGTTCTTTGTCCACTTTTTAATGGTGTTGTTTGATTTTTTTCTTGCTGATTTTCCTGCGTTCTATGTAGATTCTAGTTATCAGTCCTTTATTAGATGTGTAGCATGGGAATATTTTCTCCCATTCTGTAGTTTGTCTGTTTGTTCTTGTGATAGTTTCCTTGGCTGTGCAGAAGCTTTTTGATTTGATCAAGTCCCATTTATTTATCTTTGTTGTTGCTATGATTGCCTTTGGGGTCTTCTTCATAAATCCTTTCCGTAGGTCAATATGAACTCCAACAGAAACTCTCACCTCTAAACAAAGTCATAGAAATTAAACAACGTTCTGCTGAACAATTATTGGGTTAGGGAAGAAATTAAGATGGAAATCAAAATATTCTTTGGACTAAATGATAAAGGAGACACAAGTTATCAAAATCTGTGGGACACAGCTAAAGCAGTCCTAAGAGGAAAATTTATAACCATAAATGCCCACATCCAAAAGACAGAAAGATCACAAATCAACAATCTAATAAGTCATCTCAAAGAACTAGAAAAGGATGAGCAAACCAAACCCAAACCCAGCAGAAGAAAAGAAATAACAAAGATCAGAGAAGAACTAAATGAAATTGATAATAAAAAAAACTATACAGAGATTAATAAAACAAAAAGTTGGTTCTTTGAAAAAAATAAATAAAAATCGACGTGCCTCTCACTATATTAACAAAAAGCAGAAAAGAAAGGACTCTGATAAGCTCAATCAGGAATGAAAAAGGGGAAATTACTACTGATACCATGGAAATATAAAATATCATCTATGAATACTATAAAAACCTCTATGCACATAAACTGGAAAATGTGGAGGAAATGGACAACATCTTAGAAACACACAGCCTCCCTAGGCTCAATCAGGAAGAAATAGAATTCCTGAACAGACCAATATCAGGTACCAAAATTAAAGCAGCAATAAAAAACTTTCCTAAAAAGAAAAGTCCCAGACCAGATGGTTTCACACCTGAATTTTACCACACCTCCAAAGAAGAACTGGTGCCTATCCTGCAGAAATTATTCCACAACATTGAGAAGGAAGGAATCCTCCCCAACACGTTTTATGAAGACAACATCACCCTGATACCAAAACCAGGAAAGGACTCAACAAAAAAAGAAAACTAATTTGCTGGTGAGTACATGTGGTGCTTGTTTTTCCATTCTTGGGATACTTCACTTAATAGAATGGGTCCCAACTCTCTCCAGGAGAACAAAAGGGATTCTATATCACCAATTTGGTTTCCCTGATCATCACCTAAATGCACATTTGGGAATGACACCAATTGGGTATCAGACTGAGGTGGGGGGTGAGCGGAGGGGATGGGTGTATACCTGCATGACGAGTGCGTTGCGTACCATCTGGGGAATGGTCATGCTTGAATGTGCTGACTTGGGGGGATGGGGGGGAGGGGGAGGGGATGGGGTATAACTACATGATGAGTGCAATGTGCACTGTCTGGGGAATGGACACGCTTGAAGCTCTGACTTGGGGGGATGGGCGGTACATGGGCAATATATATAACCTGAACTTTTGTACCCCCATGATAAGCTGAAATAAAAAAAATTAAAATAAAATAAAGCTCTTTGCTAAAACAAACAACAAAAAAATATATATATAAACGTAATAGAATATTACTCAGCTTTTAAAAAACAGTAAATCTTGCAAAAATCTATAATAAAGATAAATCTTGAAGACATCATGCTAAATAAAAGACAGATACTGTAATATTCTACTTATATGAGATATCTAAAGTGTTTACACTCCAAGAAGCAGAGAACAAAATGGTGTTTATTAAGGGTCAGGAAATGAAGAAAATGGGTAGTTGTTGGTTCATATGTATTGTTTTTAGTTTTTCATTCTAGAGCTATGTTGCATAACAATGTAAATAGATGTGACATAACTAATATGAATAAAAACACTTAAGATTGCAAATTTAAAAAAGAAAAAGAAAACTACAGACCAATATCCCTTATGAATATAGATGCAAAAATTCTCAACAAAATCCTAGCAAACTGAATACAGGTGCTTATCAAAAAATTATATATTTTTAAAGTTACAAATGGTAAGAGTTTAAAGCCTAAGGATCATAGGTGTTTATCATTTATCTCCAACTTACAGCATGTTATCAACCAAAAGTTGACTTAAAAATTAATGTGTTTTCTATAAAACAATATGATAAATGTTGGGTAGGGTTTAGGCCAGATCATAAATGCTATTTAATTCACAACTAGCTAACTTATTATACTCTAGTTTCATTTCAGACCACAATAGACTTCCCTGACACAGGATAGTTTCTCCCCCATCACACCCCAAGTCTTCTGTATTCCCTTCCAATCCTTCTCCTAGTAGTGATGGCAAGAACAAAATTGCCTCCCACTTGCTCATGAAGATCTTGGAGAAGCTCTAGGGATACAAGTTGATTCCTACCAGAGTAACAGCAGTGCTCCTGATAGAGATAAACCTGATGATTTGGGTTAAAACAGATGCAGGGACACCCCAAATCAGCAGCCACTCCTGAGTTTAGGATATTCCTAAATTGGGTATTTATAGTTTTGGTGGAAGAAAATTAAACTGATCTATGCTCAGCCTTATTCCAGGTTTAAATACTCTTTGCCTCATTGAAGGAAGGTGAAGTGAATATAATTCTTGTATTTTACAAATGAAGAAAATGAAGCCATCAATTGAATAAGTCATAAAATTAGAAGCTATAATATTACTAGATAATGGAACTGGAATTTGAACACAGACCTGTGCTTTTAGTTATTAATACTATACACTACTAACCACTTTTTACTTATATGTTATATGCTTTTATCCCTGTACATATCTCACTACTTTGCGATTAACTGTTCATGTGTCTATCTTTCCTGCTAGACTATTTTCTTTAAGATTAGGGACTTTTTTGTTTTTTATTCCCAAAGCCTAACAGTAACTTGCTAGTGCATACTGGATATTAAAACAATCTTAGCTGGAATAAATTTTTTAAATATTAGCCCTCAGCAAATTACTTGCAGAATAAAGAGACATTACTTTTTGTAAATTTTGTTGCTCTATTCTGAGAATAAAACCTATATCCACATGAATATTTATGATGTGTTACAAAATAAGCTAAATCTTTTATTCTTGTTTTTTAGATAAACTGAAGATTGGGCATTTATGACATATTTAAAATGGTCTTTTCTGCACTTTTTTTTTTTTTTTTTTTTGGTCTGACTTATTCTGGAAACATCTCAAGCTGAAATTCTAATGTATTTAATATGTCAATTTATTAAAATTTTAACTATCAGTTAGAACAGAGTAGTGAAATGTTAGTATAGCAAGAAATCTTGAAGATTATCTGGTCCACTGCTAAAAAAGAAATAAACAGAGGAACAATTTCTCCAAAGAAAATGTTCTAAGAAAGCCCAATATACAAAAGAGACAGAAGTGAAGGTTCCAGTGAAAGCAGATGTAGAAACACGAAGCGCTGCCTAAGCATTTTCTCTGCTCTCTACCTTAGTGGCCTTTCAGGGGTTCTATAAAGCCCTAAGTTTTCTGAGGGACACAGATTGAAATCTAGTCCATTCTTTTCATTTTTGAGTTGAATTACTTAGGACCTATAGTACTTCATCCAAGCTCTCAACTTAATTAGTGGCTGAACCTTACCTAAAAATCCAGACTTTCATATTCTCAGTCCAGTGTTCATTCCACTTTACTGCCTCTTAATTATTACAGAAATAGAATGACATGGCAAGCTTCATTTTGCCCCAAATTATATTTTTATAAATGGAGATTACTAAAAACAAAGTTACAAATGCTGACATGATAGCACCGTGCTGAAAATAACCCGGTTCTAACTCAACCTTCAAAGAAACCGTGTCAAGAGGCCTACACCCAATCTTCGTTCTCTATTGACATGAATGTCACAATGTCTAAAAATCAGCACCTCTCAGAGACAGGTGTTTCCTTTTTTAGTTCATGAAGTGGGCTGGTTTACCTTTTTATTCCTTAAAATGACTGGAAATTTCATGCCTTCATAGCAAAATTATGAGATTTGCTTTGATAATACTTAGAATGTTAACTCTTGGGGGGAAATTCCTAACTCATGTATAACTTCAAAGTAAAGATTTTCATCAAATATAATGTAAACAAGAGAACAGTGCCTGCCAGCAGCCACGCCCAACCTCTTTCCTCTAAAGGGCTCCCTTCCTAATGCCACTTCAATAGCTGTGATTATCCCCCTCAAGAAACCATATCAGAATTATAATTAATGAGACTAGTAATATTAGCTGGAAAATCTCAGATCATCTCTATATTTTTTATTTTTTCTAATTTAGTTTTTTTTTTTTTAAAAAAATAAGTGGCAAATTACAGTGCCTCATGGTTGTTGTGCCTTTTTGCGACATTACCTTACAACTAACTAGGACATACTGAGGTATTGTTGAGAACTGCTGTTCTGGGGACTGATTTCCAAATCCTCACGGCTGCAGAGCCTGAACACTAAACAGTGACACAGTGAGTACTATAAAAAGTGCTTCCAATGCTACATATTTATAAAAACAATACTCTTGCTCCACTGAGTACCCCACACTGCTTACACATACTCTGTATGTTACTTATTTTACACGTGATTTCTCAGATAAATAAGGGTAATATCACTGTATCATGTGAGTGGAGAAGAATGAGTGACCTTTCAACAGTGCCTGGAAAAATACCCACACCCTACAATAGATATACATTGCCTTGAATGCAGCAGATCTGGATAGCTCCCCTCTGTATGGCCACCACAAGAGCAAGGTAGATCTCTTGGCCTCCATCTATATCCATAGAGTTGTTGCGCTCTGAGGACTTTTCTCCCATTGATCTAGTAATTTAATTGACAAATTTCATTAAGCCTCAGGTATGTGTCAGGTACTTTATAGGCATTGAGATATTATGGGGAGCAAATCAAACACCAAACCATGTTTCCAGAGCCCAGTGGAGAAGAGAGCCAAGAAAACAGGTGAATCCAACCTATTGCTGACATACGCTGAAAGAACGACCGAGGATTCCGGAGAGAGCACAAAGGATACCTGACTTAAACACGGAGGTCCAGAAAGACGACTCGAAGAAGGTAATGCCTAAGTTGAGACCAGAAAAACTTGATCCTCTGGCCTTTGTGCATATTTCTCCAACTGCCAGAACTATCTTCTCTTCATTGTTTAGCTTTCAGTTTAAATGTCACTTCCTCAGGGATACTTTCCTTCTCTCCCACTTCGCTTTCTGAACACTAATGACACTTTGCATTGTCACTGAGTCTCTCTCTGCAATCAGTCTGAAAGTCCATGAGGGTAAGGATTATGTCTGTTTTCTTGCCATTGATTTAGTTTTGGGGTTGAGTAGGTAAGCGAATGGAAGGACAGCGGGACACGAGAATTGGGAATGCTGGAAAGCAGTGTTCACATTGACAGTATATGAATCTGGATATTAATACTTCAGCTACCACTAGCAGATAGCAATGAACACTTTTTATAAGCCAACAATATTCTAGTAAAGCGAGGAGGGGACTTACATACAGGGTAAAAATGAGGGATCAAGAGGCTCCAGGTCTCAATGATGTTGAGGAACACATGTGGTGAGGGTAACTGAATAAGACAGCTATTGAATTAAAGGCAAGGGGTAAAGCAGTTCAGAATCATAACAAGACATGGAGACAGCCGTGGGGTGGGGCAGCTCAGATGGAGAGGAGGTAAAGGTGGTAGTGATGTCTAGGATGAGATCAAGAACTTGGATATTGATTGAGTTATCCATGAAGATGCAAATTTGGGAGAGAAGGAAAACTAAATTAAAGCAAAGAGGAGGGCCACAAGATGGCATAACAAGATGACCTGAGTTTCAAATGAGCAGGAATTTTGCAAAGAAATAAAGGAACAGAATGAGTTGAAAGTAGTGCTGGGGTGCAAGGAACATATCAAACCTACTCGAGTGGTTTGAATAGTGGCCCTCAAAACGATATGTCCACGTCCTAATCCCCAGAATCAAGAGTCTATGAATAGTACCTTAATAATGTTACCTCATTTGGAAAAAAAAGGTCTTTGCAGATGCAATTAAGTTAAGGATCTTGAGATGAGGAGATCATCCTGAATTGTGTAAAAATAGAAACAACCTGGCAGAAAAATAGGCAAAACTTAAAAACAGAGGAGAAAACAGGAAAGGTCAATATTTATATCAAAAGATGCTCACCTCAGAAATCAGATAGATGAAAATTTAAAGAGATATATATATATTTAATTTTGTACCCACTATACTGATAAAATGTAAATTTGGTAATATTGAATAATAGCCAAATGTGGGCTATAAAAAATATTATACATTTGGTGTATAAATTAGCAGGAATATAAAATGGTTAATCACTTGAAAAATAATTTGGTATTATCTTAAGTTAAACATTGTATACCCTATGACTCAGAAATTCTACTTCTAGAGAAATCCCTACACCTGTGTCCCAGGTGATACTATGAGAACGCTTAGAATATCATAACTAAACAAAGAGGTTGATGTTACCAGCCCAGAAGTTCAAAATGGAGAAATGTGAGAAAGATTTCTTAGCTACACTCAGAGGCTGACATTTGGTCATGGCTTCTCACTGACAGAAAAATCATGAAATATCAATTTTTTAGTCTTTTGTATACCCTATGTGTTTTAGCTGATAGATAAAAATCAGAAAACAGGAATTATCACATTTTGTCATATCTATCACGCCATCAGTTGCAAGATATCTCCTAATAGTATGTATCAAGAAGAAAAACCACCGTAAATAAACTATGAGACACCATGAAAGTTGTGTTCTGATTTTAGAAGTGTAAAACTAGGAATTGATAGGATGCTGTAGAGGAAGGACAAACATAAAGTTGCATCTTTCTGATTTCCAAGCTATCAGCTAGCCAACATCCATTGTCACAGGTCGTAAGGGCAGACCCACGTTCTGGAATAGCCCCAAAAGAAGTGATTATGTCAGTTTTTAAGGTTTTTCTAATAACAGATATAGCTAAATAATAAGCTCATCAAAACTCCTTAATGGAGTAAGGATTCAATAAATGCATCTTTATCATTATTATTGTTTTAATGCAAAGGTCCTAGAAGGCAGTCAGAGAGATGATTTGGGACTAGGTTCCGTTTACCAAAAAATAGTTATAACTCTAAGGCTCTTCTAAAAATACTGTATATTATTCCTCTAGTAGCACAGTGAACAAGTTCTCATTTCAAATATTCCTAAATCTTAATGTAACAGTTGAAAGTATAATAAAGAAAGCTTTCGTCAGTCAAATAGTATCTGGTATCTACATGGGCCTGTTTAATCAGTAGTAGAGATCTGGTCTTAGTTTTATGACTGTGTCAGTCATTGTCTCAAGTAACCAGATACTAAATTTCATTGTATTCACTTTCATCATTTTCCTACAGAATTCCTTTTTGCACAAGCAAAAGAAGTCTCTGTGAGTTGGTAGTAATTTAGTTCTGTACCTTACACATGTTTTTTAAATGAATGCCTTAATTAGGCATCTTTTAATTATACTGCACTACTACAAAGTGTTTGGAGTTCTTTAGAGAAAAAGTCATTCTTCCGACTAAACATATTTTGGTTTAAACTTTCCTGAGAGGAAATTAGTACGTGACTCACTTCAAAGATAAAGATTAAAATAACGTGGCCCTTAAGTGAGTAGAGCCTTTTCTTCATATAATAGCTTAAGAGGTCAAAGCTATTAACATTTTTTTGATTTTTTTTGTAACTTAAGCTGGGCACATTTGGAAGGGCATCTCAAACTCTTGTCACATTGCACAAGCAGAGGCTGGAAGCTCAAATGCACTAGAGCTTAAAACCCTTTGTGATCTGTGATCTTTTACAAACCCAAGCTATTGAGGAGTCAGCAAAAGACATATCAGAATGCCTTCCCTTCCCCTCCTTTCCTTTCCCTGTTCTTCGCCAGACCAAAAGTATGTAGGAAGCACAAATAGAACACGTACCCCTGAAGAAACACTAAATAGCTTTCGCATTTCTAAATATTCATCTGATTTAGTTACTGTGAGTTTGTCCTCAGTAAAATATAATCCATTCACATGGAAGCACAATGGAAAGTAATGAATATCTGAAATGTTAAGAGGTCAAATTTCAATGAGCAAAGACAAATATGTCAATGCAGAATTAATTTGACTGGGCAGCTTTGATCTTTTTTTCAAAGTCACATTGAGGGTTGGGTCAAATTCTCATGAGATAAATTTATTATAATTTATTAATGTGTCATCAAATAGCCTGCACAAATTGAAATATGAAGTGAATCAGAAATACATTTTTGTTGGATCATCTTGCATGTTATTACTTTATGTTTAACTATATATTCCTCATTTAATTTTAGAACAAAGATACACTTTAATGGATATGATTTCTAAATAGTCATCAACTTAAATGAAAATTTGGTGTGCAAGTAACAATTTTTTTGATCAATGATATGTTATAATACTTTCCTTTACTAGTTTCCTGAAATTACTTTTATAGCTCTTGGATTTTGTATTTTCTTGTTCTTTCCACTCATATTCAGATCTGAATAGGAAGGAATTATATAGAAATTTTCAACTCTTTTGATAAATAAATACAGATAATCAATTTAGATGAAATTTTTAAAGTTCTACATTAAACTTATTTTAGAAGCTACTGTGTACAATTTTAGTAAATATCAATGATCCAATTGGAGAACTGGACTGAATAAATTAGTGCCATACATGTTTTATTACTAATGGTTAAAATTTTATTCTCACTATTTTAATATCCATAAAGTATAGTATTTCATAAATTGTCATTGTTGATGAGGGAACAATAATTGTGAGAGTGTACAAATATATCAGCTAATCTAAAATTGAATAAATATATGGTAGATGACATATATACACTTTTATTTTTAAATATTTCCCTATATGAATGGATTAAATCCTAAACACCCTCATATAAAGATGCTTCAACTAGTGAGATCAGGCTGGTAAAAGCAGATATGAAGATGGTAGTTCCCAAGAAGTCTTCAGATAGGCCCTATTTATGCTGCTACCATGAACATTTATTAAGCCACTATTTCTTCCATAGAAATTCTTCCAAACCCTGGCAAATATTACTGTAACTTGGCCATATTTAATATTTGTCTTGAAGAATACAAAATCTTTTACTCATTCCGTGCAGCAAGCTGGTTCTTGTTTTAGGATTTTATTATCTTTCTAGCTTTGAATCAGTAGAAAAATAAAAGAAATAAAAGATAAAAAGTGAAACAAGTGAAAATTAAGAAATTAGGTTTTTAAAAGAGTATGAGAACACTTTTAACTTTCAAGTTTTTTCATGTGATGATGGTTTCTGTTTCTATGAAGAACATACCTGGCAAAGAGCACAGAGAAAGAGAGAGTCCCTCTGTGGTTCCCAGGGTTCCCAGAGGGAGCAGAGAAGGAAGGTGCTAGTGTGTCATGTATCCATGAAGAGTTTTATAAAATTACAGAGACCAACACACATACTCAATCCCCAGCACATTCTGGCCATGATTGTTCTATCCTTAGCAATGACAACTTAGCTCCTATGGAGACAGGAGGGAGAGATGCTATTAATAGAAAGAAATCCAGATTAATAATGATCATTATATGATCCACTGATTACAAAAAAAGTCACCAAGTCATTAAATGATGTATTTCATTATAATCATATGTTATTTTAATGAGTTTCTAAGTAAAAACTTTATTGATAAAGTTATATTTGAGCTTGAAGACTTGTACAGTTGAATAGATGCTTATAAAATTTGAAGGGTCTGTACAAAAGCACAAGAAAAGTACACAGTAGTCCCTCAATGAGTATTTTTTATTTAAAAATTTACTTGGAAGGAGGACAAACCACACCAGTGACATGTCAGACATTCCCACCCTACAAGCCGTCACCTTACCCAAAGAAGAGTATTTGATCAACTGCAGTAAACAATGGTAATGGCCCCAGTGACCCACCCTTGACTACAAGCCAAAGGTAGCTATCTTCGCCTCCCAAGACATTCTGATCCAACCTTTTCATTACGGTGGTAAAGTTATTTACACACGTCACCACCAAGTGGCCTTGGGGCTTGGGCATGAGTAGGGACAACCCCAAAAAAGGACAATGAACAGTGGAAATGTCAGTCAGTAAAATGAAATTTCATGCAGATACTGTGACAAAAGTGCAATAGAGAGAATGAGACAGTTATTTACAAAACGAAATTTATAAAAGTTGGTGTTTTCCAGCAGTAACATGTCCAATGGGAAAGGCTGAGCAGGCACACAGTTTAAGCTCTGTAAAAGCCTTCATAGCCAAAACTATAAGTAAAACGACATAGTTCTTCAAAATAGATACTTTAAAGTACATATTTATTTGGCCTGGGATCATGCTAGCGGGGGTTCAAAAATTAGAAAACAAAAAGGGACAGGGGCAACATTAGTGAGTGCTGTAACTGAGCACATAAAAAGTACAGGCGCAGGACAATAAGGCATGTGATAATAACAGTGGTCACAGCTAGCATTTACTGAGTCTAACTATATGCCAGACACTATAAGTACCTGACATATATTATCTCAATTGATTCTTATAACAACATAATGAGATAATAGTATTATTATCCTGTGTTATTGGTAAAGATAACTAGACCTAAGATATTATGTAGCATGCCCATAATCAGTTAGTTTCCCCCAAAGCCTGGACTTAAAAGCAGATCTATTATTTGCTCAAACATCACACATACAAGCTATGGCAAAAAAGATGTCAGTAATTACCATCTCTTTGGTGGTCATCATGAAGCCAGGCTCACACCTCTGGTTAATGTAGAACATGGTAATTTCCCTTTTATCAATCAACAGCCTGTATGTACCAAGTGAGGGAACCCAGAACACTGCATCAGGCAGGAGAAAATTACAATGGGAATAAAAGGCATGGTTTCACTGCTCTTGGACTGCTCACTGTGCAGTTAGAGAAAGTATTAAAGACCACTGTAAGTAAATGACAATTACAAATGAGATAAACATGAAAATATAATGATAAGAATATCAAGACACAAGGAAGACTGTAATGAAAATATGATGATAACAATACCAAGACACCAGGAAGAATAAAGAGAGAAGGTACCAGAATAATCAGTGGGACTAAAATCAAAGAAGGCTGATAAGTCTCTTCTGAAATAGCCTTTATCTCCTGCTTACTCCCACTTTAATTCTTTCAAAATTTCTACTTCTGCATGAGGACTTGGTGCTCATTCTTAATTCCCCAAATGCAAAATTTTATCACCATGTAGTCACAAAGATATTCTGATGAGATGATGAAAGAAAATAAGGAGAGTGTTTTGTCAATATACCTATCTATCTGTCCTTTCACCCTCCACTCCCCTTTTCTTTGGGGGTGCATATCAGAACTTGGTATTCATTTTGGTACTTAACATCATTCTCTATGGTTAGTTATTCCAATATCATAGACTACTCAGGGCATTATGCAAACAAAAGTCTTCCCTTCATGTCACCCTTTGGATTTGAATACGAGTTTGTGCAGACTGTTTTGTTGGGCCTCATCATCTCCACTGAAAGGGAAGGAATCCATCTGTTTCTCACACTTATTTCTCTCTGCTCCTTTGAAGGACAGGTAAAATTCTTAAGGCATGGTTATTTACTTAAACATTGACTATGAAATGACCCACATGACCTCAAACCAATTTTACTATCTAATTTTCTACTGAAATTTATGCAAATAAGGCTAAAAACTATTATAATAATGACTGAAAAGTTCCATACGGATTTTGTAAGCCAAAAAACTAGACAAAGGCTACCCACGAGTCTAGAAACCTATTATTGGATTGGTGATGATTGAGGTCACGTATTTTACAAACTTGGGCTTTGTATCTAGGAAGACCCATTTGAAACATAATTTGCAGAAGTCTTTTATATGTCTGACCTCTCAGAACAAAAGAAGAAAGCATTACCACATATCTATCTAAAAAGAAAAATGCTGCTGTTTTATAAAAATTCAGATAATTTAGTATACAACAGTTAAGATAAGGGTATATCTACAAATATAGCCATTTAAGAGTCCACTCTAAGCATTTGGTTTCAACTTCATGGCCAAGTAGTCACAATGTTTTGCTTTTTGCAAATTTGGCAAGGTCAAGGAGTTCATGGAAGTGCTGTAATGCCAATGTGATTTATTTAATAAAGACGAGACCTGTCATTATCCAGGGATGTGCTATGCTGTGGGTGTGGAGAGGAGAGAGCAGAGTTGCCTTGCTCTGGCAAGCAGAGTCGGCAGTAATATGTCCGTTTGTGGGACATTTTCATTGTGGACTTGGCAGGGCCCAGCCATCTAGTGACAAACACAGGACGCAGGCTGGATCCTGGCCCAAACTTTGGGGATCCTTTCAACCAGCTTGCCCAGACTGCTTTCAGACAATCTTATGGGCTCGGCTATCATCACTGAGCTAATCTTCATTTACCCAGGGATAAAATCAAGCTCCTGGCCTCTAAGAGGGCCCCTAGTAATGCCAAGGTTTTGGCATACTACAAGGAAAGGGGTGACTCCCTCTAAAATGTCTGTATTCTATTCTTCAGAATACAAATGATGAGGTTTGAGGAATAGAAATAAGAAAATAAAACATGTAATAGGAAAGGGAAAACATATTATTTTAACTAACAACATTCAAGAATTCAAAGGTAGGTATGCTAGATTAAAGATGGCCACAAGTTCTTGATACTCCTCCCATGGAAAGATGAAATTTATTTCCCTTCCCCTTGAAAGCAGGCCAGCCTTGTGACAAATCTGACTATCATACAAAAAGCCCAGTCTAGTCACGTGGAGGGACTATGCGGAGAAAAAGAGGTCCTAGCAGCTAGATGTCCCCACTAATCATCAGATATCCGAGTGAGCCATTTAGACATTCCAGGCTCGGTTGCCATCCTACCACATCTGCATGAGGAGATCCTTAACAAGACAGCAGAAAAGTTTAAAAAGTAGTTGTTTTAAGCCACTCCATTTGGAAATGGCTTTTTACAGAGCAATACATAGCTGAAAGCACTATTAGCAGCAGCTCTGAAAAACATTTTTCTCCATATTTGCATAGACATGCTGCTGAGATTATTACAATGCAATGATTCGACCTTATAAATGACAAGGACTAAAAAACAAAGTCATGAGTCCCATAACTCCTTAGATTTAAAGAGCTTCTTTGTCTAGCCGATGACCACTTTCCCTGTTGACTATTATTCTTCTTACGTAAATATTTTTTTTATTAATCTGGGCATGAAACACAGCCTGAATTTGCAAAAGGACAATTTTAGGTAAAATTTTTAGTAAGAAAAACAGTTCTAACAATGGCTTTTAATCTTTTGACCTACTCAAGAACAAAACAGCCATAAGTTGGGGAAAAAAGAATTTTGGCTATGTCTCAAGAACTACATTACCCCTAAAGCAACATAACTATTTCTTCCAAAATATACTCTGTTGCCTATGCATACTGTGAAAGGCGAATTGCTTTCCAATTTTCACTAGAAAGGAAAAGTGCCACGTATACACACAATTTTCTACTTCAGTGACCCTGAAGAGGACCAAGAAGCTGAGCTAAGAACTGTCCTGAGTATGTGATCATAGTCAAAATTCTTCTGCTCCTTTTCTTCCTATAGACCTGGACCTTTTTGTTTTCTCTGCTTCAGGCTTTAAGAGTTCCTAAATACACACTGCATATTTAATTTCCTTGATAGAGATCTGCATCTGTGACCTATGTCCATTGTATAATTTAATTCATGTGTCTATTGTTTGAAACTTTAAACTTGGCATCCTCTTTCACTAATTCACAGAAATTGTGAAGGATTGAAAATATATGGCAAAAAACAACCAATTTAAATCTAAAAATGTTTCTAATATTTAGTTAGTATATATTCATAAAACTTCTTATATAAGCATTATTTTACCATAGAATAGTTATCTATGGAGAGGGCTAAATCCATCATGTTGTCACTGAGTAGAATTAGTGTTACCCCATTTCAGTAGGTGAGAGCGGAAGTATGTTTGCTTATGTCTGGCTGCCATTTCTGCGTCTTTCTCTCTGGCTATGTCTATGGCATCACCTTGTCTAAATAGCCCCTAACCCACAAAGCAGAATGACTTGGAATATCTCTGTGCCTTATCTGGTGTATTGCTCAGCTAGTTGCCCAGACAAGTTCTTTCTGACCTAGTTTTTCCCACAGTTTATGGGGTCCCTGAAAGAGAAGGTTGAGTTGTGTCTTTTCTCCTTCTCTCATGGTATTTTCCTGCTATACCAATTTTATACATGAGCAACGAGAAACTCAGAGTTCAGTGACATCCCAAGACCACAACACTAATATGTGGTAGAATTGAGATTTGAACCCATGTCTGCTTGACTCTAAACCCCAGTCTACAACATAAATATTGGCCAGTAACAAACTTAGCATCCACGTTATTTCTACACGAAGTCCAAAACCAAGATAGTGCTTTTAGCAACTGGAGCTGTTGCCTCTTCAAACATACATAAATGAACTTCCTCTTTGGCTTAAGATGGTTGGAGTTAGGTTGCTGTCTCCTGCAGCATGAGGGTCCTGAATAATACAATCATGGTCATGTGGAGGCCTCGGGAAAAGGAGAAGTATGCCCCTAATAAGATGGTCTGGGAAGCCTGCCACAGTAGATAATGTGTTCATAGTTAGACTGTGGATTGGGTAGTAGTTAGAACTAGAGCATAGCCAAGACCTTTGGGGAACTTTCATTTTCAGCAGCTGGGCAACCTCAAAGCCTCATGATAACAGAGATTTAGTTATTGTAAAAAATGATGCTTTCCTACATACTTTCCTCCTTTTAGAGCTACATGTGTATTTCTTAAGTAATTCTCTATGAGCATGAAAATAAATCTCCCTAATTTTGAATTGTGTTTACTCACAGATTTCATCTTTATTGCTGTTACTTATGTGATATATGCTTTAAAATCTTTTTCCTGCTACCTGTCCACATTATATACATCCTAAGGTTGGAAACATGGAAGCGGTTGTAATTCAGGATATCTCAGTTTCAGAGTCAGAGAGCAAAAATTTTGTTTCTTATCTAAGTAATACCTGTTTAGTTCTTTTAGTACAACATATTTAGAAATTTTTCTTTTCCTTGAAAGTTAAATCAGTTGGGCTTCCTAAGACATATGCTATCATACAACAGCCTATAAATTACAAATTAGCGAGGTCAGATTTCAAAGTCTGCTCATATTATGGTGATGGGCAAGAATGATGACTTGGACTCAATTCAATGTTACTTTTACTCTTCTTTATTCGAAAAGCAAAGTTTATGGCTGGGCATGGAGGCTCATGCCTGTAATCCTAGCACTTTGGGAGGCTGAGGCTAGAGGATCACTTGAGGCCAGGAGTTTGAGACTACCCTGAGCAAGAGCAAGACCCTGTCTGTACAAAAACTAGAAAAATTATCTGGGCATAGTGGCACATGCCTGTAGTCCCACTACTCGGGAGGCTGAGGTAGGAGGATCGCTTGAGCTCAGGAGTTTGAGGTTGCAGTGATCTATGATCGTACCACTGCACTCTAGCCCAGGTGACAGAGTGAGACTCTGTCTCAAAAAAAAAAAAAAAAAAAAAAAATATATATATATATATATATATATATGAGTTTACTCAGGGCAAAGATGTAAGTGGGTATGCCTGGACCCCATTACTTCCTTTGTGCTCTCTGATGTTGGTGGTCTTGGAAGCTGGGGGGGAGGGAGATGTCCCCAAGGCCAGATGACTATAGCACTACTTTCTTTTATACCCAGAACATATCAGCATCCAGAAATAATGCATCAAGCAAAAGATCTACTACTTAGCATGCTACCCAGGCCACCTATCCGGGCGCAAGGCTTGGATGGTTTGCCACGCCAGCCCTGGCAACCTCCCCTGAACTGCTCCTATACTGCAGGACCCAAGAAGGCTCTACTCATGGCCACTACGTGCAAGCCTGGCCAACGCTTTCCACCACAAGTAACTAAATTATTGCTTCTTTCTCAGGTATGGATTCTCAAGAAAAAGTAATAAAAACAGATTACTATAGTGTACGCCAGTCTTCTCTTTTACATTCTGCATTTTTCTTCACCCCTAACTTCTTTAACCGGGTGGGTATAAAGGCAAATAAATGTAAGATGTGATTTTGAGATTTGTCAAATAAGGCAGTAGATATTCTATCTTTTCTTCATATGATTGTAACATGTGTTGTTAAATACTAGGTAAAGTTGCCTTTCATCCATAGAAGGACGGAAGGGCACATTCTTGTGTCCGCTGCTCAAGAAGGTTAGTATTTGTAATAGTGACCACAAAGCCTGGACTGTAGACCGAAAGATGAAAATGTGTAAGAAGCGTTGCTTTAGATGTATGTTGTATTCCAAACTGAAGGCTTATTTGTCTGGCTTACATGTGAGGCTCTGTATTAAGTTCCCATCCCAGGGAATTTTGCTAAAGACTAGGATTTAGGCCTCATAAGTCAAATAGAGCTAACCTATTTAGAATGAAAGTCTATCTCTCAGTGCTGAAGGGTTTTGAATAGGCTAATGCAGCAATTTTCATAAGTTACCAGTGGTTTTACCTCAATGTGTATATCTTTATGTGAGTTTAAAGCAGCGTCAAACTATGTATATAAGTGAAACTAAATATTAAAACCTGAGAAATAAAAGTTTTTAGCAAATATGGCCTAGAGAATTCATGGAATAAAGAGAAATTGGACATTGGGTTAAATCTTAAGAGATGTTCTGAAAAATAGGTAATTATCTCCCACCAGACATGGAACCTGGCCTAAAAAAATATAATGGAATATAAACAAATTTCAAAAATTGTTCACTGGCATTTTTGCAATCTAACAGACCTTTTAAATAATAATGAACATAAATTCTGTCTTGCCAGTGAGATAAGTGTAACCAGGCCTAGTTTAAATAAGGGAGGTGTATGATCTCCCAGGGTTATGGCAAAGATGGTGGTGAGTTAGCATACTTTGATTATGGTTGGTGATAAAAGTAATCCCTAGTTCACTGCTAGAACCCAAAATAAGTCATAAAATTGACCTAATGAAAAGAAGTTAATTGGTTTATTGAGAAACTTATTATACCTAAAAGGGTTGAAATCTATGTGGGAATAGGGAATGCAATGTATCAGTCACTGCCAAATGTTTCTGTACTTGGATTTGGCTATATGGAGTAAACAGATACAGGTTCAAATCTCAATTCTATGACTTTTAGCTATGTGAATTTTGGAAATGATCCTTGCTGAACCTATGTTTTCTCTTAGATATATAAAAACAGGCATACAGGCATGAATAAAAAAAACAAAGAAAAAATAAAAACAGACATACAAATCTATGGTGTTCCGTGAGAAATTAATTAGATAAACTATTAAAGGCCTAAATCTGTGCTTGGTCCATCATAGGGGTTTGATACATAGAAGCTATTATTATTTTTCTTACTGTTTTATTTTAATCTTGCAGCATAAGAGGCAATACAAAGAAGTAGAAGCTTGGTAAGGAGTGTTCAGGTCAACATATTTTTATTATTTCATCCCAGTCTTGAAAAAAAGATATTTAATGATTCTGGTGTGGAACCTGCAGGAGCCAAATAAAAGAAACTGCAGAAAGTCACTCCCATCCAGGCATCCAACCACATAGCTCCTGCTCCCTAATGCTCTGCGAATACGTTCCAAAAATGCTGTCCTTACAGATTCCGACAGTTACCTGGACCTTGGAAAATGTCCCATTTATCGCCTCTGTATTCAAGCATTCCTCACAGATCAGTTGCTCTCACCAAAACAAAGGTAGTTTCATTAGGCTTCCAGCCAAGTACCTGAGCAGGTAGGATTTCCTTTTCTCGTGTGAGAACTGCAGGCAGGCAGGTAGGTCACCCTGGAGCCCACAGGTCCTCATGACAGCTCTGGATTTTCCACTGCAAACACCCCTTTTCCTATGATTATCACTGATAATCACCAGGCCTCCTCTCAGTTTCAAGGCTCAAAATAAAATATTCGGTTGCCTAAATCATGCTGACATGACAACTTGGTAAAAATTATAATTAAAATACAGGGCAAAGGCAACATTTTAAAATGACACAGGCTTAAAAAGATATTGCATAGTTCAGGCTCAGCACTAGGATATTTTAAGGTGATAAATTAATGATTGAGGGCAAGTTATTAATATTTCCTACGTGTAACTAGCTATGTTCCACCCCACTGGTTACCCATAAGTGAACTATAACAAAATATATATATATACTTTTAGATAATAAAATTATCATCCCAAACCTTCCTGTTTTATTATCTATAAAATCAAGATATTAATAGTATTGACTTCCTAGGATTACCAAAAGCATTTAAATAAAATGATATATGTAGAACATTTGAAACAGTTACTATGTCCCAGGAGACATAGAAATTACTTAATAATTCTCTAATAATAAAATGAATTATTAGACCAGTAGTGTGATGAACAGTATCTTAGTACATGAAATATGTACTACAGTGTCCCAAGTGCCACCATAAATTTAGCCAAGGTGAGTTGAACAATGTAAGGATGTATACATAGAAAATGTCACTTAATACAATAGCTTCTGAAAGGTTCTGGGGGCATGGTGCAACCACACAGATCACAGTACCAACCATATTATGTTAGTCTGCTTGGGCTGCTATGATAATAACATACCCTGAGTGGCTTAAACAGATATTTATTGCTCACAGTTCTGGAGGCTGGAAGTTCAAGATCAAGGTGCCATCTGATTCAGTTCCTGGTGATGATCCTCTTCCTGGTTTGTGTAAGGCTGCCTTCTGGCTGTGTCCTCATGTTGGGGGGAGGGAGAGAGAGAGAGTGCGAGCGAGCACGTAAGAGCACTGTGATGCTCTTCTTCTTGTAAGGACACTAATCCTATCATGGGGTCACACCCTCATGACCTCATCTAAACCTATTTACCTCCCAAAGGTTCCACTTCAAATGCTATCATATGGAAGTTAGAGCTTCAACATACAAATTTGAAGGACACATTCAGTCCATAACACATCCCCAAATATGGGGACACATTCAGCCCATAACATATATGCTGAAAAGTAAATTTACCCTGAATTTTTCTTCTCTAGCTGTTGGGAAGCAGAAGAGTGAAATGGGCAAGCTAGAAATGCATTCATCATTTTCTTGAAAGGCTAAGCATGACAGATTTATGCCAATAAAACCAGGATAGATATGGAGACAAAATGCAACACGGAGAAAAGGAGGGGAAAGAGCAAAAGAAAAGAGGCAGAATTTTTTTTTTTTTTTTTTTGCATATTCAGAAGCACTATAGGCTTCAATGTGACTTGCTAGCTAAAGGTTCAAGACTTGATGTGTCCTTTCAAGCAGATACCCCCCAAAATTCCTCTTATCCATCAAATGGAGTATCAGAATCCTTTGGTCATTAGTATAAGACAATTATATTTGGATATTTATAACAATTCAATTATTAACAATGTACCAAAATCTGATAGATTCTAGAATGTTTCACTTTTCTCTTGTCATCAAATCTTACCTACCTGAAGTTCTCTTGCATCAGCTTTGTTCACTGACACTCAGGCTTTAAGCTCTTTTAAAGGCACCTGTGTCCTAACAGAAAAGATTTCAGTGAAAGACATACTCAAACTCAGGCTCTGCCACTCATTAGCCCTGTGACAGGGGACAGTGCGTGGAACTATTTATACCTTGAGTAACTCATTTGTATAATGAAGTTACTAATACCTACCTCAGGAGAGTGTGAGAATTTCTAAAATTCAATAAATTTGAAATATTTTGTAACCTCTAAGGTTGCACTGGGTTATCAAGTGCAAATACTCCCAGAATGTGTGGTACTTTAAACTGTTTCCATTCTTTCATGCAAAGGTGACAGACATGGCAGATTCTTCCATGAGAGCAGGTTTTGAATATACTTGGCAGTTTGAGGAGAAAGCAGGAAGGATTAAGAAGGAGATGTTAAGGGTGGGGGGTGGGAGGGCCCCATTGTGAAAACAAATTTCACTAGTTCACATTGTGTATTGGTCAAGTATGCTTTGCTCTCACTTGTATACCTGAAGGAAACAAGTTGGTGAATGGAGATAATCTCACATATATTCTCTACACTATGACCGTATGTTTTCATTGCACTTTTTAAGACAAGGTCTCAGTGGGAGGGATTAGATTTGGAGAATATTTTCCTCTGGAGGTGGATCCCTGTGACAGGTAGAGAAGAAGAAAGGGGGTATAGAAAACCTAGCCTTGGCTGAAGTGAGGGGGAGTCAAGCTGCCACTAGGTTTGGAAGGGGCTGGAGCTTCCATTGGAGGAAAATTTTTAAGGTGTGTGGCCGCTCATCTTTTAAAATCCTAACACAAAGAAATGTTGAATGCCTGAGGTGATGGATACCCCAGTTCCCCTGATTTGAGTAATTCACCTTGTATGCCTGTATCAAAACGTCACATATACCCTACAAAGACATACAACTATTATGTACCTATAATAATTTTTAAAAAATGAGAACTAACTATAATATCAGGGGAAATCCTTGGGTTGTTTCTATTTCTACTTACCATGAACTCAGTCCAGGCCTAGGTTTAGCTCTATCTTTTGGAAAACCTAAAAAATAAAAGTTGTTTAGTGTGAGTTTTTCTATCTTCCCCAGACCCAGAAAATATGGCCAAGCCAGCTTTTATTATAATAATTTATATTAAGTTAATCATCCTCAGATTGACTTGGAGTCATTTGTTTATTTTTATCATTTTAAAATGTATTGATTGGATTTATTATTTTTGAATATACTTATTGAATTAGTAATGAGTAGGAACCTTCTGTAGTCTGGAATACAAGTACTCAAGTCACTTTGGGTCATGATAAAAGTTGTACAAATCTTATTGCTCATGGAGTTTTTTCTTATCTTCTGTTTGTTTGGGGGATTTAAGCTACAGAGCTATGTTCTTCTTGCATACCGTCCAGGGCCAGAGGGCACTTGGTCTCCTGTTAACCTTTCCCTTGGTTGGGAAGTTTGACTGGAATAATGGAGGTTCAAAACTCTATAAAATTATATAAAGTATCTGTAACACATACAATATATATCACAAGGAGAGGTATGAGGCGGAAAATGAGGAAATAACAGAGAAAGTAAAATAAATTTCAGGAATTTTAGGGGTTTCTAGAATAATTACACACGATATTAGACAGATGATATGAAGTACCATTCCCATCCACTAAAGGAAGTTGATGATACAGCAGTCCCTAAACATATTACCGTTCCAACTAAACCTTTAATTCATTATCACAAACATTTACTGAGAATCCTTGTGGCAAAAGCCAGGACACATTAAGGAGAGAATACAACTCCTTAAAATCGGCATGCTCCTGGTTGAAAATATATGCCAGTGGAAAATGTTCGTGATCAAGAACATCACAGACGGATAGATACTAGGGAATTAAGTTAAAAGACATAATTTTTAGTCAGCCATAAACTTGCACCAAGGTTTAATGGTAAGAAAGATCTGAGTATCCATATCAGAAGGCAGCGGGCTGCCACATGCATAGGGGAATTCCTAGCCACAAAATGTGGAATGTTGGTTTTTGGACGTGCCAACGGTTTATTTCAAGCAAAGTAAAGACATTAGGATGGAATGAAAATTGTCTCACTTATGATGCTAAGTACTGATGACTGTAACAAGAAATTACAGATAGGAATTTGAGAAAGAGAAAAGTTTCTATCACTTGGAATACAAACAATTTAATGTTAGTGATGACTGACTTTATGCACAGAAGGGATTTTTAAAGCCTGGCAAGATAAACACAGAGAAGCATTGAATCTCATTTCACAGATACAGAGAATAGAAGAGGGGGAGTCTGTGAGGTAAAGGTGGCCATTGACTCCCTGTACAGGGGCACCAACTCTTCAGTGGTGGGGAGGGGAAGAGGTAAGGGATTTGGTAGAGCAATGTTTTGTGGAAGAGGATGCCTTTTGAGGTGACTGATTCAATTTAGCAGCTGGAGAGTTACCAGGGCTGTAGAAACAGTCCCTAGTACATGGACTTGAAAATGTGTCAAATTGACACCATTGATTCCAGACCTTAACTTAAAAATTACATACTGAGAAAATCTTACAAAGAATGACCTTCACTGCCCTTAATTACATGCTGTAAAACCAGCTAATTTCTTTGATTTTTAAGATTCTTCATGAAATGCAAGACTGCAAGCATACAATGAAAATGTTCCTGTGGGATGATACAATTGTAATATCTCTTTGTCAATTTGGCACAAATATATAACAATCAATAGCAATTACCTCAAGAAATAGAGGTCAAGGTTGGGGTGAGAGAGGTACTTTTACTTTTTATCTTTTGGTAACATTTAGATTTTTTATCATGAATATAATTTTATTAAAAACTAGCTAATTAGGAAACAAAATTGTTTATATGTTATGATTTCAGTTTTGATGCAATATACAAACTTCCCAAGACAAAAGAATATTTATATGCATATTAAAGAAATACAGGTAGTATTATTTGCAATGCTGCAAATAATCACACAGTAGTATATTACCAATGGAGAGAATATTTTGATTTTAGATCAATGGCAGAATATTATTCTTTTTTTTTTTTCTTTTTTTGAGACAGAGTCTCACTCTGTCACCCAGGCTAGAGTGCTGTGGCATCAGCTCAGCTCACAGCAACCTCAAACTCCTGGGCTAAAGCCTCCTCCTACCTCAGCCTCCCAAGTAGCTGGGACTACAGGCATGTGCCACCGTGCCCGGCTAATTTTTCTATATATATTTTTAGCTGTCCATATAATTTCTTTCTATTTTTAGTAGAGACAGGGTCTCGCTCTTGCTCAGGCTGGTCTCGAACTCCTGAGCTCAAACAATCCACCCGCCTCGGCCTCCCAGAGTGCTAGGATTACAGGCATGAGCCACCATGCCCGGCCAATGGCAGAATATTCTATGAATTAACAGATGGATTTAAATAATCTTTCTTATTGTGCTTATATAGTTGAAAGTCATCGTAAATAGAAAGGCCTTTGATTCTGGTTTTAAGCATTCCACACCCACTCTCTTTATAGACCCAAATCCCATTCAAGTTATTCTGCATAAACACAGTTAGAACCCATATGCCAGATTTCATTACACCTTTAAAGACAGCAGTGAGAACACAGCATAAATTCAAGGACACCAGAATGAATTTTTTTATTGGTTGTATAAACAAGTATTAAGAGACACAATTTGGTTTCATTCTATAACAGATTTAATATCTTTATATTCATTTTTCTTGTAAATAAATAAACCATGCATAATTAAATAAATTTAACTTCATTGTACACAAAAAGCCAAACTACTATTTGACATTATGTTAATCAACAAAATTTGATCCTCTCTGATTTTAACCAAGCCTTTTGCTTTCTTTCCTAACTTTATCCAATCTTGCTGGTATATTCCACTGAGGAGAAGGATCATCAAGGTTAATGACTTTTTCCAAAAGTGTCTCCTGTTATTCTGATTACAAAGAAGAGAGTAAGACTGACTGAATTCTTGGGAATGTTTCCAGGAGCCTAAACTCATTCTCAAAGGTGTGGTGGAATTCTTCTTTGCTTTGTCATTGCATACTTACGGAGGATTTAATCTCCAGATCATGACATGGTAACAACTCCCTGAGCACTTTTTCTATGTACCCTGTTGGGTCAATAAACTCTCCAGGACTTCAGTCCATGGGTCAGCATTTGGCTCATGTTTGCAGTCATGTCTGCACCCTGCCCTAAAGGGTGGGACAAGCTTATACCTTTCTGAGAAAAACAAAAATTCGAATGTAAATAGTGGTGCATCAATTACTGCTCTTAGGAGCTATTGCTCAAGTCCATCCTGCCTTCCATCTCGAATATGAAATTGGGTCTTTAATTGACCCAAGCTTTTGCTAAAGAACTAGAGCTGAAGAGTTGATGAGCAGGTCTTTTGACTGATTGCTTTTTTAATTTTTTGAGGAAAACCTGACATCCCCCCTGGTTCACTCTACTCTAGTATCATTGGCCTTCATACACAAGCACGCTTTTATGTTTGGACCATGTCCTGGGTCTTCTGGCTTCTGGAATGCTCTTCCTCTAAGTATCTGCAGGGCTTACTCCCTCACTTCCTTTCTGCCTTTGAGCAAAGATTAGTCTATGCTGACCTTCTTATTTAAAATGGCAACTCTCCCCACTCTCGATTCCCCTTACTTTGGTCCATTTCTTTCTCCATAGCATTTATCATGTCCTTAATTTTTATGCTATGGTCTATCATCCCTCTCCTTCCACTAGAATGTAATTCCATCAGAGTTGGGCTTTTGTCTGTTTTGTTCTTTGGTGAATGTTCAGTGCCTGGAACAAAGTCTGACACATAGAAGGTACCCAGTAAATATTTGCTGAACAAATGAATGAATGAGAGAATGAGTGAATTAATTCACCAGCCTATCTAAGAACAGAAAAATCCCATTCTTATATAAATGCAAAACAAATGTTCATGAACATAAAAACTGTGTTAAATCATGTGATTTTCTTTTGCCCTCCCCTAACATTTTTCAGCAGTAAAAAAGTGTTGGGATTTTTCACTTGTATCTATCTACCTGTTTTAGATTAATAAAGCACAGTGGCTAAGTGTGTTTTGGTTCTGCGACTGAATCCTACCTCTACCACTCATTAGTTAATAATTTGGGGGGAAGTTACCTAACTTCTCATGGGCTCCATCTCCCTCCTCATTTGTAAAACAGATTTTAATAAGTCACTATCTAAAGCAGTTGGTGCATGCCACATAATAAGCTTTTGGTAGATGATAGCTATAATATTCTTTGGACTTGTGTAGTGTATTTATTCCCATAAACTTTAATCACTTTTTAAAGGTGAAGTGAAGAGTAAAATATTACTGGGCCAGTATTCTAATTAGAAAAAAAGAAAAAGAATAATATTAAATTCATGATCTCCAGGATCTATCATGGAGTATTACGAGATGAGAAGACAATGAGATGGTGAAGGAAACATGTTGACATGCAAGTCAAAGCTGCTTCTACAATAACAAATTCACAAGGATCAGAAATTTATAACTACAGCATTCCAAAACGGCATAATATAAATATTTTTCACACAGTACAACGAATTGATGTATCACATTTTATAAATTCATGTGATGATACAGTCCTAGTGTCCTAAAGGATGTATCCCTGTGTTCAGCAATATTGAGGAACTACAGTAGAACTAAAGTTGTTGCACATTTGCAAATGAGATATTAAATTCAGACTACTACAAAGGAAACATTATATAGCTGTGTATCTCTACCTGTCAACCTGTGGTGGACACCGTGATGCTACCGAGAACCCCCTTTAGGACTGAAGAACTTGTTCCCTTAGTGACCAGGAGTATTGTTGAGGGACAGCCTCACCTGGGACCTGCTTCTGGGATTATCTCTGCTGGAGAAAGCCACCTTGCCCAAGGTCGGGTCGCCTTCCCATGTTACCCACATCCAATAACTAATCTCAATGGGGTGTTAATGTCCCAGCCGTTCTGCCTCAGCTCGGATCAGCTCTGAAAAGTCACTTACTGTCCCAGTCCCTCCATGGTAGGCAGGGTGTCCACAGTGAGTGTATCACAGCTGTCCAACCCGCTTTCCTTCCTTTCCCTTCCATACGGGTCATTCCCAGGAGTCTACCGTAAACCTCCTGCACGGCAAACTCCACCTCGGAGTCGGCATTCTGGGATCCTGAGGTTCAGTTCTTTCTATTTAAACTGAAAATTTAAATGAAAAATCCAGATAACCTGAGCACAGAATGCCAAGCATCTGGCTCTTCAACTGAGTAACTGGCTGCTTTTCCATTCTTTAACTAAATGGTTGGGGTAGCCAAGTTTTATCCACCTACTTGCTTTGTTTCTAAAAGTTAGAGGGACTTGAAAATCTCAAGAAAGAAACATACCTTGTCAATTGCCTTGTCTTAAGAAAGCATAGTGCCCGACATCCTCATCTAGGACTTTTGGAGTTTGCCATTTTAAAGTTCACTGAACGACCATCCAAGTCAGTCTTCCTCTACAGCAGGTCAATTCACTGCTACTGCATCATAACATCGAAAATTTATAATTGGATTCAATAACTAGTATTCCCAGTATTAATAGAAAGGTATTTCTGTAACATGCTACAATGAGTTCATAAACTGTTCAAGTTTAAGTACACAGGTTAGAAAGTACAACAGCTGAGAGGTCTCTTTTAATATGTCTACAGTCTATATATATATATATATATATTTTTTTTTTTTTTTTTGAGACAGAGTCTTGCTTTGTTGCCTGGGCTAGAGTGAGTGCCATGGCATCAGCCTAGCTCACAGCAACATCAAACTCCTGGGCTTAAGCAATCCTACTGCCTCAGCCTCCCGGGTAGCTGGGACTACAGGCATGAGCCACCATGCCTGGCTAATTTTTTCTATATATATATTTTAGTTGGCTAGATAATTTCTTTCCATTTTTAGTAGAGACGGGGTCTCTCTCTCGCTCAGGCTGGTCTTGAACTCCTGAGCTCAAAAGATCCATCCACCTCAGCCTCCCAGAATGCTAGGATTACAGGCATGAGCCACCGCACCCGGCCCTACAGTCTATATTTTTAATATAGAAAAAATATAATGACCAGAATTCTTTAGTATTTATGAAATTCCCACAATCACTCAGGTTAAAGGTTTTCTATGGGTTCTATACAAAGAAATCCCCTTTTCATATGAAATAACTCAAGTTGCCAAAGATGTTATCAAAGGATTACATTTCTTGATTGTTCATTTCTCAGGTGATGACACTTGCTACAGGGGTAATTAAAATATGTTGGGTAAGCTACTTTAAAATATATAAAGAAAAAATATTAAGTATTGCATTCAATGTTATGCTAGATAAGCTTGAAAATGAGAAAAGATTGAAAAATACTAGCACCAGAATTGAAAGTTTCTTTGTAAATGCAAAGCCATAGTTTTTATTTATACTAAAAATATGCTGCTGCTTTTATTGTCTTCAGCCCACTATGGAATAAGGCAATATTTATGAATTACACTGATCAACCTCCTTTTCTTAAACACACACACACACACACACATCCTCCAGCTTATAATTTATTGTGTTATGGTCAAATGGTATATTTTTAGGTAGATCCCAATAGAGTAATAATTCTCAGATTAAAATTCAGACTGTTTTTGCAATTTGAAACATTTTGAGAAGACATGCTGATTTATTTCAAATCCTCTTACCTTTAAAGATATAATTAGATCTCAGTGATGAGATCCAGATCAAAAAATAAGACAGTTTAATCTTAGCCCATATCCTGTAAGTTTCATATCAAACTCCCCCATTACCGTCAAAACTTGGCATACCTGTAGAAAAATGCAGCTTTGTAACTTCCTAGATAAGCAATATATGTCTAACACAGTATCTCAGCTCTGTAGAACTGTGTCAAATTGCACTCGTCTGCTTTTGTTTCACTAAGTCAATAGCCTTAGGACGGTGACATTTAAAACACAGTTGAATTATCAAGATGGAGACTTATCTAGCCCAATCCCTGCATTTCATAGAGAAAATGAGATGAACCGAAGTGGTCACGGGCTTTGGAGGTAGAGAGAGACTACGCTTCTCACGCCGGTATCACATTTTAGCGGCATGACTTTTGGCATTATTTTAATTTTTTGAGTATATTTTTCACTATTTGGAAAAGGAAGATGATAAAATGTACCTTGCAGAATGTTGGGAGAATTAAATGAAACCAGGCAAGTAATTCACTTAGCACAGTAGCTGAGACATAGAGGCTTCTCAACAAATGGTAACTGTTACATATAGAAGAGAAAATGGAGGCTGGTGGAATTAAGTGAACAGGCAGCTGGTCAGGTGCAGGATCAAGGCCAGCTGTGCAGACCTGGTGCAGTACTCTGCTGTAGTAGACAGTCCTCTCCAGTGCCTGTTGGAGAGTGACAGCAGCAACACTGTGCTGAGGTTAGGCACTCGTGCAACTCTGGTACAGCACCAAGCATTTGGGATCTCTTGCTTATTCCACATCAACCTTTGGGCATTCTGTTTTCACATGCGCTCTCAGCCATATGTGGTCAGTCAGGGCATGCCTGTGGAATTCCTCTTCCTGTAACAGTTGACTAATGGCAAAGTGGGCTCCATATGTCATGTTGTAGTAGAGAAAATACCAATCGTGCTTCAACTTGTAGGGTGACCTCAGACTTTGGAGGTGAACTGCCCCTCAAGGCACACTGACTTACACCTACCCTGGCAAACTCCTTTCATCAAGCCACCTGGTGAACTCCTACTCATCTTTTACACGCAACACAAATGCTACCTTCCCTGTAGCCTTCCCTGACCTCTGTGTCAGGGACAGTTGTGATAACCCCATCTGTGGGCTCATGTAACACTGTACATACTGTATCTCTATAATATGGCAATTCTCACGTAGTCTTCTATTACATAATTACTTGCTTATGTTAACTGTCAGCCTCTTCAATGGCTTTTAAATCAACCCCTTTAAGGATTGTTTTATATCTCAGGTTATTCTCACTAAAGCACACACACACACACACATACACCACTTGGGAGGATTACAGGCACCTTGAAACAATCATTCACTCTTAGAGATCCATGGACCCAATGTCAGGAACCCATGCTCAAGCCCTTGTGCATCACTAGTTATGTTTTCCTTGCAAATCACAGTGACTGGCATATTGTAGGCATTTGATAAACAGATGAATAAATGAACAAATGACAGTCTACCTTAAAAAAAAAGGCAAGATTTTCCCTTAAAAACTTATGCAAGGAATCCACAATTGTCTCAGAAGAAACTAGATATTAGAGGGTCTCTGAAGAACCCTTGATCAATTTATGGCCGGTGACACAGTCCCCCCAAAAAAGGCTTTCTAGTGTCATTGACCTAATCCTATCTTGACTCTCTTTCTAATACTCCTGTGTAGTGAAGACCATGGGCAGAGGGCAGGATTAGTTACACTCAGTTTCTGAAATATAAGCTATAGCAATTTTTCACAGGGGCACAGGTTAAACGGGGGGAGATTATTTCCCCTTTTGGTCATTGTTTCTATTACAGACCATTCAAAGGCAAACGGAGATTAATGTGTTTTGCCTTTTTGGAAAAACAGCGAAACTTCATCTACCAGTCTCTCCTTACAGATGTGTCCCATCTGTTGCTGCAGCATGGGATTCAGGCCTCGGGCCTGGCATTGAAGGTGGCAAGCACCTAGGATGGGGGTTACCCAGGAGCTGCAGGAAAAAGTGGGGCAAGGTGACCTACAGGAGCATTTTATTCAGCTTCCTAAGAATGCGCAAGAGCTCAGGGACTGGGAGTAAACTCATCTTCCCTCATGCCTGACAGAAGAGGTTCTCAAACACCGAAAATTGAACCCAGCTTCCTGATGTCAGTATGAAGAACCCCTTAGAGAAAGAGACTTTCAGCCTATGAAGACCTCTATTTTGTCATTTTTATGGCATTGCTTTAAGACACAGAAATTCTTTCCACTTCAGTCTTTCACAACACACCTGCTTGAATGAGCCTCAATTTGCCTAAGAAAAAAATGAGAGAAAGAGGGAAACATATTACAGAATTATTTCCCTTTGATGGTAAACTCCACCTTCTCCCAGGGGCAATTGGCAAACTCATAGCCTCTGCTGCTTCTAGAGAAACGCCCAGTGATTAGAACTGCTTCCCAGCCCTCCTGTGATCAGCGAGAGGTCTCTAGTGGAAATCCGGAGCAATCACAACTTTGACCAGGTGTGGCTGCCTGGAAGGACCCTGGCACTGCATAATGGTCAAGAAGAGCCCATAGCAGTGGCCACTTTCCAAATACATAAATACGGGATTGGCTAGAATTCCATTAGCCACATGTCCCCAACTTCAAAGATTCTTGGGAATTTGGAGAGCTGATTGGGATCAGGCTTTGAAAAGGAAACAAAAGATATAATCAGTTCTTATCTTTTTTTTCCTTTTTGCCTAACTCAGAAACTGTGTAGCTAAAGAGGTTAGAATTCCAAGGAGCTCTGAGTATATTACAAATGTGAGACATACTCTGCCATAAATTAGGACTGGTGTGAGACTATGTAAATTACCATGAGCTTGTCAAGAGCAGTAGGTTTGCAAATATCCAGGCTCCATGAGAGCAGCATGAGGGTAAGAATCTTTTCTCATATACAAGGTGTCCAAGAGTTGCAGATTCTCCTTATCAGACATTATAGCATTTTAATATTTTTCTTTTTTTAATATTTTTTCAAATAGTGAATGACCACATGATTCCAAGAGAGAAAAGACAATCAAGAATGGAGAAACCCATAACTGGGTTTCATTTGTTTGTGCAGCCAACAATGTCATCTCAGCGGAAAAGGTGCTCTTAATACATAGTCAAGAGTAGCCTTTAAACCTGCCTGGCTGTTTGGAAAGAAATTCTATTCTAATGAATAATTTAAGAATGTTTGTGTTTTACATACTTGAGGATAGAATGTGATTTACTGCAGTACAAAGAAGTAAGTTGGAAACATTTGCCCCACAGAGTGCTAGTAAAATCATAGTGAAGGAAGCTTAGGTAATTTGGAAAATGGGCAGACTGATCTTGCCAGTTTCCACTGCCATCACCAAGTTCAAAACCTGCTCCTAGCAGTTGCCTGTAACCGTGGAACTGTGGCAGGCCTCTGAAAATATGGGGATTGGTTTTGGTCACCCCCATTGGCAATCTTGAAGTGCTCCATATTGATGACTATAAAGTCAGCACATTTAAAGCTTAAATGAGGAAATCAAACAAACCACCAAAATAAGTAAAAGAAAAATGTCAGTGAAATGGGAGGATTTTTATAGTAACAACAACAAATACCTCTAAGCAACATTTCTAGGTATCAGAACGTTCACATTCTCTTAAGCTCCCAGACCCAGGCACCTCTGTAATACTGTGTGGTTCTGGATTTGTTCTCCTAAGAGGTGTTATAATTGCTTGTTAGATAATTGCCCTCCCTGCTGTAATAAATACTCCATGATGTGTAGCAATACCAGTTCTCTTTACTCTGTCCCTGTTGTTTCGGGTGCGGTGTAATTCTTATCACATAATTGTGAATTACATTCGTAACTAATACACAAATGTAGTACAATGATGTATTTTCAAAAAGGATTAATTATAATAGATAGACTCCAAAGAAATTTGACTAAACTACTTGTATTAGATTGACACTGTTTTTGTATTGGCATACTATAACACTAGAAAGAAAAGGAGGATGAGTTATACTAAAAACATTTAACAAAACAAGAAAGTAATTAAAAATAAATTTTTAATTTATTCCCTTGCTCTTTTAATGGCCAAATCTCATTTGTTCCTCCCAACAACCCTCTGAAGGGGATATTATTATACCTATTTTACAGAGAGAAGGAAAGGTTAAGGGACTATAAGAAGCAAGGGACAGTTTCTAATCCATGTGACTCAAAGCACAAATATAATCACTAGGCTCTAGTTAAGGAGGGAGAAGAGGTAGTCCAAATCTGACAAAATGTATTCTGATGAGGAAATATAGTCGGGATGGAAGTGTGGAGTAAGATCATATGGAGTAAGGAGAGAGTAGAGGAACTAAAAAGAGAGCAAAGTGAAGCCCGGAGTGCAATGTGCAAGGGAAGGCAACTGTCCAAGAGTCTTATTTTGATACGAGATTTACCCTAGCTACAGCCCCGAAAGTGGTGGAAATCCATGTCATTGTTTAGGGAACCACCAGTTGATGGTTCCACTGAATCTCAGTCATCACAAATTTTAATTTCAAAATTAATAGAGACCTGTGAAAATATGAAAATCATCACAAATGTGTACCCTGATGTTGTTTGAGGGCAGACCTGTCCCTCTAGGGAAGACACTTCCATAGGTAACTCCCGGTAAGGACACCTTGTGCTCGGAATCCTCCAGCAGCTTCACAGCCCTCCCCAAACAGAGCCCAGCCTGGCTAGGACCTTACAAGATCCCACCGAAGCCAGCTCCCACTCCTGCCTCTCTTTCCACTGCACCCCACACTCAATCTGCTCCAGCCACACTAGCCCCTTTGCTATTCTTAGAACTTCTTCTATATGTCAGATATCTTTATCCAGATATCCACTCAGCAAACCCTTCATTTCCCACAGTTCTCTTCCTTGGCAATTTTTTCTAAGATTTCACACACACACCCTGTTTTATCCCCCCAACCCTATATTTCATAACCCCCTACACTGTTTATCATTCTCTTCTTAGCTGTTATCACTATCTAACATGATATTTCACTTCCTTATCTTGATTATTGACTCTCTCCCTTACTGGAATGTCAGCTCCATAACGGCAGGCATTCATGTCTATTTTATTAGGCACACGCCTCAAACAGGTGCTCAGAAATGCTTGTTGAATGGGTGGATGGAACACAGAAAAGTTTATCATCTTTCCTTTCCAAAGTCAAAAGAAGCAAGTGCAAACGCTGAGTTGTATCTCTGTTTCTCTGGAGGTTGCAGCAGGTAGGGAGCAACCTGCCTATGTATTAGACTGAAGTTTTGAAGAAAGAGTCTGATACAGTTCACATAAGGCAGGATTTGCAGAAGCTTCTCTGGGGCAATTTGTTTCTTCCATGCAGAATCAGGGTTTCTAGGGGAACTTGATTATGCAGTCTGACTGCTTTTACCAATCCACACCTACTACTTGGGATGGCAACTTCCAGGCCCAGGATACGGGTACAACATGCTTGCGACATCTCAGGCTCCTCTCAGAAGAGCAAAGAAGTCTGGTAAGGTTGCTGCAGTCATGAGGACTCCTCTCCTGGCAAGGACAGGGAAAGGCTCCACCCCAGACTGCTGTGGGTTAGAAAATCTCTGAGTGCTTTCCTAGTCTCAGGAATGACTCTTTTTCCAGAAAATTCTCAAAAACATAAAATTACACTCACCTTTTGAAAGCATACGTTTACCATCTGTACTATGAACTCACCTCTTCTGAGGGCTCCTGGTGGAGTAATAGGAACAGAGGGACGGAACTTTGGTATTAATTACCAGCCACTTCCTATCATTTCTTTGCAGCAGGCTCCATTCATTTGCAAAAGAAATCAAAGGCCTTGCAGAGGAAGTTGCTATACTTTAAACAGAGAAACACAACTATTGATTAGAATGCTTTTCATTAACTCTATTAAATCATATCTAGGCCTAGCTTGGATACTATTTTCAAAGAAAAACAAATGTGTGTTTTTTACGTTTAAGATCATTCTTTAAAGGGCCAGAGCTATGCCGGGTTTGTGCAATCTTTTGTTCCTAGCGGCTAGGAATTTTCTCCTATGCATCAAGTGCTTCCTGAAATACAGCCTAATGTCTCTGAGTATATCTAAGCCTGTACATCATCAGACCTTTGTATATATTTGCATTGTAGCACATTTTAACTACCAGTTCCTCTGTGTGTCTCCCACACTAAAATGTAAGATCCTCAAGGGTAATAGCTGGGTTTCATTGATCATATTTTCCCCCAGCACTTAGCTCGGCAAACAGCAAATGCTCAGTAATTTCAACCGTTCATTCACCACTGAAGGGCCCGTTATGTGCCAGGCACAGGGACACAATGATGAACAAGACAGACACAGCCAGCCAGTCCTCATACTCACAGCCCAGGATCTGGGTGTGGAAAGCAACCCAACGGTTACTGGAGCAATTACCGAAAGGACAATGTGAGTTTAGGTTCTTACTGTGGAAGAACAAGCAGGCCACTAATATATTTTAAGAATCTGGCAAGGCTCTGCAGAAGAAATGGTATTTATGGTAAGACTGAGAGGATGGATAAGAGTTATTCAAGAAGGGTGGTGGAGAAGAGTGTTCCAGGTAGAGGAAACAGCATATGGCAAGATTTCATGTTCCCAAATTTCTGATAGCTTTTGAGATTTTGACAGATTTGAGATTTTGATAGGCTTTGAGATTCAGCAATGAGAAATTTGAATTCCCAGAAATTCTTGGGAATTCCCAAATCATAAGTATGTTTCTGAAATAATAATGATGGACCACAATATAAGCAAATCATTTTTCAGCAATAAAGTTACAACTAAAATTACAAAGGCATTCTGTAACTTCATTCTCACAAAGTATAACAATCTTTCAAGCGCTATACAAACAGGGCTTAACGAATTTTTCAAAGAATGCCTTTAAGACATTAATTAGGTTTCCCTGCTGAGAAACAAAAGCAAAGAGAATAAAAGAAAGAGAGAGAGACTTGGCAAAGAAACCAATACTGTAACTGTCATAGAAGTCAGGTCGCCTACCTCTCTCTTAAAATAACTTCGAAATCTACCAGTGGCCTAAGCACTGTGCCACTGAGGTAAAATGATCAAAGTGTCTAGAAAGCATGAGATGAAAACCACCTTAAATCCAGGTTTTTCTTTCTATAGGTTTGGAGATTAAAATCATAAAGTATTTTGCCAAGGGCTAAAGATGGATTTTCTAGGAAGCTTTAGACAATGTTAGTGCTCAGAAGAACACCAAATGGCTATCTAGGTCACTTACCCACTCAGACACTATCCCAGATAAATAGAATATGCTCTATTTTCAAATACTTTTATATAGAAATTCAACAATCTTCATTGGAAAACAAGTTCAATATTTAACAGCCTTTGCTGTGAAGAAAATAGGTACTACTATTAAGCTCAAGTCACTTAAATTGCAGTGTTTCCCACCTATTTGGGCAAAGAGACCAGTGACATAGAAAAGTGTACACACTGCCAGTGACAGGTGAACAGGTTTGGGCTTTAGGGTTGCCTGACACTGAGACTCCATCAGGGACGTGGTCCCCAGTAGCTTCATTCTGAGTGCTGCAAACAAATGAGCTGGGGTCTTAGCAGATCTTCATGCTAGCCTAGCAAAGCTACCAAGACGTAATTAGTCCTGACCACACAGTGCTAGGGAGGAAGAGCTTTCCTGACAGCCACTAGTGTGGAGATTGCAGCTGACTCACCCCAAATGGGAGTGGAAATCCCAGCAAACGTTTCTAAGATTCCTAAAGGAGAAAATAAATAACATTACTCTGTTTCCTTCTTCATATCCAGGCAATCCCAGAGATCTTAGGAGAAGAGTACGAGAAAATCTAGGCAATGAGGGAAACAACCTACGGTGATTAGTACAAATATGTATGCATGTGCATGCACTTACATAAGTATGCATGTTTGTGTGTTCATATGTGTACATATGTGCCTTCATCTATTTGAGCTGCTATAACAAATTACCATAGACTGGGTGGCTTATAACAACAGAAATGTCTCACAGTTCTGGAGGCTGGGAAGTCCAAGATAAAGGCACTTGCAGATTAGATGTCTGGGGAAGCCCTCTTCTGAGTTGCATACTACCAACTTCTCATTTTACCCTCACATGGTGGAAAGAGAGCTCTCTTTATAAGGGCACTAATCCTATTCATGAGGGCTCCACCCTCATGACCTAATCACCTCCTAAAGGCCCTACCTCCAAATACCATCACATTAGGAATTAGGCTTCGGCATATGAATTTTAAGACATAAACATTCAGTCCATAACAATGCATATGCATGTCTATGTGTCTATGCATGTGTTTGTGTGCACTGTGTATGTGCACATTAGTATAAGAGTAATTATATATGTATTTGCAGTTGTGTTTATGTGCTTATTTGTGTATATGTGAATGTATAAGTGGTTTCATGTGCTTGAGTGTATGTGTGTGTGCGTATGTGCATGCATACACATATTTGCACAGATATATCTGTATTTGTGTGCTTATGTTTATGTGTATGTGTGTGTGTACATGTAGGTATGTGTGGCAGGGAAACCAATGTTAGAGGTCTGAAAAGGCAGATTGAATAGCCTAACAACAGATGTAACTAATTAATGAGAAGCCTGAGTGATATAGGCTTATAGATTCCAGTCCTCAGGAAGAAAGATAACAGAAATTTTAAAAGAATATTTGAAGCCAAGCCATGCAGGGACTGTTTCTCTAAAGTAAAGAGTTATTGCTCAAGCCTCTTGAACAAAGGTAATGTGGTCTCTCCCTTCATAATGGTTAATGCCCTGCCTTCCCACCTGAGCACCCCACCTACTTAGACCTGTCACCCCATGATTAGCATGTGAAGGCTCTTAGAAGGGAAGAAACTCAATGTCCGGTGAAGAACTCAAAGAATTTCATGTAATTTCACTAATTCACCACCAAAATTTTGAGGAATAGGTGTATGATTAGTTTTTCTATTCCAAATTTGTAGGATAAAAAAGGAGAGGCAGAACGAACATATCTCCTACATTTATGATTATCCTTACTATTCAATATCAATAATAATGAGTGAATTGGCCTAGCACAGTTTATTTTTATGTTGACATTTTATTTCTTTTGGAGTCCAAACACTTCAGTAACTGAGACACACTAAACTATGTGACGATACTATAATCTATTGCAACCTAATATTGATAATGATATTACTATAAAGTTCAAATTACTTCATGAAGGATATATTAATATGTTAATGAGCACCTACCAGGTGCTGAGAAGGCCAAGTATAAGACACTGTCCCTGCCCTTGAGGAGATGCAGGTCAGCTGAGGACATAGAACAATAAATTGTGTAACAAGCTGAAGAAGCCATCTGCCTGTGCAGAGTGCTGGACAGCATGGAGCAGAAAGTGTGGAGGACCACCTGGGAGAACTGAAGAAGCTGGACAGGAAAGGCACCAGTTTTGTGTCTGTCATAAAGGATGAATAAGCAGGAACACTGTACAGGCAAATGGACAGAGTCATACACATATATATTAATATAATACCAAATATATCATAATATATATGTAGGTCCTATATATATATTTCTACACATATATCATACATATAATTGGTACCATATTATACATATGTATACCATATACATGTAATTGGTACTTATTTTCTATATATACATATATTCCCTTCTCTCTACATAAATATACACACACACAATATATAGTAACGCACTGCATAACAATGTTTTGGTCAATGATGGACTGCATATATGACAGTGGTCTCATAAGATTATACTACTGTATTTTTACTGTAACTTTTCGATGTTTTAGATACACAAATACTTACCATTGTGTTACAATTGCCCACACTATTCAATGTAGTAACATACTGTACAGGTGTGTAGCCGAGGAGCAATAGGCTGTACCACATAGCCTAGGTGAAAGTATACTCTGCGATATTTGTACAGTGATGGAATTGCCTGACAACCCATTTCTCAGAACATATCACCATTTGTTAAGTAACACATGACTATGTATATGTATATACATGTATATATGTATATACACACACACATAAATATATATATTTGGTACTTTCTGTCTCTCTTTCTCTCTCTCTCTCCCTCCATATATAATATATGTAAGTGCCATATAGATGTAGCATCTATCTCTTTCTCTCTCTCTCTCATAGATATAATACCTATATAGAAAGAAGGAAATATGTATATGTATATATGGAGAGAGAGAAAGAGAAAAAAGAAAATAGCTTAGTATTATATAGAAAAAATTGGTGTTATATACTATATATAGAAGAATTACTAAATATAACATAATATTTAATATCAAATGGCATATATGCATATTTAATTACTATGTATAATACCAATCTAGCTTCCTTTCAATCACAGATATTTTTATGTTGATGTACTTCAAGGTTCTTAATTATTCTCTACATCTACCCCTACCCAAAATTGAGGAGAGAAATAACATATTAATAGGGCTTTTAGTAATGGAGGTATTACATACAAAAATTATTATGGAACATGTAGCTTTCATGGCTTTTAAGTTGGACCATCTCTGAGTTATCGCCAGCAAGTCAGCCCCTGCATATTGTTTATTTTAAAAACAACCAAGAAATCTTAACGGAAATTTTGGTGAGAACTCAGCTAAACCATTTGTCATCTCTCTGAATCCCTAAATTGATCTACTTCATGGAGAGAAAAGACGTTTTTGCCAATTTTATTTGATCTACCTGAAATTACGCTGAACCACAATCTCTGGGGACTTAAGGACCACTTCAAGCTAGTAGCAAGCAGCGTTCTGACTGAGGAAAGGGCTTGCGTGAAAGTGCCACTGGCAGGTCTGTGAAGAGACAGGGGCTTCTGATTAGAAGCAGAGCCTCTTGTCTGCTACACACTTAGAGCTCTAATTAGTCTGGGACCTCCATGGGAGGGAAGCAGGTAGCAGGACTGTCCTATCCCAGGCATGGGACATTTGGTGCCATTCACCTCACACATTCTAGCTCAGCTTTGCAATTGAAAATTCAGTACCTTTCACAGCTGGAAGAGAAAGCTATGCCAGTAACAAAACTAGAACACTGCGGGGAAATTAATAGCACTTTGCACTCCAGGCTTCCTGGGAGGATGCGCCATACATATTAAGTAAGCATGACACAATTTAACAGCAACAGCCTGGCTGGACTCAAGCTGTTCCTTTTAAATTCCAGGTACTGTGAGGAAGAGTCGATTTGATAAGTGGCCATGTGGCCACTGTAAAGGCTTCTGGAAAGAGGGGAAATGAGGATGCTTTCAGGAAATTCTCAACCTGAAACCAGAAATGCTCACAGAGAATCTCCCGCATACACTTAAAGGGCACTCAAGGAAATTTTGAGTGGTATTTTATAGCAGGGAATTTTTGAAGAATAAAATCACATTGGAATTACAGTTGTGCTGGAATTAATAAGCATAGAAAGCACTAAAGTAAGTGATGCTGTTTTGTAAAAGCTGGACATTGAGCCTGTGGACTCCACTGTGCAATGTGGTTGTCACCGGTACGAGCTTTGACACATGGCAGATCCAGATTTCCGTTTCTGGCTCTGCCCCTTGCTAGCTGTGGAACCTTGGGCAAGTTACTTCATGTCTCTGAACCCTGGTTTCCCCATCTGTCAAAAAGAGATAATTACACTTACTTCACAGGGGAGTTGGGAAAATGAAATTGCATCGCATATCTAAAGAATCTAGTCTAGTAGCTGGCAAATGGCAGTGAACAAAAAGTCAAACAAGACAAGCAGAAATATACTTCCTTTCTGTTGTATTTGTATTTTATTACTTCTGAGGTAATAGCAGAAGTACAAGTACTAACAGTAGTTGTAGTACCAGCACAATAAGTAGTGATAATAATCTAACTATCATATCAAGTACTTACCTATCATATTGAGTAGTGACCACATTAAGATGGTGTACTCTATACTTTATATAAATTTTTTCTTTTAATTATGTATACAACCTCAAATAAAATAAATAAGACGTTATTTTCCCTTCCTTTTTTTTTTTTTTTTTTGAACAGACTCAGAGATTGAGTTATGCAGAGATAGTAAGATGCTGAACTCAGGTTGAAACCCAGGTCTGTCTTACTCTGAAACCTAGGATTTTCCTTATATGATTCCTAGATAGAGGTAAACACAGCTGGATGAGTATTCTTTCTGCCCAAGGGAGTTCAGAAAGGTGTATAGAAAGATAATATTTGAGCTGAGTCTTAGAGGGTGGACAGCTCTTTTGAGGTGACAAAGGCATCCCAGGCAGGAAGAACTGACTGAGCAGCTGACACAGGCCTGAATTACATAGCACATGTAGCACGCGCCAGGCTTGGAGGTCAGGGCCCACCAAAGGGGGCAGAGGCCTGGGCCTTCAGAGGTGCTGTGGCAACCACTGGCGTCACAGGATATTAAAAGCAACTCTCTCTGTTGCCCTGGAGTTTTGGCAGAGATACAAAGGCCAAGAACAAAACAGTAGATGCCCAGTATTCACAGTCTAGACTGAGCTGCTAGACCACCTTGATAAGATTAGAAAAGAGGGTGGCCCCAAGCCAGGTCTGCCAGAATTAGGTGATCTGCCCTCTCCACCCACATAAAAGGCTGAGGTTGAAAAAAATCAAAAGGCAAAATTCCTGTGGAAAAAGCTGTTGAGCGCTTTTTTCTTCTTCTCTTTTATTTCCGAATATTACAAGGATATAAACGTTTTGGTTACATAAATTGCTTTTGGACCATTTGAATCAAAGTTATAAGTGTGCCCATCCCCCAGATAGCGTGTGTTGGACCCATTAGGTGTGACTTTACCCATCCCTTCCTCACCTCCCACCTGCTTGATTTCCAATGAATGTTATTGCCATATGTGCACATAGGTGTTGATCAATTAGTTCCAATTTAATTCATCTGCACAACAAATACAGGATATAGAAATATTATTTCCATTTTTAAAATAATAAAACAGGGTGGGGGGGCAAGGGCAATATACGTAACCTAAACTTTTGTACCCTTACAATATGCTAAAATAATAAAAATAAATAAATAATGATAATAAAACAAACTCAAAGGGGTTAAATGATCTTCCCAAGGTTATCCAGCTAGTAAGAAACCTAGCTGGATTCAATCTGACTCCAAATCAGGGTTTTTTGCTATTGAGCTCTTTGGCCTCCCACCCCTAGGGCAATCACTAGGATTTCCTATTTACAGTGCAGTTCTGACTACAAGGATAAATTCCTGTCCCTGGGTTGACACTTTTCACTCCCTAAAAGAATTTCATGAAATAATTCCATAGATTGGACAAGAAAAGTTTTAGAAACTTATTCCTGAAGAGAAAAATGTTATTGCACTTTGAGGGAAAAGTGATTTGAGTTAGAATCTTTGAAATTACTCAAATTCACACAAAGACACAAGTGTGAAATGAGGCTGACCCGCTGAAACTGAGAAAAAGGTGTGGCCCACCTACGGCTGTGGACTGCACTCTACCCCAAACCTCAGAGCCGTTCATAGGATTTAGGTTATTAGTGGTGGGCAGTCAATTTCTAATTCTTCTTATTGTTCAAAGCAAATTAAATCAATATTATAGACTGTTATTTTTCTAGTGATAAAATGCTATTTGGTCTACTAAAATTTCCTGTGACAGCATAGCACTGGGCAGACCAGGATATGAAAATATACAGGCAATTCGTCAGCATCAGGTTAGTGCTGATTTTCAATATTCGTTCCCACTCTGTAGTTTTGCTAGACTAGAGCTACTATAACATTAACTGATTTGAGATTTATAGCCGACATAGGCCAAGCTTTACTCATACACTGGTGGATGACTGTGAAAAGCCAGAAAACCTTCCAAAAGTTAAGAACAGAAATAAGTTGGGAAAAGAGCAGCATCAGATAACATAAGCCCTGCAATGCCACACTTGAATATTAAGAGTCAGTGGTGGTTACCTGGCACCTTCCGTCCTTGAAATCATAGAGCGCCAATTAGCCCAACGTGCAAAGTTTTGACTAGGCCTTGACAACACTAAGTCCCCTTCCTGACACTGACTCATTTTGTGTACTTGCACTAGTCACATAACCTTGTTGAACCTCAGTTTCTTCACCTGCAAAATGGAAATAATATGTATGGTAAAGGGGTGTTGCAGAGTTTAATTAGCATTTCTAAAATACTGTGAGATGATCAGATGAAAGGTACACTTTAAATTGACATCATTAATTATTATTTTTATTGTATATAATCATTTGAAAATACTAGAAGCTGTTGGGTGTTGTTTTACTGTCACTTAATACGTATTATAGTGCATGCATCTTTCTGAAAACTGTGTTCTCATGGTCAATAGCAACTCATTCATAGATTATTCCCAAAAAAAAAAAATCAACTTGGGAAAATATGCAAAATAGAATAAGCAACAGGACCAGAGAAAGGCATAACAGGAAAGTATTGGTTTAGCCAGTTAAAGTAGACACACCCGAGTGTTGAAGTAAACACAGCAGCAGAAGGGATAATTGAAGGAAAGGAAGATATAGCTTCATTGCACGACAATATAATCGTGCTTCCATTTGAAGTGTACTTTTCTTCTTGGAGACTCAAAGCAATTTACCAATATTATCTCCTTAATTCTCATAACATCCCTATAAAGAAGAGAGCAAAGAAGAATCCACCTTAGAGATAGATGAATAGAGACTTAGTGACTAAATGGTTTGCACAAGGTCAGAGTCCATTGCTAGCAATGAGGCTTAAGCTGTCCTTTTACTGGATGGGGTCAAAGAGTTTACTAGAGTTGGGGCTGCTACTGGAACTCAGATGTTTTGTATCTCATAAGTAGGCGAGTTACCTCTCTTCAAACAAATGGTATAGTCTGAGGATAAAGACATCTTACAAAAGAATCTTCTTCAATATCTAAATAAAAATTCTATTAATATTAGAGACTCTCAGTAAGGCTGAGTAGGTTTCCCCTGGATTAATAATACCTGGGAAAGCATGTTATTTATTCAAGTGTTTATTTGCTACAATTTCTATCAATGATGGTGAAAATTTAAAAGGAGTTTTCTTTTTTAAGGAGCATTTCACATCACTGTGGAAAAAAAATTAACCTCTTGAAGAGGGTAATTAGAACTTCAAAACATGTTCAATAGATCATTTATTTTGTATCAGGAAATATTCAAGATTTTTTATTCTAACCTAAGTCTCAGGAAGCATTAGCATGTATTCATCTCAGATAAATCAGACCTTAAAACTCTCTTTCTACATGTCTACTTTTTGGCTTATCAAACACCCTTAATACAATTCTCACCCACACTTCCAAGATATAGAATGTGGGAAAAATCCCACTGATGTTAGACTTTGAGCATTTTGTAATATCTGAACTACTCAACTGCCAAAAACTACCCCAAAATGCCATTACCAGCTTTTTGTGTGTGTTAATTTGACTAAGGCATTTAGTATTAATAAAAATCTTTTATGTGATTAGGATTTATCATGAGATAACACCTTGATGATATTTCTGCCTATTGAGCTAGTATTTTCCCTTGATGTTCTGTTTTCAAGTTCAAGCCATTCACTCTCTCTCTCCCTCCAAAAGGTATACTGTAGATTTTAAATAATTATTTCATGTAGAGACTCAGGAAATATGTAAAATACAAAGTCAAAGATAAAAAAAGGAAGAGGTAGAGGTAAAAGAAAAAAACTATGTATGCAAAACAGCTGTTCCAGAAAAAGTTAAATTGATGGGGTATTTGATAAGGTCTAACAAATTGTCACATTAAGGATGTGTTTACATACTTGCAACTTGATATGAAAAATAATCCCTAGACTTCCTCCATTTAATTCTTCATAATTTAGTTGGTATTTACAATTGAATGACATCATAAATAAAGTTGTGTTGAGTGGCAATATCTTAAACCAGGAATCAGTTCCAAACTTTTGAATCATTTTTTTTTTTTAATTTTGTATAGCCTGTAGATCCAAAATGGTGGTTGTCTTTCATCTAGAGCAGTCTGACAGACTAATCCTACCATGACTCACACCACTTAGGTTCACAGAACTGTGATTAATCAGCTGGGAGAGTTTCTACCTTGTCTTATTTATCACACGATCTCCAGCTTTAAGACTTGTATCAACTCTCTGGGCCAAACAGTACAACATACGGCAAGTTGTAAAGAGTTCTTTTCAAATAAACTCAGCTTCCAAATAACCGACACCCACACTAGTCCGCAACAGTTAGTCCTCTAATACCCAGACATATCATCAAAAAGGGTAGCAATGATCTAACCCAGAGTTAATACAAGTAGCTTAATTTCCCTAGAAATGAGAAGTGCCTTGTGTGATTTGGATTTTTCACAGTACTATTTAGGAACCTAGAAAGGGTATTACATGGTAGGCTTTTAAAAAATGACTCTGTGGGTAAGTTTTCTGGGCCAAAAGGATAAATTGTATTAATTGCCAAACACTCAGAATCTTCCAATTGGCATTACTTTGGATTTTCTGCAATAGTTTCCATGCCAGCTGGACCTCCTCCCCATTCATAATTCCACCTTGGGATGTTGTGGGGGCAGTGGAGCTACTTGTATCTGCAGAGGAGGAAACAATACCTTTGGAGAGAGACCCAATTAGAAAATACAGCTTACCAGGTTTAAATTGAGTTAGAGAATCCAGTGGTTGAGAGCAGTATACAAAGGCCAGAACTCAGTCCACATTTTTAATCATGAGAAACCCAAAAAAGTGCTCATGTTAGCTCAGCTTGAGCTTCAGTTCAAGGGTAACAACAATGCTACTAATAAGGTGTTGGCAAAATCCTACCCGAAACATGATGTTCTGTTTCATTTACTTGCCTTAAAAAGCTACTTATGTTTAGTCTAGAAATGGAATACAGGTTCTCCAATATAGTTTTAAGGGCCCTTATGCAGGATCCTAAACATAATCTGCTCTACCTGCAAAGTGCAGCATGGCCTGCTTCTGGGAGCTGCCGCTACGGTATTTAAAAGTTATGAGTAAAGACGTGTCTTTCCTTGGAGATAATGAAAACCTACCGTATTGTAATGTGAGGAGCCAGGAGTACTGTTGAAATGTGTTTGCATCAAAGAGCAATGGCTGGATTACAATGTGGTTGAACAGCAGCACGCCCTCACAGAAAGGCATCTTCAGCTCCAATTCTTGTAGATTCAACATGGCCAACCCATATCTCCGGGAGACAGCTACATGAACTTCAATCTCAATGTTTCTCTCATTTCCTCAGTTTCCAGAAATGAGTAGGGCCACAACTACACCATGCCTGCCTCTTTCCTTATGTGTACTCCCCTGGTTGAGGAAGCTGCTTAATAGTGCAGCCTGGAGCTCACATCCAGTTCTATACTAATTCAGCAGCTCCAAAGCCAAGCTCATGGAATCCCAGGATGATCTCTCCTCACTCCCTGTAAATCTGCTTTGGCTCTGCTGGGTGTCCAGTGGACTGAGTCATGTAATTACCCCATGAGAAACACAGGATGGGACTGTATTTAAATGCCATGGACTGATCCCATAAGCTCCATTATTTATTTTAATAAAACATGGTTGTGCTTGTTTGGTGTACGTATTTGTTTTAATAGTAATCAAAATTATATGGACTCTAATTTTTAATGAATGCATCTTAATCATAAAGAAAGGTATAATTAATTAGCTTGGTAGGGGAAGCCTTTGGTTCTCACACACACTCTGTGTCTCTTGCACACACACTCTGCCCCCCACTACCTCCCACTCCTCTATTTTAGGCCATAAAGGTATATAAGTTGTTGTAGGCTTTCCTCTCTCACAAGATATTGACAGTGACTTTTATGATTCTCATCCATAGGGAGCACAAAAGCAAACACTGACCATTCTGTCATTTATACTCCAATTAAATATCCTAATATGAGGGTTTCTGGTGAATGTCAATTCAGGTTTATCAAATATAAAATGACATATAGCTCATGCCATGCAAATCATTGCAAAGGCTTATTCTAAGATCCATTGCTGCATGTGTTCATGATTTAGTGTTATGTGGGTTGGAACTTTCACTCTCTGAAGACTTCTTGGCTTAGATATTAAATCATGATCAGACACACTGGGTGACATTTTTCTCTTCTTCTTAATTCCCACATAAAACTCCCACAGAAGTGACAAAGAACAGTCTTGTATGGGGGAGGCTGATTTGATATTCACATGGGTTCTGTAACCGGCAAAAAGGAGTCACATTTTGCTCACAATGCATCAGTACATGTAATCATCTGCCCTTCTGGCATCAACAACTCAATTTCAGTTTAGAAACTAGGATGGTAAGCATTACACATGCTCCAAAATGCAGGCATACAGCCTCTTATAAAAGAATTTGGCTTTTCTAGAATTTAACGGTGCAAATCTATTAATGTAAACCAAGCTCAATATGGCAAAATCCTACGCAGCTTGAAAACTCAGTGGTAGGAGTTGAAGTCAGCCTGCCCAGTTGACAAGTGACTCAACAGTGAAGTTTAATTGTCTTTGCTGTTTGCCAGTAACTCTAAGAAGGTACTTATCTTGGCCTCACCGTGCTGGTTCACCGGCATTTTTCAGTTGGGAAAGTAACTATGTGAACCACAGTGGCTATGCTAGATAAAAATAGGTGTATTATCATTGGCATTTTGGATAAGCCTTCAGCATTTCATTACCCTGGAACAGCACACAAGAGCATTACACTGTATGCAACGAGATGGGCCAAGATGATGAAATGTTGGCCCTCTGCCAATATTTCAAGTGGTTTACACCCAGTACCGGCTGGAAGGCATTTGTTCACACATACAGTGATATTCTCAGCTTACAAAAGCCTGGGAACTTACCTTCTTTTGCTCACTCATACACTCATACAGATTTACAAATACAAAACTTGATATCTAAAACTCACAATGCTTCTAACAGGAATATAAATCATGAGATAATTCATAGGCTACAGACTAGTGATTTATGTGATTGAATAAGGTTCAACACTGGAGTTTTGAATCATGAAAAGTTGAAGATTTTGTAGGATAAGTTCCAATGTATTTTTAGTTAAGGCTTCAGTTTTTTATGTCATTAATATTTTAGAACAAATAAAATCCATAGATATTATAATTACCAAAAATAATTTCAATCTTTCCAGCAACATTCCCTCTCCCCCAAACTCCCACCAAACCACTAGTGGTGAAAGAATAGCTGTGTATTTTACCACCTTTTTTTTTTCTTTTTTCCTGAGAACTAAGGAACAGGGAAATAAACCAACAGTGAGTGGGAGGAGCCTAAGATAATTGATTGTCTGACTAATTAAGGACCAGTGGTAGTTCTCAGAAGGAAGCAGCTTCCCTGTGGCAAGTGCAAGGGTGCTATATTCTATGTAGCCTTTCTTGATCAGAAGGAACTCTGTTCTGTGAAACAAGTATTACAGTATTGGGGACCACTTTAGGCCATCAGAAAGCTTTGTGGCCTTGGGCAAACCGCTTGACCTCTTTGGACCTCAGTTTCCTTATCAGCAAAGGACTTAGCTTAATTATCTTTAAGGACCTTTCCAACTTAACCTATCTGGATTTTATGTTGCAACCATTGGACTGACATTTTTACAATGACTTTGCTATTGTACTTTATTGGAGGAACAAGAGAATTAAATTCCCTCATACTTTCTTTCTTTAATTATCTACCTCTGGGAAAATGTATTATTTACAAAGCCAGTGGTAGAGCAAAATTGATGTTTATGCCTCTATATGCTGCCTACAGCAGGAGGGATGCATATTCATTCACATCTTTCCACACTACTGAGTTCTTGTGACTTTCTGGAAGTACCACAGAATCTCTCTGATAGTCTAGAAATATGTATTGTAATCTCTACCACTTTAGCTCTTTGAAAACTTTTAAGATGTCGTGGCCCTATAGAAATCATCATATATTATATTTTTTTGGTGTGAAGAGAGCTGGAAAAATGATTTTTAGTCCTCACCACTCCAGAAATGCCTTGATGTTCCCTGCCATATTCTAGACTCATGAAGGAAAAAATGGTTCTGTAATAAAGGAAAAGGAGAGAACATCTTCCCCATTTCCACTTTAGCTTCAATAACAAACAATTCATGTCAACCTAATTGACTTTCAAGTCAGTCTTCTTATTTAAATTGACATTAAATTTATCATTGGTGCCATGAAACAATTGCCAACTGGATTCTTTGAAATTCTGATGGACACTCTTATGTCCTATCACCAAAGTTTTGCATTTTTGGAATAAACTTTATTTAAATACTGAAAGAAAATTCATTGCATAAGACCATTATCATAATGAAGTGGATACCCTAGGACCAAAGAATAAAGTACTCCTCAATGTAGGTCAGGAGATCTCAGAACTACAAGAGCGGTTGTTTGTTTACACAAACCCTATTCCTTTAACTCTGGCCAGCTTATTCTGTAGCCAGAATACAATAAAATAAACAAGCTCTAGACAGCCTAGTTGGATTCATGGTCAATGTCCTGAATGCCTGACTTTACTTCTGCCTTGACTTGACCCTGACACTCATGCTGGTGTTGCATTCTACTGGCTCTAGGGCTCCTGAATTATCTCTGAATGTTGGGCCCACACACTTGTCTCCTGGTTACGTTCTCTGACACTAACCCTCAGCTCTCATCTCTGGGCACAACTGGACACTCAACCTTAAGCCTATTCCATTTAAGATCACTGGGGAAGTGTTTTTCCTGATCTAATGTCAGCCCCAGAGCCTACTACATCAGAACCTTTGGTTTGTACTTTGGCAATGTCTGAGCAGGACCACCGCAAGGGATATGCCCCTGTCTAACAGTCAACAGGCCATGAGACCAATCAGCCCTAAACAATACGGCTGAGAATAAGGCTAAATGGAATCAATACAACACAGCAGAGGAAAGAATGTAGCCTGGCTGGGATTTATAAACCTGTTCTGTCAATTCATCTAACGTACATTTGGCAAATAATGAAAAGAAAATAAAAAGCTACCTCAACAGTAAACAGATTCATATCTGTTCCTTTCCTAAATACCAATGCAGAAATCACTGCATATTAGCTGTTCTCAACTTTGATTACACACTGGAATCATCTGAGGAGCTTTAAAACATTCTGGTACCTGGGCCCTACCTGCAGATTCCCATTTAATTGGTTTAGGGAGGATCCTAGATACAGATTCAGGAGTGAGGAACCTGTAGCCCTACAGATCCCAAGTGCAAGAACAAATTTATCCTGTAAAATCTGGATTCAGTCAAGGGGCCACACTCAAGGATCCAGAAGGCCACATGTGGTCTTAAGGCTGCAGGGTCCCCACCCCTGGCTGGACTGAAACCTGAGCTTCTGCAGTTCTAACAAGCTCCCAGGTGTTGCTGATACTTGTTGGCTCATAAACAACACTCTGAAACTAAGGGATGGAAACTAATCCCCAACACCTGAGAAACAATCCACCACATTTGCTAAGTTGGTTTTTCCACCTGCATGTGGTTGGCTCATAACAACAAAAGCCAGTGGAGACTCACCTTCCCCATTCCTTACTGCAGTCTTATAAGCTAATTTCATATGACATGCAAGTTGCAATGTTTAGACTTACTCTATCCACAATCACTGTTATCCACCCCCTTCACCCTGAGAGCCGTTCCAACTCCTCCTCACACCATTAGGCTGAGCAAACCCTCACATGGTTTCTCTGAAAACAGAAAGTCCATCAAAGCCAAACAGAAATAAACCACAAATATCTACTGGGCAAAGGACTCTGGGAAAATGCAAAGAAATACAAGACATTGCCCCTGCCAGTGCTCTTTGCCCGATGAGAGACAAACCACTCACAGAAAAACAGGGCCTTCAATTCAGAGAAGAAACACTCAGGGCCAAATGAGTGGTATTGAGAGGAAGCACTGTAGGAGAAGGGAGCTGAAAAATGTCCCTGTAGGCTGGGTAATTAGGGATAGAGTAGAGGATTGCGGGGGAGTCTCACATAAGACAGTAACTAACACAATTCAAGGTAGATGGAAAGTGGTCAGGATCCCAGAATCATTCCAGGGAGGGTTAAATGGGCACGACCATAGGACAGAGCAGGAGAACCAAAGCTGGGACCAGGAATAGTGAGGAAACCACTTCAAGATATTAAGGGAAATCAGAATTTACTAAATCCTAATCCTTTGAGGCCTACTTTTCTCTAGGACTGCTACTTGAAATATAATGTCATGTTGAGAGATAATGGGATACCATGGATATTCATTGCTTTTAAGTCTACACATATCAGAGTTTTATATAATAATAGCAATACTTAACAGCCATGATATACTTCCTATGTACCAGGCACAGTTGTAAGTACTTTATGTATAAAGGCTTATTTTAACATCACAACAATCCTATAATATAGATGCTGGTATCATTATAGCTAGAATGTAACATACAGAAAATAAGTGGTTTTGTATATCTTGTTCACTCCTGCAACTCTCATTCTCGAAGCAGTGATTGAATCAACAAATCCTGATTCTGTGGATGAGAAATGGGGGCACAGAGAGATTAAATAATGTCATAAAACCATATAGTTAATAAACAGCAGAGCAGGGATGCAACCCAGGTTGTTTGGCTTTGGTCCCTGCAGCTTAGTGATCACACCACAAAGCCACTAGTTTAAGAGCAGATCCTTTGGATTTCATCATCTTTACCATGTTACAACTAACACTTGCCTTCATATTAATGGATACGGTTGCAATGAATTTAACCAAAGAAGTTAAATGAGAATTTGCTATGGAGTCCTGGGTCTGGTATAGAAAAAATAGTGCCCTTTGACACATACAAGATTTTTCATTCTCACAATGACACTGAATGGTGAGTTTAAGTGATGACCTGGAGCTCAGCAAGGTTGACCCCAGATCCGAATCACACAGATAGTACCTGACAGGTTGAATGCAGATCCTCAGATTCTAAGTCTGGTTACTTTTCATCCTAAGCTTGTTTCTTCAAGGTATAAAACTTTCTCTGTTAAATTCCTAATGACTTTCTTATTTACTTAAAATTTTTGGTAAGGTACATCTTTCTATTTATCTCTCAATATATATTTGTTGAGTGCCAGTTATCATTCTGATACTTGATACAGAAACCCCCTATCCTGGAAGGGCCCAAAGTCTAGGCTAGGACAGGTAGATACATAAACCAACAAAAAGTGAGAGGACAGCCCCACAGTCTGGTAACTGAGGCCCATGGAATGAGGGCAACAGCCCTTCTTGCAGGATCAGGGATGGTTTTCCAGAAGAGGACCACACAAAGTGTGTCTAATGAAGCCTTCATGACACCACGGTGGCAGACACATGTGGCTGCCTTCTTTTCCCCTGTCCCCCCACCCTATGTTCTGGTCACACAGAACTATTTGGAGTCTTCCAGTTGTCTTCTTCCTTCATGTCTCTGCTCGTCCTGCAGGCCCTTCAGTTCCTTGCCTGCCTGGATTGGGCCTATTCCTTTTCTCCGGACAAGGCAAGTTTCCTCTCCTCAATGAAGGCTCCCTTAATCACCAGCCAGTCACCTCTTCCCTTGCACCTGCACTGTATCATATCCCTCCTCATACTCCCATCTAACATACCTGTAATAGACTATTTCTCTTATATAATCACATGTATGTCTCCCTCTAGCAGACTGTAAGTTTCAGACAGTCAGAGACCACATATTAATCATCTTTTCACACTCTGTGGCTAGGCCTTTCATAATGTCAGGGTTTTCCTTTGAAGATGATAGTTTTTGGTGGCTCATTTATTTTCTAGTTTCCAAATATATGTGTGGATTGGTTGTCCAGGGCTGAAGAGTACAGAACAGATACTCCATACAACAGTAAATAATCAGTGTCTATGATTAACCCAGAGGGTTACAACAGTAAATGAAACATTTATAGGCAGCAGGGTGGGAACACTCCAGTCGCTGGTGAATAGAAAGTGATAAACAGTAATAATTTCTGACATTGTGTAGCCCTTTTAGCACTTATCTACATTTTATGGAAGGTGAAACTGAGACATGGAAAGACTGAGTGACTTATCTTTTGTCTCTTTATGACCAAGTGAGGACTCTAATTGGATTCTTGACTGTAGTTCTGTATCCTTATATTATGACATGAATGATGATATTTTTGGTATTTAATATGTATAACATATGAAAAGTGCCATACCAGTTCTGTTCCCTAGAGATATACAAATAAAAGAAAAAGTTATAAGCCTCAATAAATTCACAGCCCAGTGAAAATTCACAGCCCAGTGAAAATTATAGCAGATAATTAAAATTCAGTGTGACAAGCATTAGCATATAGGCATGTCAGAAATGTCACAGGGACTCACAGGAACATTTAACCAGTCAGGGAGTTTTCTTTTGGCAAGGAGACATGGGAGTGGGGGTGGTGAGAAAGGGAATCTGGTCAGCAAAAGCTTCCCTGGGAAGACAGTGATTGAAGGAGATGTCCTAGGTAGCTAAGAAAGGAATTAAGAGTAGAGGAACAATCATCCGGAGCAGAAACAGCAGAATGTGCAAAGGCACAGAGACATGCAAAAAGATGGCACAATCTTTCTGGTGGCTCCTCAAATTGTTACTTCCAAGGCTCCTCAAATTGTTACTTCCTTAAATGTATTAGTTCTGGTGTCCAGATCCTTCTTCAATGGAGGGCTTTTTGACCCAGCTGTTTGGAGAGATGCCAGCAGGCAGCTGTTAGCTGTTGGCGTCTTCAGTGATTGCCCCAGTTGCACAGCTGAGGTCATGCCCTTTCCCAGGGACACCCACATCCAATAACTGATCGACACAGGAGTATAAAGACCTGACAATCTTGGCCCAGCTCAGGATACCTCTGAAGGGCCATTTTAGCTCCAAGGGTCCCTGTGGTATCTGAGGCTGTTGTCAAGCTGCATTTCAGCTCAATTCTTCTTTTGCCTAGTCCTGTTTTCTTCTCCTCTCTTCCATAGGTGCCAGTCTATAGGGCCCTCTTTAATAAATATGTAGCATGTTCTGATACTGGTCTGAGAGCTGCTTCATGGGAAACGCTAGTCTAACCCATGACAGTTGGTACAAGGAGTGCTATAAAAATGTAGGAAATAACATGGGGTTTAGGGACGTATCCCTTGCTGTTTTGCTGGCCATGCAAACCACATCACTGGCAGTAGGTGGGGCACAGGCCGTCCTGGCACTAGGTGGGGGTGCTGTTGTTCTAACTTTCACTGGTGAATTGGGGTGTTACAAAGGTGAGTGGGGTGCACCACTAGTGCTATGTATCAGGCATTTGAATAATAAGACAGCAATAGATACTATAAGAACATTAGAATTATCAGCTATTTTCTAAGCCCCTTTTTCTAGAAGGAAGATAGCAAAAGCTAAGAGAAATTTATAGGTAATTGAAAGCCAGTGTGAAATGGAAAAGTAGAGAGCCTTCTGGGTAACATATAAAAAGGATCTCATTTTCTGCAGCAGGAGGACATAGAAATACGAGGACAAGGAGTAGCCAAGAAGTCTAAATTCCTAATCAAGACAGATCTATGCCCTGGTGAAAGAGTAGGACCCTGACACATGGGATAGGTATCTACATGGAGGCACCTAAAAATCCTGAATACTTAGATTCCCCCCAATCTTATGAGACTGCAGAAGTTCCCCTCACCCCACATCGAAAAGTAACACCCTCTCCCCTTGCCCCCTTGCAGGAAGAAAATACAGAGGCCTTCCCCTGAAAGACATTGTGAGTGTCCCTCAGGGTATGCTCCTATTTCTTTTTCTGGCTACTTGGCTGATAGCTAAGGTTAAGGTGCAGCAAAAGCAATTCAGGAACATGCTGGGCCTAACTAGGGAAGAAAGATACTGTGCCCCAAAGGAACTGCAAGACCCAGCATGCACCAACAGGAGCTGGGAAAGTATATATGAGATTGCATGTTAAGGGTGCTTGATCAAGGAGGTCATGACATATTTTGGGATAAGGGAGAGTTTGTCATTTTGAGAATACTCTCTCAGTATATAGGATTTAGAATCTTGGCAAAGACCCCAGAAGACAGTGCCAACCATCTTTCCGCAGAAGTTCCTAGACCCTCTACTTTATATAGAAAGAGAAGTGGCCCAAGGTTAGATCATGTATATGGACTCATGAGCAGTGGCAAGTGGCTTGGCAGGCTGATTAAGGACTGGAGAGAGAAAAGTGGGAAGATCAGGGACAAGGGGTTCTGGAGTCGACGCATGTAGATAAACATATGGGAGTGGGCTAAATCATACAAATCTTTGTATCACATGATTACACCTACCAGAGAACATTCAACACAAAAGAGGTATTAAGCATCAATGCAGCTAAAATGACTCAGACAGGTAACATCAGCCTGCCTCTGTTATTGTCTACCCCAAAGCTGATACAATGGGCACATGAACAGAGTAGCTAAGGTGGTAAGAATGAAGTTATAGAGGTGTCCAAGAACATAGGTTCCCACTTACCAATGCTAATTTAGCTATTACTCCTGATAAATATCCAATCTGCCAACAGAAACCCACAGTGACTCCCTGTCATGGTACCACCCCTTGAGGAGACAAGCTTACCACTTAGTTTGCCTTTCTTGCAAGCAGGGCCTTAGCCAGCACCACTATCCAACGGTTTATAAAGTGTTTGATCTACTGGCATAGGATCTTACAAAACATTGCGTCAGTTGGCTTATAATAATGGACTCCTCTGGGCATGTTGTATAGCTCACTACACAAAAGCTAGCTTGATACAGCATTGGAGGCATAACTGAAATCCCAGCTCAGGGCTAATGCTTTACCAGGATAGTGTGTTATCTTCTAGGACTAGTATACACTTTGATCCAAAGACCTTCATATAGGACTGTATCACCCAAAGGAAAAACACATGGTTCTAGGAACTAAAAGGTGGAAGCAAAAGGAATCTCACCTCTCATTTTTCTCAGTGACCTACTTGAATAATTTGTACATTCTCTCTCTGCGACACTGGGTTTTGTGGGTTTTGAGATCCTGGTTCTCAACAGGAGAACTCTTATGCCAAAGGATACAGTAACAATCCCATTGTATGATAAGCTCTGACTGTAGCCTCCTCCAAGAGGAGGAGTCATTGTTTTGGCAAAGCGAGTTACCAATCATCAGGTAGAGGCTGGGCTGCTATTACACAATGTGACAGAGAGGAATAAGTCTGGCAGCCAGGTAACCCACCTGGGCACTTCTTGGTACTTTCTTTCCCAATGGTGATGCCAAATGGGTAAGTGCAGCAATCGTGGTTTGGAAAAGGGCATGGTGACCAGGGGCTAAGACTACTCAAGGCTAAGAGTATGGGTTGTCCCAACAGGCTATGCAACTGAGACCAACAGAGATGCTTGGTGAAAGCGAGAAAAATCTAGAATTAATAGTGAAGGAGGGAGACAATGAGTATAAGTTAAATTTGTCTTACTAACTTCCTATTCGCGGTTTACTCAAGGAAGAGAAGTCCAGCAGAATCCTAAAGAGCTTCTTCCTAAATGTATATTGACAAGTGAATCTGAATGGAGTATGGAGTAACCTGTGGTAGATACTATAATTCACCACCCAGATCTCTCTTCAATAAAAGACTTGTTCCAGCTACTTAGAATGCTGTTAGCAGACAGCCATCATCTGTCAGCCCCTTCAGGGGCTGCCTCAGCTGCAGAGAGTCCTCCTGCCCAAGGTTATGCCTTTGCTTAGGGACGCTCACATCTGATGACTAATTGATGCAGGAGTATAAAGGCCTGGCCATTTCCGGCCAACTCAGGACAACTCTGAAGGGCCATTCCAGTTCGAGAGATTCCTGTGGGGCTGACTGAGATTGTTGTCAAGTCTGTGTCTCAGCTCAATACTGCCTCTTCCTAATCCTGTTTCTTTTTCCACCCCTCCAAAGGTGTTGGTCCCAAGGATACACCATAAAAAATGTTCTGTACTCCATCTCAGAGTTTTTTAACATCACACAACCTGCAACAGATTAAAATGTCTGAAGAGAGAAATAATAAATTCTAATCACTTATCTATTGGAAAAAGAAGATACTTTCTATTTCCTAAAGCAATTTGGTAATAGAGTGTTAAAAGGTCTAGCATGAAGTGAGGAAGCAGTGTAGCTGCCCAAGCTTTATGTTCCTCTCCACTGGAAATTCCATCAAGATGTAGGGGATGGAGAGTGGCAAGTGAGTAGCAGGAAAGAGAAACAAAGTGGCCACGTGGCAGGTCATGTATATCGTGCAGGTCTATTGGCTGTGCTTATGAAAGTGGTGCCCTACAACAGGTTCTGGGTTTCTGCCAACCCAGATTTGGAAAAAGTCTTTTGCTTGGCATGGAGGAGAGGCAGAGGGAGGCTACTGTGGGGCAACTCCAGAATGAGATGTGCCTTATAGACAGAAAAGGAATAGACATGTCCCTTCCTCCCTGCTGACAGCTCTCAGAGGCAGCACCTGACTCAAGAGACTTCAGAGGCCCAAAGGATCCCGAGATCACGGAGAAGCAAGTGCAGGAAACAGTGTAGTCATCAATGCCTTAATAGAGATTGCAACTGGCCAAGTTTTCAGCCCAAATAAAACCATAATCTTGGCAGACAAATAGAATTCTGAGGACAGAAGGAAGCCTTCGAATGTTTATGTAATTTTCTACAGGGGAAGAGCGTACTGATTCTAGGAAGGGTGGGCCCTTCAAGGGCTGGCTGCCACATTCTGGTGACTACTCTGAACCTTAATGCTTTGGAAATTCACCTTTAAAATGTCTTGTCTTACTGTCAAAGCACAATAGGCAATTCATTCATTTCCTCCCAGAGGACCTAGCACATGTGGCCATCTCCTGAGAAAGGCAATTATCACCTCGAGGTGGTCTGCCTGAAACATCCTTCTCTAAGGCTGATTGAGAGGAAGTAGGCCCATGTGACTGTCTCAAAAGGCTAATCACAAGATTGGGAAACAAGATTGGGAAGAACTTTTATAATATGCTTCTCAGTTAAGCACACACAACTTCAAAACCTAGAGGAGTTTTTCTAAGTTCTCTCATTTTTATTCATTTCCATCTCAATTTCTAGGCAGGCAGAATGTCTATCAATTTGTTATTATTATCTTTAAACTCATTTCTTTGAGGGCCCAAATTGTATTTACTTTGTATGATATAATGCACAGAGATACCCATACTCAGGTGGCTCCTGGAAAAGGTATATTCTTCACTTGCAAGATGGGATCTTTAGACAGTGTGTTAGTGCTGAAAAGAGACAATGAAAAGGTGGGTCAGGAAATAAGAGAAAATAGCTCATAGTGTTTCATCTGAAGGCAGCAATCCCATTTCTGCCCATCTCTGTTCCATGATTCAAATCCACTTCTGCCTCCTCCACCAAGTCCTCCATGAATGCCCCCACAACAACCCAGAGTGGACCTCTCATGTGTCTGTCAGGACAGTTGTGTTTTATTCATCCTAGCACTTACAGAAGACTGCCTGTGCATGTCTGTCTCCCCACCTTCTCCAGGAAAAGAGCCATGTCTTTTAAGTCTTGTGTATTTTAGATAATTAGAGTGCCTTTCATATACTAAGTATTGCATAAGTATTATTGAAATGAATCAAACCGATGCAACTGTGTTACAGGAATAGTTCTTCCAAAAGATAGAAGCATACAGAATAGGATGACACATGACCCTTTGTTTCAAGATGAGACTTGAGCCACTTCTCAGAGCTTCTGTCTACTCAATGGATGTAACCAATTAACCTTCACTTCAATTTTTCACCTTGAAACCGAATGATTGTTTTCTACCTATGTTTTTTAAGAACAGCATGAAAGAAGGTGGTAATGTTTGTGAAATGCTCTATGGTCCTTTTATAAAGGTCTTCAGATATTGTTTCTGTTATTATAAATAAAAATCAATTTTTCCTGAAGGACATTCACATCCATAGAAGGAAGCAGAAAGGTGAAGCTATGGGGGCGTTGATATGTTGGCAACAAATCAAATGAGGCTGAGCTATGCAACGTGTTGGGGAAATACAAGAGGGCAGATGAGCCAAGACATTAGCTGGAGAAACATGTTGCATAGCTGTGCAGGTGGGAAGCACATCAAGAGGCAAAGAACATTCTGGGGGAGAGTAGGGAAGTAGTATCGAATGTCATGTGATAGGACAAAGAGAAGCACTCAGGTTAGGAAATGTAATCATCATGGAAATAAAAAATGTACAAGGTGAGCCAAGAACAATTCTGAAGAAGTTGAGTTGTAGGTGAAAGCATCCAGGGTGGGGAAAAAAAAGAAAAACAAAACTCAGAGAGGAGGAAGAGGTGGAGAGAAGTTCAGGTAAATATTAGTCAAGTAAAGAGAATGAGATCTGTCTGCAGGAGACAAGGGCTGCTGTTCATCTATCCACCTGCTGAATTGCGCCCAACAGGATACAACATGGAAACTTTCCTTAGTGCAACTCATCATTGCAAATAGTGCTAAGTGCCAGTGAGGGACAAGGAAATATTGTTCAGCTGTCCTTGGAAAAAGTCACATAAAGCTATTGATTATTTTTATCAAAACCAAAATTTATGCAGGGGTATCAAGTGGTAGAGATGGAAAACATGGGCTTTAACTTGAATTTTAATCCAACCAATTATACTTACATAAAAGACACAAAAACTGTGTAATAAAGACATGTTCTGCAAGATGTTATCATTCCACCGTTTTCTGATTTTCACCAACAGTATGAATCCACTCTTTCCCACTGCCTCTCACTGCGATCCATGCTTCCTCCTATCAATTTGCTGTCACAACTACAAACGACGCTCAAAACACAGAGGACCCCACAGCCTCTTTATATCTCAAGAATCAGAGACTGCAACACAATTCACAATTGCAAAGATGTGTAAACAACCCACGTGTCCATCAACACATGCGTGGATTAATAAAATGTGGTATATGTATACCATGAGTACTACTCAGCCACAAGAAACAATGGGGAACTAACACCTCTTATATTCTCCTCTATGGAGCTGGAGCTCATTCTCTGACGTGAAATATTGTAAGAATGGAAAAACAAACACCACATGTACTCAACATTAAATTGGCGCTAACTGATCAACACTTATGTGCACATATGGGAAGTAACATTCATCGGGTGTCGAGCAGGTGGGAGGGGGGAGGAAGGGTTGGGTATATTCACATCTAGGGGTGCGGTGTGCACTTTCTTGGGGATGGGCACACTTGTAGCTCTGACTCAGGTGGTGCAAAGGCAATATATGTAACCAAATTGTGTGTACTCCTGTAATATTCTGAAATTTAAAAAAAATTAGAGACTGCAAAATCTTGAAGAAGACAGCTAAGGATAGAAAAGAGATGCAGAGTGTTAAATCCTCAGAGCTCAAACAAAATTCTTCCCATTTTGAAGTGCTGAAATCTGTAAAGAGGTAATAATTTTCCATTGCACAAAAGTTCACTGTAATAAATTGGTGATTACAGAGAAGAACAAAATTAGTGGCTCTCAACTCCAGGTTCTGTATTCTCCCTTGGAAACTCCTGGTTTGACCTAACAGCAATATCTCTCACGGAAATGAGACTAATGGCTGGGAATATTTGGTATGCGCTGAATTAAAACCATTAAATTGACAGATTAGTGTTTTAGGTCTAAGGACACTAAATTACAGTTTTTTCCAAAATGGTAAAAATGTAATTGTGCTGCTATATTTTTGTCCAGATTTTTTTTCCATAATTGTCTGAAACAAAGATCATAACAGGTAAGGAAATGCACAGGTTTATAATGATTTTGTTTTCTGTGCCTAAACCAAGAATTTACAAATTAAGTGCTTAAACTAGTCAATGCAAAGTTTAAAAAAACAAAAAGGTTAAAAAAAGAGTGGCAAAGTCTAGACTCTGAGATTTGCTATTTCATGTTCTACATGGTGCGTAAAAGTGATTTTACTTCCCTTTCCCAGATCTGTCATCTAGTTGGTCTTAAGTATCTTAAGCATGTTAACCACACGGTTCAACAAAGACACAATTATTCAGTACTACAGGCTTCCTTCTCACTGACTCAGCAAGCTAATTCCTACCACCTAGCTCTCTATGCGGCTACTAAGTTGAAGGCAAAAGAAATTTAAGAGCTAAGTATCCAAACAGTTGATCACCAACAATTTCACTATTTGGAAATATGCCACATAAAAATATTTGGAATGTCAAAAGTTCTGTGGTCCAATTTCAACAGATAATAACTGGCGTGGCTTTGAATGAAATTATGTTTCTAAATTTTCCACATACCTCACAAGGGAACACCTCATTTTTTTATGGATATTTTTGAGATTTATTTAGATTGTTTGAGATTAGAATGGAATTCTCTCTTAAAAGACATGTCTTTCTATTCTTTATTAAGGAAACCCAATTATTGCTTAAAATTCTTGGATTTGGGGAATTTAGAGATGGATGAAAAGAAAAATCTTTTCACTTAAACCAGTGAACCTGATTCTGATTGGGCATGACAATTACATTCAAAACAATAATCATTAGCACTTAAAATAAAGCTTTAGTTTTAATTAATAGATTCATTTGATAGAGAGTACTTAATTAAATCACCATAAATAGAAGAAAGGGAAAGAGTTATTTGGGGTATTCATTTAATCTTGACCTTACTCTTTATAACAAAAGGTTGTAAAATGAACTCCCTGGAGAAAAAACTGGAATCATTTTATCTTCAGAACCAATTCTTATTGGCTGAAGTAGTCAGTAAGTCCCACAATAGGAGAAATATGCTTGTTTGGCTTAATGACCTATTCTCAGCTACTAATAAATAGTAAATTCTTCACATTTTTGAAAATATAAATATCATTCTAACTGGTCCCTTTATTGGGGTACCAGTTGTATTTGTATTGAAGGTGGTTATGCTTCCAAATAAAATATTTATGGATAGATAGATACTAATCCAAAAAGACCAAAGGAACTATGATTGTCCCACTGAACTCAGTAACAATGAATTACATAAATAATAATATGAACAATCCACTTATTCAGTCAATAAATATTTATGTACTGCCATTTGTTAGGGCCTCTCAATCTTCAGTGGTAGATTAGGGACCTGCCAAAAGCAAAATATGTGTAGCTCACAACACAAGCTAGCATATTCTTTTATTTATCTTTTATTTTTTTAATGTTTCTTTCCCTGTTTCTTTTTTTGTTGTTGTTTTTATTTTTTTTGTTGTTTCAGAGTATTATGGGGGGTACAAATGCTTTGGTTATATAAATTGCCTTTGCACCGCCCAACAAGCATACCCATCCCCCAGATGGTGCACACCACATCCATTGGGTGTGGATTTACCCATCCCTTCATTCCCCCTCCCACCTGCCTGACATCCTATGAATGTTACTTCCCATATGTGCACGTTAGTGTTGATCAATTAGGACCAATTTAATGGAGAGTACATGTGGTGTTTGTTTTTCCATTCTTGTGATACTTCACTTAGAAGAATGGGCTCCAGCTCCATCCAGTATAATACAAGAGGTAGCTCATTGATTTTTGTGGCTGAGTAGTACTCCATGGTATATGTATACCACATTTTGTTAATCCACTCATGTATTGATGGGTGCTTGGGTTGTTTCCACATCTTTGCAATTGTGAATTGTGCTGCTATAAACATTCAAGTGCAGATATCTTTTTTATAGAATGTCTGTTTTCCTTTCGGTAGATACCCAGTAGTGGAATTGCTGGCACATTCTTTTAAATTTGTGTCCTGGGATTGAATTTAAAGCACTTTAACTGTGTCTGAAATGAGATATCTCTGAATAAGATTTGGTCTACTCCACAGACCAATGATTAGGAAGTTCCTAAATGGAACATTTCAGATGAACATTGTGAAGAACATCAGCAGAAGGGGAGCTAATGGATTGTGACTCCATTTCCCCAGGAAAGTACTAAAAGGGTCCCGAAAATAATTGTAACCCTCATGTTGGACAAACATATCCTCCTGGCAGAGACTCAAACAGTTGTTCCAATTGGGTCATTAACAAAATAACTTAGATCAAAAGTCACCATTGGGATTGTTCTTTAGAACAGTTCTGCTGTCAAGCAGGAAGAAATGGACTGTGTACTGTTTGATGCTTTTGGACTTAAAAATAGAAGGACTGAAGTATAACAGCATGTTGCAGAGGAAGAATTCTACAATGAGTTTGCACTTGATGACCTGCTAAATCTTTACCATCTCTCATTTGTGTGTTTCAACTGTATTGCAGTTAAGCACACTATAAAAATAAAGCCATGTGGGAACATGCCCATCAATAACAACAAAAATAATAACACTCTGAGCTCCTTCCTTAGATGAAAGGCTCTGTGTTTTTACAAAGCACTTTGCAAATGTTATCTTTTTAATTCTCACAACACTCAAGGTGTGTAGGAGAAAAGTATTATTATCCCATTTTGCAAATGGAGAAATTGAGGTTCATGGAGTTTGACTTGCCCATGGCCACAAAACAAGTCAACAAAGGAACTGAATATTGACACTCAGAAGTGAGCTTCTAGAGAACTAGATCGTTTGCCTTAATTAAATATTGTAGGTCAAGATAAAGTTTGTTTCTAGTAAAAAACAATGATATAAATAAGAAAAAGTGAATAAAATTACAATTCTATGTAAAAGAATCAGAGCAAGATGATGTGAGCGTTAACAAAAGTTAAAACACATTGAGAGAAAATGAATTAGGATACTCTCCCAAAGGATGGCTTTGCAAAGGATAAAAAGTGGAAGCAAGAAAAAGTTAAGCTTCTGAATTAATGTATGTGGCAGTATTTTGAGAAAATTAAGAAAAAAACTGGAAGAAAAGCCTGTTGTCTGCTGTTTCATTACAATGATAATCAGACTAACTGGAATTCTATCATCCTAAATATTCAGGTCCAAATTTTCTAACAATATTTAATGTACAGTACACCAATTCTGTATTTCAACCTCAGAGCAAGTATCTGTACTATCTGGCCATTAAACAGAACTATTATAAATGAATGATCATGTGATTGAATGAATCAGTGAATAAACAGATCAATTAAATTTTTAAAAAAAACAAAAGAAAGAAACATGTTTGGCACATTCTCATCTTTTGGAACATAACTAAGACTTTCTTATATAAATAATAGCTAAATTGAACCTAACTCATTGTTCAAACTGGCAATGTCTTAGTCTGTTTTGTGCTGCTTATAACAGAATACCACAGACTGGATAGTTTAGAATGAACAGAAATTTATTGGCTCACAGTTCTGGAAGCTGGGAAGTCCAATATGAAGATGCTAGATCTGGCAAGGGCCTCTTGCTACATCATCATGTGGTAGAAGACATCACGTGGAGGAAGGGCAAAGAGAGCAAGATGGGAAAAACCCACTCCCATGACAATGATAATGAACCCACTCCCATAATAGTAGTCCATTCATGAGCACAGAGCCCAAATGACCCAAACACCTCCCCATACAGTCACGATGGCAATTAAATTTCAACATAAGTTTTGGAGGGGACAAATATTCAACCATAGCAGACAAGGAAGATCTAACAGAAGAAAAATGTAACAATAATGGTAATTTTCATTTTAGAAGGGCCACTGTTCTCCAGATTGCTGTGAGCACCTGTATTTCCTAATTCAAAGCACAGCTCAGTTCATTCAAGGCATGTGCCCCATATACTGCAGCTTCACCTGAACAAGTTGAAGCCACTCTTCCTTTCAATCATTGTGATCACATTACACATACTTTCTGGGCACGAGATATTGACCCTCACTCTATTTACTTGGTCTATTCCCTTCCATTTCGGCCATTCTCATCAACTAACACAAGTTGATGAGACTTCAAGGAGCCACGGAGGTCCTAAGCACTTTCCATTTAGACTGCTGAATCAGAGGGACGGGAAGAGTGAAGGAGCCAGCAGGTGGGGACTCGTGGCATCTGAGGACTAAACCCAAAAGGAATGCGTACACTAGGCCTCTCCTTTCTTTTCGTCAGACATGTGGGTATTCTCTACATTTATTGTTTGTGGTTAGACATATGCCTTATCAAACTTTTGGAATATAACTATCAGTTGATGAGAATGACTAAAATGGAAAGAAATTGACCAAGTAAATAGAGGGAGGGTCGATGTAATTTCTGAGGAATAAATGTTTATTCTTTTTAAAACCAGACCTTTTACCAAATGTTGATTTTGTATTTTTTTCTGTCTCCACTTGTTATTAGCCTTTAGAACCAACAAACATATAAAAATAAAGTTATTAAGCCCAGCACCGTTCTATATGCACACAATCGTGTGACAGACCTTTACATTTTTATTACTGGCACAGAAACAATACATCTTATGGTGGTAGGAAGCATGAGAACAAGAGGTACTGTGCTTTTACACCGTCTTGAACCAGAGACAGGTACCCTACATTTTCGATTTGTAGGCACTACATTGACCAATTATTAATTCTTACAAGTCCAGCTTTCATCTGATCCAGGCAATTATTGCCTTTACCATTTGACTATTCAATAAGTATATATTTTATAATTATATAAATATTTGTTTATACATTGTATATATTCATGTATTTTACCACATATTATCAGTACATATATACATTTGTTGCATGTACAGAAATTTATTAAGAATTGTACTTGTCACTGTGGTGAATACTGTATTATATCACCCAGATCCTTCGTAAGGAATGAAGGGCTTATTCCCCCAGCTGTTGGAAGCACTGCAGGAAAACAGTATTCTCTGTCTGTCCTGCTTTGAGAGTCTCTCACCTGAATAAAAATATCTCACTCCAAATCACACCTCCTCCCTGTTACAGCTATTCCACACCCTGTAACTGATCAGCTAGGGGAGCCCCCTTTTACCCAACTCAGAGCAGCTCAGAAGGGCCATCCCAGCTTGAGAGTTCCCAGCAAGCTTGGCTAGTCCCTGGTTGACACTACAGCATGGCTCAACTGTTTTCTTCTGCCAAATTCTGCTTCTTTGCCCTCTCTTCCCCAGAATTTATCCCCAAGAGCCCTTCCTAACGAATGCCCCATGTGCTTATTTCCATCTTGGAATCTACTTTCTGGGGATTTCTGCCAACATACCACAGTCATATCAGTGTTTCTCCTAAAGTCTCAAAATAAGATAATAAATATATTAGTCTAAAGGCTGGACAGAGCAAGGATGTCATGATTATGCCTGGAGTTTGAGAAATGTATGTAGGGTGAATGGTCTTTTTATTCAATAGGAAAATAAACCTTCAAAATGAATTCCATAATTTTCAGAGATCTTTATGTAGGATGTTAGGATGATTCTATTTAGAAATACATCCAAATGTTATTTTAAGGTTCTTGAGAGAAAGCTGAATTCAATACTAACTGATGTGTATTTGCACTCCATCGTGAGAGTTGCCTAGTGACAGCTGAAAACCAGGAGGGAATGGGAGGACACTAGAGTGAAACACCAACTCATTACATTTTCTGTGCAGTCTTAGTAAAGTCACTTAACCTCTTTGAGCCTCATTTCCCTGATCTGTTAATGGAAAACTATGATAAAATGATATACATTCTGTGATCTGCTCAGCTCAATGCTTGGCACATTGCAATAGCTCAATAACTGGTTTCCTTCTGAGGTTGAAGAGTAGTGTTACCTTTTAACCTCATAGTAAGGGAGGTCCACATTCCAGTAAAGCTCCAGGGAAGTACAAAGAAGATTCAGAGATATGTATGGTATGATACAGATATTCTTAACAATCTATACATTATGAAAGCTTCAGTGAAGCTTTCACTAATATCTCAGACTCAGGTTTTCTACCTTCTATTTGACCTCACCATATCTTCTAGAACTTGACTATTCCCTAATAGGCTCATTGTATGTTAATTTCCTTCATTTAAAAAAAATATTTATTTTTATTTACTTACCTATTTATTTTTATTTCAGAATATTATGGGGGTGCAAATGTTTAGGTTACATATATTGCCTTTGCCCCACCTGAGTCAGAGCTACAAGCGTGCCCATCCCCGAGACCTTTTGTATTATCCTGGATGGAGCCGGAGCCCATTCTACTAAGTGAAGTATCACAAGAATGGAAAAACAGGCACCATATGTACTCACCATCAAATTGGTACTAATTTCCTTCACTGAATCAAGTCCCCAGATGAAAGACAAATAGCCTCTAGTGCCTACCAGAAATGAGCCCTTCATATTCATTCATTCTAACAGAGATCTGTTGACTGTTAATTTTAGTAATAGCCTGAACGACTTCAAACATTGAATTCTATTTTCAATCAAATATAATCTCAGTTTTCTCAAATTTAACCAACCTGATGGATTTTATCAAGAATCATTCACATTTCACTGACTCATGTCCCCATTAGCTGATGCTCTTTCAAGGCCCTTCCATTTCTCCTCTCATTTGTTTTCTGGGAGCCTGTAAGGAGAGTCTTCCACAATCTCATTAAGTCCCCTCCTACTCTCCAGCCCCCACCTCAGAAGCCACTTGAGAGTGGCACCTTTGCTGTTCCTGCCGTGCCCCCATGACAGCGCTGATGCCTGGGAGCCTCCTGCTGAGGTCTAGAAAGTGACAAACACTCAGGAGCCAACAGCACTCTGTGTCCCCTGCAGCCTTCAGTGCACTCAAGCTAAGCCTTGCAGTGAGTGGTGGGCAAGGAAGCTAGAGAGGAGGGAGGGACCAGAGACAGGGCTTGTCCACCATGCTAACAGGTTGGACTTAGCCTGTAGTTCAGCAGGGAGTCATTTCAGGGTTTAAATAGGGGCTTGACATATGTATTTGTGTATTAGCCAACATCACTCTAACCGAAGTCTAGAGGATGCATTGGCCAGAGACTGTGATTGCTGAGTAAAGAATGGTGATGAGGATTCTGTAACAGCGCAAGAAAGAGATAGTGGAGGCAATGTCTCTGTGCTATCGAGAAAGAAGGCTGACTTCTCTGTTCTATGTTTACTGGCTTCTTTGTCGGCTATTTTTTTTATTAGGTTTGGCCAGTGACATTTACTGACAGGAGATTGGAAGGTAGGAAGAAAGAAAAATTCAGTGTATTTCTCCCTCTGTCTCTAGGCCCAGGTGACACCTCCTGCAGCCATTGTATTTTCTCCTTGGCTTTAGCTGCCTCCATGCACACGTGCCACAGTTCTGGCTTTTGCTCAAGGATCCCGCCCCTGGGATCTGGGAACCCCACTTCCTCCCTTTGTCCCTGCAGCCCACGGTTGATTGTAGCTTCCTGCTGTTGCTAACATCTGAGTTGCTTCATTGTCTTCTGTTTGGCTTTTCACCTATCCCATCACCTGTACAACCAAGTCTCTATATAAAATTATCTCTTTTAAAATATTTGAAGAGGTTTATCTTTTCCTGGTTGGACCCTGACCTATACAACAGGGGATGCATTTGAGAACTATTTAGAAGGCAGAGTCATCATGAATTTATAAATATAAACATTTGTTTATGTTTATATAATATGTAAATACTCTGAAATAAAATAAAATAAAAAAGATAACCCTTACCGTCTAAATCAAAGTTGACCTCACTCTTTTCTATATTCCTGAGCTGAAGTTTGTTGTATTGAGTCCTCAGCCACCTGGCTATAACCTCTTCACCCTCTTCCATGGGAAGCCATCTGCAGTATTGCACAGATTGACAGCACTCAAATTCTTTGTAACAATGCTAAAAGATCAAAAACCACAGGATGCTTCCTGTGTGAGGCAGACAAGTCTCTGCAGGTGTTTGACTTCCAGGAGCCATTCATGGTCTGGGACTCCCAGGCTTCAGACTGGCAGCTTCTACAGAGGGAGAGGGAGAACCCTGGCGGACAAAGCCAGATCTGACCGCCCAGACGTCAGTACCTGGTGAAGGACACATCACATGAAGACCCAACAGGACAAAGCTGATAAAATATTATTCTGTTGGGTAGAATCAGGACAAGAAATATCAGTTTCCAATGGCCAGGAAAAGAGCAGGGAAGTGCTGCTGAGCACATGGATATCCAGGTTACAGGGGAAGGCACAGCACAAACGTGGAGCACGCATAGCCTGTGGGCACTGATGCCCCGTGAGATGCTGAAGACGCTGCCAGGCTGTCCTGCCTGAGTGGTAGAGGGAGCCTGCCCAGGAGGAGTCACCTCTCTTCTGGAGAACTAATAAAAGCTCAATGGGAGTTGATCAGACATTCTATTTTATTTCATTTTTTGATAAAGTAAACTTTTAATTTCAGAAGTTATAGATTTAAATAAAAGTTGTAAAGATAGTACAGAGAGTCCCTGTATAACCCTCACCCATTTTTCCCTATTGTTAGCATCTTACGTTACTATGATACGTTTGTCACAACTAAGAAACCAATATTTGATATGTTACTGCTAACTAAATACCCCACTTTCTGTGAATTTCTCTAGTGTTTCCTTAACTGCCATTTTTTTTTTTCTGGATCCAACAATCTTACATTTAGAGGCATTTGATTTTCATTTTCAATCTACCTTAATTTTTAAAAGGAAAAATATTTGCTCTCATTTATTTTATTAGAGTACCCAAATAAATGCAAAAAAAAAAAGTATTAATATTGTTCCAAACTTTAGTACATTTCCTCAAGGAAGATCAGGCCAAATTCTCTTGTTTACCAGAGTGTACTTACAGTGCACAGAGGCACAGTAACCAAATCACATGGTTCATGTCACAGTCTGCTACTTTATATCTGGGCAGCCTTGGAAAAGTACTTAAGTATTTAATCCCTCTGGGCTTTGATTTTCTCATCTATAAAATGGAAAGTGATAGTACCTTACCTCATAGATGTGATATGTACATTAAAATTAATAATGTATAAAAATCACTTAGAACAGTGCCTGGGTACATAGTGAGCATGGAATTAGCCTTCGTTGTTAATATGATCACTATTGCTATATGATTCCAGAGTATCCTCTGCAATTGTATGTATTTCTTTTTTTGACACTCATCATATTTTTAATTACATATTTCATATCTGTCTTCTCTTCTAGAGTGCAATCTTCATGAGTTCAGAGACATTCCTGCCTGACTCATAGTAGGTGCTCAGGAAATAATCATTTAATTGTCTTCCATGCTTAATGCAGAGCCATCAATCAACCTTATGAGATGTATAATAAAGTCTGAAGGAAGAGAAAATGAAGGGGTGCAGACAGACATAGAGATATAGAAATATAGACAGATAAATACAAAGGTCAAATGGGGACAATTTCTTATTGTTTTAATTGACAAATAAAAATTGCATATATTTACATGCACAACATGATGTTTTGAAATATGTATGCATTTGGAATGGCTATGTCAAGCTAATTAACATATGTATTACCTCACATATTTTTTTGTGGTGAGCACACATAAAATCTACTCTCTCAGCAATTTTCAAGTATGCATACATCGTTATTAACTATAGCCACCATGTTGTACAATAAATCTCTTGAATTTATTCTTCTCTAAATTTTGCTTCCCAGTCATTGATACATGATATTCTGTTGCTGCTCTTGTTTAACCTCAGTTTCTCTCTATGTGCTACCTGATGCTGAAAGGGAATGTATTTTTCTGAGTTAACAATTTAAAAGTTCAACAGGAGGACACTACCCTTTCCAGCACTGGTCGTGAAGAATTGCAGAGGGAATTCTGGATGTAACTCTCAGCTACCGCTTTCTGGTAAAGCGGGCATCAGTGGTGCACAGGAGGAGATGGATAAGTATTATATTGGCATCGATATTCAAGTTTCTTGCCAAATGCTCTGAAAAACTGATTGTGCTTCATGTACAACTGTACACTTGGGCTCTGTGAATCGCAGGCACAGATGTCTGTAAAGCCATATATATTCCTGCAATCAATGCAACTTTAAAATGTGCTCCACTCTTATCCAGACCTCCAGACAAGGAAGTTGTTAAATGCATGTTTTTCCTTCTTTCCTGTATGTTGCCTTTGCCTTTGAAATATTGCTAAGCAGTTGTCCTGCAGGGTGGAGGTGGATCAGCAGCTGCAGCATGTCTTGTGCTGTCATCTCTTTGGTATGTGGCTTCCTTTCACGCTCACGGTGGGGAAGATCCCACCCATCCTTTGCATTCCTCCTGAGCAAGTTGTGTCAAGGAAAGGCGAGAGAGGAAGCGATTCCCATCCTCTGGGGTGTAATCAAAAAGGAAGGTTTTAATTAGTTTCTCAGGATGTTCTCAGTTTCTGCACAGAACAGCCCTTCCCTTCTTTGGCATGAGAGTGCTTGGATTCTTCAAGAAACACAACAGTTTTGCTCCCTGACGCACTAAACTATGTGTATTCAAATGTGATAAGGAGTCGAGAAGCCTCTTTTTCTTAGCACTTATCACAGTTGTAATCTTACATTTATCTGTATAATTAGTTGATCTGCGACTGTCTCTTCAGTATGCTGAGGATTCCATAAAGCCAGTGAGTGACGTGTCTGCTTTTGTTCTCCGTTGTATATGGAGCACCACGCAGTATGCCCGGCACATAGCAGGCACTCGATAAGTGGTTGCAAAATAAAATAATGAACATATGATTGAAGAAGCTTCTACTGCAGCAAACAAAATGGCACCTGAAGCATATATGGCCCTCAGAGATGGCTTCTGCATGAGGTTCCTAGAAGAGGAACTGATGATGATATGTTCTCGTTTATGTACCAGAAACTATTCTAAATGCATCACATGTGTTGTGTCTACTAATCCAAATAATCCTCATAACAACACTGTGAACTAGATTCTGCCATTATCTCCATTTACAGATGGGAAATCTGAGACATAGAGAGAAAGATTTGGTGAAATTTCCAGGGTCACATAGCAGGTAGAGGTGGCAGAGGAGCCTGGAATGGAGCCAGCCCAGTTGCAATAGAGATTGTGCTGGATCCGCCGCAATTCTGCCTCCTGTGAGGCCGTACAGTTAGTGCTTTGGATCCACAGAGTGTCAGTGACAAGAGTGATAATACTCCTAACTAGCCAAAAGAAAAACTCAAGTCTGCACAGATGCGGATAAATTTATAAATCATCTTTGATAGTTAGGGATGCCCACATACAAACATACACTTCAGATTTAACGAGACCCAGGATTGTGTATTATCACTAGTGAAAATAAACATAGGCAAAAATTCTCTTTTGAATGTCTTTAATGTCAAGTACACTCATAGACATGTACCAAGTCAAAAATCTTACTTATTTTTTTTTTCTAAAATATCACCTAAGGACAGTTGTCATGTAAAAATGCAAATTAACTGCCCATTCTATTCCAAATGCCTCATGCAAAACTGGCCAATCCCAAGTGGCTGAAGAATAGAGATTATATTCTATAAAATAAAATTTATATGTGAAGAAATGTTCCTACAGATCTGAAAGACATATACTCCAATTCCAAGTGGAGTTTTAGACACAAAGAAATGAGAGGAAAACATTTTTCTTTTCTCTGAATTCCCATTGCACATTGGGCCATTTTTCTTGTTCTTGACATTTAATGCATTGTATTCTGATGTCTGTGCACATGTCTTATCTCTCCACAAAAACTGTTAACTTGGCCGGGAGCAGCTCACACCTGTAATCCTAGCACTCTGGGAGACCGAGGCCGGAGTATTACTTGAGGTCAGGAGTTCCAGACCAGCCTGAGCAACAGCAAGACCCCGTCTCTACTAAAAATGGAAAAAATTAGCTGAGTGTGGTGACACACACCTGTAGTCCCAGCTACTCGGGAGGCTGAGGCAGAAGGATCTCTTGAGCCCAGGAGCTTGGGGTTGTAGTGAACTATGATGACGCCAGGGCAACAGAGTGAGACCCTGTCTCAAAAAAAAAAAAAAAAAAGCCAAAACAGAAACAAAACTGTAAACTCCTTAAAACAGGAACTATGCCTTGCAGTAAAAAATAGGGTGCTTGAAAGAAACAAACAAGATTTTCATTAGTAAGTGGAACTTATTTGTACAACCTTGGGCAAGTTAGTAAATTTCTCCCATCCTTGATTTATTCCTCTATAAAAAGAGTTTAATAATGGTATATGGTATTATTAGCTAGAATTTTAAAAGCGTATTTGAGACTTTGATTAAACATGAAAGATTGAAACATATATGCTTTACTCCAGTAACTCATTCAAAGTTCAGTAAATAAATAATAACTTCTTAAGCCCATAATGGCAAAGAAAGCAAGGAAAGAGATAAAACAGAATACAAATATATTATACATACATATATAAAAAACAATGGACTGATTTGTAGTCGCTGATTTAGCAAACACAAAATCCCTGCTGTGAATAAAGTCATGAAGAAGGCTTATCTGCATTTCAGAATCTCAGAGTGTTTAAGAATCAGGAGTGGAGGCACAAGCGGCTTTGGCAGTGGGGTGCCGGTGAGATGAAAAGAGGAGGGTTGATTGTAAGGAGCAGTGAATCCCCTGAATCCCTCTTCCCACACTGCCAGGTGTCTACATGGCTTAACTGGGAATAATATTTATATAAGCATAACAATGTATAGATTACATAGTGATCTGACCAAAAATTATAATTTTCACGATACCATAAAACAAGGGAAGTAGAAGTGTGTGCTGGGGTGAGAGGAGGTATTTATGGAAGCCAAATCATTGCCACTGTAGGATGTTCTTAGGTAATATCTAAAATCAGAAATTAACAAACAGCAGTATAGTTTATTATATAAAACTGGAGGCAAATGCCAGAAGAAATGGGCAAAAGGATTGAAAGTGGTTTTCTCTAGGGGATGAGAGGTGAGGGTGGCTGGGGGAAACAGGAGATGATGCTTTACATCAAGCCTGAAAGAATACTTGACTTTTATATCCATGTATATTTTTAATTATAAAAAATATTTTTAAATGAGTGCTGGACTACAGAAGGCGGTCAATAAACATCAACAGCAGCTCCCTTGAATCCTTGTTCATTTTTTATTTTCCCCATGTATTTATTTATATTCATGTTTATTGCTCTGTAGGTTCTCATGAAATGTTTGCTAAATTACTAAGCGAATCACTCTTCAAGGTTTACATACTGAATCACCAAGAAAAGCTTCAGAAGATAAAAAAAGAAGGGACATGTTTATTATCTTAGATTTTATAATGTAAGGAAATGAACTGTCACCCATGAATAAAGTTTTGAAGTAAATGGTCAGTCTTTTTGGTATATTTTGTGGGAGGGACAGGGAGAAGCTGGTATAAATATGAAATCAGGTAACTGTTCCAAAGGTGTGGCCTGTGAAATATGAAAATAATGTTCAACTTGAAAAACTCCCTTAAAATACTATTAGCTACCTAAACATGACAGGTAAATTAATCTGACAGCATCAACTCTTAAAATGACCTTTGCTGTCATCACCGTTGCATGTGTCCACATTGCCCTGCACCCTCCTTCCATTCCACAAGCACATGGTGATTGATTTATCATTTGCATTGATCAGGTGACAAGATCCCTGACACCAGGCATATTTACTCTTGGGGAGCTTGGCCGCACCTTAGCGCATGCACACACATACCCAGAATTTACACAGCACAAACAAGCAACTATCACCTTTAAAAACAAATTTCACATCCTGGTTTTATATTCATTATTCTACCCAGAGAGATTGTTCTCTCCACAGTTTTCCATTCGTACTGTTTTCCCCCCACTCCCCACTCTCCCAGCATCCTTTCCTTAGGATTAATGAGGGTGAAGAGTAATGAGGGTAGGAAGAGAGAAGCAAAGCCATGTGGCAAGTTCTATTCCTTCCATTAGTCCACCCTGCTGGCTGGTTTCTTTAGTGACCCCTGTCTGCCCTGGCCACAACTTGTGCACTGGAGCTGGAATCAAGGTCTGGACCTCAATCAAGGGAGAAGTACTTTGTTTGCCTATTTGTTGAAATGCATGAAGGGAAAATAGCACAAGGAGACAAGACAGTATATCTTTTCTTTTCTAAAACAAGTGCTTCTGAACAATCCAGATGACATGCACGTTTGGAGATTTTTTTTAAATCACATTTCCAATAGTAACAAGAAGTTAAGTTCTTTCTCCTAACAACCACACATACTGCTCAGCTGGTGACTTATGATTAACAGTCCCCTCTGAAATACAAAACTCAGTCAAACAGCAGAGGTTCAGATTAAACCCGAGCCAAATCAACAGATGCCTGGAACTGTGTACTAAATGCCAGCAAAGGAAGCAGTGGGAAGGGAATTCCAGAGATTCTGAGTCAGCCTCAGAGCCATCTTACTGTTGCAGGGCATGGGAGTGACATGGGAAAAGTCCCAGGTAAAGTGTTCAAGTTTGGCTGAATCAATTTTCTTATTAAAAACCTTCAATGATATAAGGAATCTGAATGCTATTTTTATTACCTTATATGAATTAAATATCAAAAGACGATAAGAATGATATCCCAAAGGAGAATAGTATATCTGCAATTTGAGGAAAATGTCCATGGATATGTGCTATGAATTAATCTAAGCCAATTTTGCTGTGCATAATTATTAGAGTTTTTGTGGTGGATAAGTCCTATAGTAAGAGGTATGTAAGTGTTCCTGGTCTCTCTCCTACGACCTTGCTATCAAGTACGATGTTGAGTCTCAAACTCGATTCTGCTACAGATACAAATATTTATTATCAAACAGGCACAAAAAGCATCACACACCACACCACTGGTATTGTATGCTTTAGATAGCTTGCACTATGACATTCTGGTGCTTGGATTGCATCCTGCAGGAAAAGCTCCCTCAAAGCAGATGCAAAAGTATTTTAGAAGCAAGATTTAGCTAAATTCAGGCAAAGAAGCACTCTGAATCAGCAGACTAACAGGAGGCTGTCAGTGGTGGGCACCATGCTCAAGTATGTAGATTACAGACCTCCCTATATTTTTATTCCTCGTTCATGCAAAGGTAGGGACAGTGTCTTTAATGTTTCCAGTCAGTTCACATATCCAAACACACTAATTTCATGAATGAAAACCTATTTCTAACATTTGCTGTGCCACCCAAGTCTGCCATTCATCAGGCAGCTGAATTTCTTGCAATTACTAACTCTGCGGTGTGACCTTTTAATTAGATGCTAACTAATAACTCATGTACACTGGGTTGAAGAGTGTCCCCTCAAAATTCATGTCCACTAGGAATTTGTGAAGGTGGTCTTATGTGGAAATAGGATCTTTGCAGATGTATCAAGTTAAGATAGGGTTATACTGGATTAGGGTGAGCCCTAATCCAATGACTGGTGTTCTACTAAGAAGAGGAAAATTTGCACACAGATACAAACAGAGAGGAGAACACCCTGTGGAGATGGAGGCAGATATTGAAGTGATGCATCTACAAGCCAAGGAATGCCAAGGATTGCTGGCAACCACCAGACGCTAGGAGAGGAGTGTGGAACGGATTCTCCCTCATAGCCTTTAAAAAGAATCAACCCTGACAACATTTTGATTTTGGACTTCCAGCCTCCAGAACTGTGAAAAAATAAATTTATGTTGTTTTAAGCCACATAGTCTATGTGAATTTGTTATAATAGCCCTAGGAACATAATATACCAAGGAATAGGTATTTCCAACTTGGGCAATTAACCACCCCAGGGAGTAGAATGAAACTAACCCCTACACACACACACACACACACACACACACACACACACAAGCACAAACACATCTCACAATGTTAGTGCTGAATTATTTTGAAGTAAAGCAAGCATGACAATATGCTAGTAGTTTTGCCTTACATATAATTATAACATCTGTATTTTTAACAGCTGTGCAAAGAAACTAAGCACACACACAAGATGCAGATTACCTTTCCATCCTTGAGCCTGCTATTCATTGCAGCTTTCATATTAAATGGAATAGAAGACAGAGTGCTTCCTACTTCTTCTTTTCTAAAGAGTTTTGGAGCCTTTCCAGGTCATGGCTCGTTCACAGATAGTTTGCCATTGGTCAACAGGCATCCATTTGTGCCACTATAGGAAGCCAAGTCCAATATACAATTTTATCAACTTGCTTGACCAAAAGTTTCATTTTTTGAGATGGAAAGATGAAGAATTATTTGAAGGAATCCTTTCTCATAACTTTTATACTGTAGAAATACCAATAAAGGAAATAAAACAAAATGAGAGGTATGATTTGTCATCATTTATCCAGATTATTTGCTGTTTCTCAGCATGTACACATTTTATTTAAATCCTAATATTTTTGTGCCCGTTGAATCTTTGGTGTTAAGTCACCCTGAATGTAAATCCTAGTTCTGAAACTTCTTGTTCATGTGACCTGGAGAAAGTTTAATGTCTGTACAATGATAACAACACAAGCTTCACAAGCTTGTAGTGAGGATTCAGTCCGATCATATGTGTGAAATCCCAAACATAGTGGTAGATAAATAGTTGCTTCTTTCCTCCATTGATGAATGTTTTTCATTTTTTGTAAGATTGCATTTTGTTTCAATATGGATTTCACCATTTTCTGTTGTGGGACCCAGAACAATAAAGGCACAAGTGACAGGCATAGATGCTCACTTTCCTTCAGGTTTGCCTATAGACTCCCGAGTGCTGGGGCTCATGAATGCTCAGGCTCCCAGCCCAGGAATGGTCAGGCCCCTACAAAGAGGAGGGTAAGTGCCCCATTTCCTCCAGCCTCCTTCCCCTCCTGAATAACAGTGGCTAGAATAGCATTTAGGACAAGCAGAGTTCCACCCCTGTACCAGGAAACGAAAACAACCTCCACTTTTAGGACTAAAACTGGAATGGGCTGAAGGTACTTCAAAAGTGGGGCTCCACTGTGCAAGTGCCTGACCACAGCACTATCCTGCCTCAGCTGAAAGCACATGGCCTGGGAACCTGAGAGAGTGGGTTCGGATTTTGTCCCCACCTTTTACTACTGTGTCATCGTAAGATATTGAGATAAAGTTTCTCAGCCTCAACTTCTCCCCTGAAAAATTAGAGCTATTATTTTCCCTTTTGTTGACTTGCAGTGACGATTAAATAAGATAATAGGCATAAAACACTCTGACAGTGTCTGACTCATAATTGGCTCTCGACAAACCATAATCCCCCCAATCTTAAATATATATAAGGAAGGAGGGCACAGTGGATAGAATAAATATATATTTTTCTATTCAATGTGTCCTCCTTCCTCTTCTATTCTCATATTAATATCATTCTTCTCTCAAAAGCTGGCTTGTCACAACTCCATGATCTTCCTTTGTCCCCTTGTGCTCAGTGAGCTCTTCCTATACTTCTTTTCCTGGTCTCTCTTTTAATGGTAACCAGAACTTTCATGTTTTTGAGCCTTACTATGTGAAAAACCTGCATAAATACTCTCACATTCTCATCGCAACTCTCCAATACAGATAATATTGTCCCAAATTTAGAGAAAAAGAAATCTAGGCTGGGAGAGATTAAATTTCCCAAGCTAACAAGTGAGTGAATCAGAATTCAACACAGGTGTGTCTAACTCTACAGCCTCTACCCTGCGTCACCTGTAAGACCTCCTCAGCACATACAATATTGCCTTTAATGTTATGGTCACATTTCAGGGATGTGATCTGTATGCCAATGGATAACATACATGAGGATGGGTTTAGTCCATGCTTAGTCCATAGTAAATGCCAAAAAAGTGTTAGTTAATGGTTATTACAAATTGTTGGTAAATAGTTGATGATGACGAAGTAATTGCAAATGTGCTTATTGACCTATGGACATTTTCAGGCAAAAGAAAATACTAAAGCAAGGAAGGATTTACTCTGTATTTTTAGAGGGATTTTTAAAAGTTACAGATTAAGCCAGAATCCACTTATGACTTTTATAAAACCAGATGGTTGAAAGAGAACTGGGAAGAAGGTACGGGTCCATTCCAGAAGCACAGCTAGGCTCCTCCTCAGCATAACCTCTGAAAGTGGCACATTTTGATGTTTTCAAAAGTAGTCTGTTGATGTGTTGGCATGACAGTTGTTAAGGCTGTGATGAAATGATATTAAAAGAAGAAGGGTGAAAAACAAGACTATGAGCCATGGAGAGATGGTAATGAAGGGTGGCCCATTTTTTATCTACTTGCTCATCTCACCAGCCAACAGCAAAGGCCTCACCCCATCTCTCTGCTGGAATTCTGCTCCACCATAGCCTGGAGTTAGAGTAACACAAGAATAGTCCTGTAGTGGTGGGACTCTGGTTCCTTCAAATCTAGGTACAATGAAAGCCTTCGTATTACCCATCAATTTCAGCAAGACTACCCTGAACTGATTTTGTCATCTGTGTAAAATGTTTTTATCTCCCAATTCAAATAGAGATTGCTGATATTTTCCTACCAGTTTTATTTAATTTTTAAATTTTAATTATTATGGGCATATACTAGTTGTATGTCTTTACAGGGTACATATGATGTTTTGACATAGGCATACAATGTAAATTAAGCAGATAAGAGCAATTGGGGTATCCGTCACCTTAGTATTTAACATTTTATTCCATTAGGAACATTCCACTCTTACCAGTTTTAAGGACCAAGTGGCCAGCAATGAAGGAAAGCAAGATCTCTGTCTCAGATCCTATGAAAGAGCACCAGTGGGTAAGTGTTCAGGGCTCCTACCATCTCCATTGAGACAAAGCCAGAGCAGTGCTGCCGCCCATGTGACAAAGAATTTTCCCTGATAAAAATATTACCACTGATTTCCTGATAATGAAAAAATGCGATATAATGTGTTTTCCGGCAGAGCTATGATGCTGAATGGTCCTAGGTGGTTGTTGTTGTTTTGTTTTGTTTCCCTGAGGGAGGAGGTGAATGCATGTTTTGACATTACATCTGGCACCCCGCCCTCTCCAAGGGAAGGGCTTCTGACTCCTGCCAGCGTGAACTTCGTTGCTTTCACCTGCATTTTACTCATCTGAATGATCAAATCACAGGCAGAGAAGAGGCTTCCCCAACCCAGAGTGCCCCCACACACCAGCCCTGAATGTAATGTGTATTGATAATAGCCTGAAACAGCCTTGACTTCAGTTCCCAGGGGAGCAATGATCAACTCTGTACAACTGGAGTTCCCCCAGATATCCAAAGTTCATAGATCCAATAAAATGAAAAGCAATTCCTGGAGAATCTGGACATTAAAAACAAGAAAACAAAATGGCAAAAACCTCATGACCGACCACCATTATTTCATAAAATAAGGACATTTTCACAACAAAAAAATAAGTTCATAATGTCAGTATAAAGGATAGTCTTTTAAATCACTCATTTAGTACCATACTAAAAACAAACAAACAAACAAACAAACAACATTCTGACTATCCTTACAAAACTTCAAACCAGTGAAAACATCAAAAATGCAGAGTATTGTTTTCCATATTCATGGAAATCCTTAACTATGATTCAACAAGTAATCCTGGATGAGGGTATTGCATTCATAAAATACATTTAAGGTGTACATACGGGAGTTTTGGTATGGAATTTTTAAAATTGTAAGTTTGCTCACTTCTCCCCTTGAATTCTCTCCTATGGAGCCATGATGAGACATACCACTTGGTGCTGAATTTCACAGCACCTAATACTATCTTTCCTATAGACGGCTCACAGCACTTATTTAATGTGGTGAGTGTAGAATAGGTATCCCATACATATTTTCTGCAGGTTATTTCTGAGCTTATTCTATGTCCAAGGGCAAGAGAGTACCTGGAAACATTGAGGTTCAACAATAACTATGGAAGTCTTTGTAGTAAGATTAGGAATTTCAAATACCTACATGAATAGGATAACAAGAACATAGAAAATTGGTAAACATGTAAATCCAATTGTTAAAAAAATTATTGAGGCATCTAAAAAGAAATCCTGGGAGCCAAAACAAGACCTTCCAGGTACCATGTCTGTTCCTCAGGCTCTCTGCCCACCATGGTCATGTAGGATGGCTTTGCCTTCTTCCTTTCAAGTCCAGCCCCTCTTCTCTGAAGACTTTTTAACTGCTCCAACCTTCAGTGATTCTTTTTCCTCTAATGAACTCATGGGATATTTATTATCTCTTCTCTGCTCCCCTATATCAGAAGTTAAGCTCATTATAGATACAACCAAGAATAAATAATAGATCTTTTCTCTTCCTGCCTCCACTTCCCTGCATACTACATGAGATATTCCCACTCCCATCTTCTATACCAGGAAAATCCTACTCATTCCTCACAGTCAGATAAGCACGGTTGCTTTCTCCTCTTTTATACTTGCCTGGACTCTCTTCCCTTCTACCCCAATCAATTACTTCCCTCTCTATGCCCCCATGTGAATTTTTTTTTTCATTGAGCAAAAATAACAAATATATTATGGTGAAATTATTGAGATTCAAACTCAAATGAGCTGCTAACACTGCCTGACATCTTCTTGGGTTGCTCAATCCAATCTGCAATGACTAACGAAACTTCTCCTCTCCCTTCAAACCTCTGAAACAGTCTTGCTTCTCCTGGTATTTAGCATATATACTTCCTCTTAGTTTAAAGAGAAGACAGAGACTACCAGATGAGAATTCCCAAATATTAAATATTTTCCTAATATTAAATATGCAAAAAAACTATTAGTATACCTTCTTGGTACAGAGGAGGAAATGATTTTTCTTCCATTTAAAACCAATCCTTTTGGATCCCATCATTTTTCACCTTTTCCTGAGCTATAAATATTTGATATCCCTTCTTTTTCTCCTCCTATATATCAAACTCTCAACTGTATTCTATCATCTGGCTCATAAGCATGTATATGCCTCTTCCATTTAAAAAACAAAACATTTACCCTTGTTCAAACCCTTCATCCTTCCATTCCTATCTCCAGCTCCTACAGGATCTCTCTTAGACCTTTCACAGCTAAATTTCTGCAAGCTTGCCTGTACTTGTCACCATTTTCTCACTTTCCACAAACTTCACCACTTCAATCTACCATGAAGTGGCCCCTTTATACTTCTGTCCCATTACCTTTCACCAGGTATCCTCTTCCTAGGGTTGTGAGGTTTAACATATAAAAATACAGAATTCCCCATTAAATTTGAGTTTCAGATAAACAACAAATATTTTTAGCAGATTTTTACTTGCAGTATAGGACACACTTATACTAAAAGAGTGCTGCTTTTCTGAAATTCAAAATATAACTAGCCATCCTATATTTTATTCAGCACCTCTACCTCTACCACATAGTAGAATCCAGCCATCCTGGATTTCTTCTGATCCTTTGGATTTAGAATATTTTTCATGTCACAGGACTTTGACAGATACTTGTTGTATTAGTTTCCTAGGGACGTTGTAACAAAGAACTACAAAATAGGTGGCTTAACAAAACAGAAATTTGTTATCTCACAGTATCAGAGGCTAGAAATCCAAAGTCAAGGTGATGCAGAGTTATATTCTGGGTCTTTAGGGGAGGATGTTTCTTTGCTTCTTCTAATTTCTGGTAGCCCCAGGCATTCCTTGGTTTGTAGCAGCATCACTCCAATCTCTGGCTCAGCAGTCTTCCCTCTCTGTCTTTTCCTCTTCATATAAGGACATGAATCACATTGCAACAAGGGCCCACTCCACTCCAGTATGACTTCACCTTAACTAATTATATCTGCAACGATCATATTTTCAAATAAGATCACATTCTGAGGCACTAGGAGTTAGAACTTGAACATATGTTTTGGGAAGACACAAGTCAATGCATAACACTGGTCCCTCTGCTAGGAATGTGCTATTTTCTCCTAATTTCATAGGCACTCCTACTCCTACCCACTCTTTAGATTTCAACATAATGTCTCTCACTTTCTTGACCAAATCCTGTTCCCCAATTTTGCACTTTTATAGAACTATATACTTCTCCTCATTGTGCTTTTAGATTCTATTGGATGATGCTACATGCACTTGCTTGATAATCTGATGACCCTCTATGTTCCCCACTGGACTGTGAAGTCCATAAAGGTCTGTTGGTTCATCAATACATCCTTAGCTCTGAGCAGAGCACTTTACCCTTAGTACGTACTAAGACCTGTCCTATAAATGAAGAAGTCTTTTACAGTGTGAGTGGTCTGAGGGAAGAACAAACTCTTTATATTCCCAAAGCCTGGTACAGGCTTAGAAAATCAGTATTCAATAAGAAATTTCTTAGTAAGTAATTAGTTGCTTCTATTCCTACTCTTGTGTTGTTTTTATCCTGAAAAGAGTATTAGGAAGACAATTAGCCAGCCAAGATAGAGATGTGTGTTTATTAAATATATAAAATGCCACATTCATTTTCCTCTGAGTTTTTGGATCCAGATATTGTCACAAAAAGATCATGTTTGACCTTTGAATAGTAAAAAAGTTGAATCAATTTCAAACACTTATAGGAAAATTACCCCCTAAAATTTAGATAAAATGTTTACTGAAGTTTTAAAATATTCTTCAATTTTATAGGATAAAGTCTACTTCTATGCCTTTGAAATGGCAAAGTATAAAAATGTCTTTAAATATCCAGACTTTTAACTTTACTCTTATAAGCTATGAAATGACAAAAACAGTGTCAAAGAGTACTTTTGAGATTTTCTTAGGATTACATGTGTGCTTAAAAAAGCAAAAGTAGGCCCAAGAACTAAGAAGTTTTTGATATTGAACCTGGAAATAAAGCTTATTAATTGTTTCCATCCTCCTCTGCTAACTTCTTGGAAGAGGTAATGCATATCTATGTCTGAGTCAGTGGAATCTCTTGGCCATAGCTTGATGGTGAACAAGAGGATTTTGCCAAAGTCTGTGTGGAGACAGAGGAACATTTATTGAGATCTGCATTGAGATTTCATTAGTTTGGATTTCAGGTTAGCTTTTGCTCATTAGGAACCATTGATTGATTTTGGGGTGGCATAGATCTGAATTGAACTAAAATAGTGTCTTCTAAGAATCTGTACAGCTTTGGTAAATCAGTGTTAAAAGTTGAACTTGTTAACATTTAGGTAAGCAAAAGATATAATCAATTATGCCTAAAAGGACTTAGACAAATAGAATTTAAATATTTCTAATGTAGTCTGATTCTCAATATGCCCCAGAGCTGTTGGCTTTAATTGTGTTTAGTAGACACATGATATAGTCATACTGTGTACAATAGCATGTTACTGTATGCTTTGTAATCTAATGGGAAAGTAAATTTTAAGTGGACCCTCTTATATAAGCATCTACTCTTCCAATGGAATTAGCCCATTCTGTCCTCATACAAGGATTCCAGTGATGAATTTCTTTCAAATGGCCTCAATGGAAAGAGATTGTGGAATTTTCTTTTGCTATGTGGGTGTTTAAATATAAATAATATCCCTGTTTTAACAGAAATCTCATTGCTTTGTACATATTTTTTGTCTGTACTTTCTTATAACTAATCTAGCTCATCTGGTTTATATACATTTTTCAATACATTCCAGTAGTAATATAATGTTTGTTGACAGCCAAATTTAGTTTTTTCAACCCCATTTCTTTCTTTTTTTACAAACAATTGTTTTCATTGTAAAGGTGTTTTAAAATTTTTATTAAATCAGATAAAGAAGAAATTATCTGAGCTATATATCAAAGGGGGAAAAGAAAAATTTGCAATGAGATCTTTAACTTACAAGGAAAGAGGCTCTTTTAATTTTAAACATTGTTCCACTTATTTCTATTTTTGAATGAAAATAGGAAGTTATTGGGTTAGAGAATGAAACAAACTATGACTTTAGGCTTACTTCAAGGACGTAGAGAGTTCTAAAGAGTTTTAAGATTAGGTCAAGCTGTAAACTTGCTACCTGAGATAATATAAAAAGTTGCAAGTGAAGACAAGGAGCTGAAGTGGGCATTCGTCAACCCTAATACCCTTGCCTGAGTGGAGAAAAATGCCAACAAGCAACCCACTTACCAAAGCATAGTAAACCCAATGCTGTTCAGGATACTAATCTTGTTCACTGTTTTATCAGAATCACACTACAATGACTTCAAATCAAATGCAACAGGCACTTCTATTCATGACTGTCACCACCAAGCTGTGAATGAAGCTGATCCTATTCAGATTGCTGCAGCAGCCAAGATAAAGGCCCAGACTAGAAGCACCTGTAGTGACCCAGACGGTGCCACCATTTCTCAACTCTCCTCAGACAGGACTCTGGGGAAGGCTTGGCAATTCTTCTCTTGATGCTATTTAGATAATGCAAAAACACAGGCCTCAACGTGGAGCATCTGAAGGTGGAATATGTTCAAACAACAGGCAGAGTCCTTCCTGCCTGGTACAGGACTAACAAATTTGATAGAGAAGTAGATATGCCCTTCTGTGGAGATATCAACATCTTCTCTGGGCTCAGGGAAAGAAGGGTTGGAACACAAGTTTTGCTAATGATCCTTTCATCTTGTTGGAAATATTGACAATTAAATGGTATATTGTATTAAAGTAGTGATCAGGAGGCAACATATAGATCAGGTCATCAAGTTTGAGTCCCAGGGTTAGCAGAAGAGAAAGGAAAGAATCTGAGCAACAAGAGACCACTACAGGGGCAGGCAGGGGTGGGCAGTACAGTCAAATGCATCTGCACCCTGATTCTACATTCCTAGCTGAAGGGCCCTCAGCACATGGCTTAACTGTCAAGTTTCCTTCCCACATCTGTCAATAGAGGGAAAATACCTACTGTAGAGAGCAGTTATGTGAGATAAATGAGATAAATTATGCTTACTGGCCGGCTTGCAGAGCAGAGGTCTACCCATGTGAAAAGGAATGCTGTTGATGAAGCAAGCAAATATGCAGTGGTTGGATTAAAGATCTACATGAATTCCTGAGGGTAGAAATTGTTGTAAAATAAACCAACTTCCCAGGGACTGCTTTTCAATTTCTAAAAACCACAATTTTGTTATGCACTCATGAAATTTGCTAAAACCATTAGCAAGCCACACCCAGTTTGCAACTGTGGGGATTAGGATTGGTAAGAAAGGGCTTTGTCTTCATGCCTTTGTTTTTATCTGGGTGTTTTGTTACTACTAACAAGTTTTTCATATTCTTTTTGTCTGTGTTTACATTTATCAGTGTCGAACTGATACCCAATGGAGGGGATAATTTATAGGACCATGCACTGTTCTCTCTATGTACACAGACACACAGACAGATACACACACACAGACACACTCCTTCCTCGGAGACACACTTTCAGTCACAGATACTCACATGTACACACATAACCCCATGAGACTGTCTTGACCCATGCATAATCTCACTTAAATTACTAGCAGCTATGAGGGTTTCTAAATTATTTCCATAAGAATATCAGATACAACAAAGAAATTACAGACTTTATTTTAATAAAAATGATAGATTTATATTTATGTTCTATAGCTAAGAGGTATTCAGACTACTGTAAAGAAAAAAAATCCTGCATTTTATCTATGACCTGATTCTAAAAATTATTTATAAATTTGTATGCAACCCAGCTATACTTTCGTTTATATTTGACATTAGTTTGTGCTGCTTGTATAAACAGAAGATGTATCATAGATATCATACAACTCACTTGATTTAAATTTGATAATTTTTTTTAGCTATAGGACAGTCAATGTGAGAATGTTCTGTTCAAAATGGAATACTTGGCAACTTTATTTTAATAAAATGATAGATTTATATTTATGTTCTATAATTAGGAGGTATTCAGACTATTGTAAAGAAGAAAAAAAAAATCCTACATTTCATCTATGACCTAAGACAGTGAAAATATGGCTGGGAAACAAACAAGACAGAGCACTCTCCTAATATAGCAAGTAGGAGCAATGGAATGAGGCGGAGATGACAGTAACCCAACAAACAATGCCGCGGACAGTGACTCTCAGGCTAGTCATGCAGAACAGGCAGCAGCCCGACGATCAGGGAGCACCACCTTGAACCACAAGACTTTCATATTTCCATAGTGAGGAAGAATCAATATGAGGACAGAACTTGAAAAAATTCATACAACGGTACAAGAGTTTCATTAAGGGCATGTGTGGTATTTGATCCTTGACTTTACGAACCTCTGAGGGAAGCCCCATCCTTCCATTTCACTACTACTGTATGTGCACATAAGAGAAGGTTCATGTGCATTTCATAGAAAATATTGTTCTATTGACATATATGCTATTAAACAATGCACTGAAACATCTCCCCTTGGCTCCTATTCTGTGTTCTCTCAACTCAACAATAATTTCCGTTCATGCACTGACCATATTCCACAGCACTGTGCATTGTGCCTTGCCTAGTGCATTGCTCTACACACACAGTTTGTTCTTTTTGTTTTATTATTTCATTTCATAGTATTACAGAGGTACAGACATTGTGGTTACATAAATTGTTTTTTTACATTTTGAGTCAAAGTTATAAGTGTGCCCATGACCCAGATAGTGTGCCTTGTACCCATTAGGTGTGAATTTACCCATCCCCTTCTTCCCCCTCCCACCTGCTTGATTTTCGATGAGTTTTATTTATATATGTGCTTATAAGCGTTGTTTGATTAGTTCCACTTAATGCTGTAAGGGGAAGAAATTCAGTTCACCTTCTGTCAGTCCTTTAATTATATTGAAAATTCCAATGTTGATGGTGAATAAAGGAAAGACTGGCAACTGGGAGTGAACTTATAGGCAAAGCAGCAGCTATGGGCCAAAAGCAACATGTTGGGAGGATTAAATGAGATAATGTCTGTGAAAGTGCTTATAAATGGGAGCACACTAACTGGGATGATGATATGGTTGGTGAAATCAGATAGATGCAAATGTAAATTTCTTGCATACACGTTATAATAAATCCATTGTACAAACATCGGATGAGACAGGACTTGGCTGGAGAGCATCTCAGTAGAAACCAGCAGTCTGATTTGGCTGCTGGAAATGTTTAGGTAATCTGCAATTACAGGTGGGTGGATCACATCTAGGCTATGGTGTTTATTTCTGGGAGTCACATTTTAAGCGTATGTGAACCAACTGGACCATCCTCCCTACCCTCACAGAAGAACAGAAGAGAGTGGCCAAGTTAAAGAGAGGTTGAAAGCCCTATCATATGAGGAATGGTTGTGAGAAATGAAAATAAATAGTTTTTCTCAAATATTTGAAGAAAACAGTTAGAGTGAAGCATGAGAAAACATACCAAAATCAAGGTAGAAGTTACATACTGGCAGAATTGAGCTCAATACAAGGAAAAACTTTCCAATCATGAGAACTGACTATATAAATCTATATATACATATATATATATATATATATATAAAATGGACTGTCCTTTTCTTCCTTCTTTTCATTTTCCTTCCTCCCTTCCTCCCTTTCTCTCTCCCTCCCTTCCTTCTTCCTTCCTTCCTTCCTTCCTTCCATTCTTCCATTACAACACTGACTTTTTCAGAGAAGCCTCTGCGTGTCTACCCATAGCGACAGGTACTTTCTCAGCTCAGTTGCCATGCTCTGTAGCATGTGTCCCTACCTTCTGACCATGACTGATTAGCACAAGAGTGGCTCTCTGACCCAAGGGCCACAGCCAATGAAATGGTTGAGCCAGAGACACCTGCCTAACAGGGGCCCTCTATTAGGATAATGGTTAATGAAGCCAATCAAATCCTCTGTCTTTCAAAGTTTGATTTTTAGAAGTACATAAAAAGAATCTTCTAGCTGATAGCAGCAAGAAAAGTAAAAGCAGGGAGAGTGAGGGCAAGAAAAGAGAAAGATAAGGAGCAAGAGAAAACCTGTAGCCACAGGGACCCAGGCAGAGGTGAAGAGTCAGGATCAATGACCCAGAGCAGGCATTTAAAAAATGCTGGTTTAATCTTGTGTGTAGATGACAAGTTAGTAGTTGTAGGTCTGTGTTCCGACTAACATTCAAGGGTCTGACGTGGAGGCCTGACTGCAAAGTTAGCTTTATTGTCCATGGTTCAACTGATAAGACTCTTTTCTCTTTTCTCTTTGCTTTTCTATGTTCTTATACTTAGTCCCCAGTCACAGAGGCAACATAAGCATGTTTCAGGGGAACCTTCCTACGTGAAGGAGCCTAATGTTATTACAGTATAATAACATAGATGAAGGAAAAAAATCATCAATAATCCTACTCTAGAGATAAAAACTGATAAAATTGATAGATATTATAAACCCTAAGGCAACCATTAAAATACTAAAAATGATAATAATGAAAATGCTAAACATGTCATGAAAATACCACTAATGCCACTAAAATATTAAAAATAAACTACAGTTATTGCTAATAAGCCATAAAATTTTAAAAAATGGAATCATAAAAAATAGTTAATACAAAAGAAGGCATAAAAATGGAAAAAGAAGAAAAAAAGAGATGGAGATGGGACACATATGGAACAAATAGAACACAAATAACAAGACGGTGTCTTTAATACTAATTGTATCAATATTTGCACTGAACATAAATATCCCAATTAAAAGTCAATGACCATTACATCAGATGAAAAACAAGATCAGCTATATGCTGCCTACAGGAAAACAAGTTTAAATATAAAAACACAAAAAAGTTCATCATAAAAGAATAGAAAATATATACCATGTTAACACTATTTTTTTGAAGAGCTAGAATGTCAATAGTAGGCAAAGAAATATAAAAACAAAGAATATTACCAGAAATAATTGTTATTTCATAATGATAAAGAGTTCAATTCATCAAGAAGATATAAGAATCCCAAATCATTTATGCACCCAAATAACAGAGCTTCAAATACATAAAGCAAAAGTTGATAGAAATGCAAAGAGAAATAGATAAATCCACAATTATTGTTGGAAATTTCAATACCTCTCTTTTAATAATTGATAGAACAAGTAGACAAAAGTAAGGATATAGAAAACTTGAATAACACTAACAACTAACTTGACTTAATTGATATTTATAGACTACTATAACCCCAAATAGCAGAGCACATATTCTTTTCAAGTACAGATGGAACATTTATCAAGATAGGCATATTCTAGGTCATAAAATGTCTCAATAAATATAAAAGCTTTCTATCATACAGGAAAACCAATAGAAAAATTCAAATGAATTCAAAAGTTAGTTCTTTGAAAAAAATTAATTAAATTTATAAACCTTTAGCCAGAATAATCAGAAATAAAAAGAGAAGACACAATTTCTAATTTCAGAAATGAGAAAGGCAATATTACTACAGATACTACAAGGATGAAAAGGAAATATTACGAACAACTCTATATCAATAAATTCAAAAACTTATATGAAATGGAGAAATTTCTTGAGATTAACTTTCTCAACCTGATAAAAGGCATGCACTTATTGCAAAAAAAATCACACGCATAGCAGAATACATTATGAAGGAAGACTGAATTAATTCTTTCCCCCTAACACCAAGAATAGGACAGGATGTCTGCACTTAATAGAAAATAGAAATTCCATTCTAGCTCTTGCAATAAGTCAAGCACAAGAAATGAAAGGCATCTAGATTGAAAAGGAAAATGGAACCTCTCTTTATTTGTATATGACATGCTCATCTTTGCAGAAAATCCAATGGAATCTACAAAAATCTACTATAACTAACAAGGGAATTTTTAGGAAGGTGAAAAGATAGAAGATCAATATAAAAATCAATTCTATTTCTATAGGCCAGCAACATTAAGATATTTAAATTAAAAAAACAAAACCATTTACAGTATCATCAAGTAAATGAAATATTTAGGGATAAACTGGACAAAAGATGTATAAGATCTATACACTAAAAACTTCAAAACATCACTGAGAAATTTTAAAAGGCCTAAACAAATGGAGACATATATCTTATTCATAACATAAAGAACTCAATATTGTTTGAATGTCAAATCTTCTCAAATATCTAGAGTCAATGAAATCCTAGCAGCAATCTCTGTAGAAATTGATAAGCTTATTCTAATATTCACATGGAAATGCAAAGGATATAGATAGCCAAACCAACTTTGAAAAAGAACAAAGTTGGAGAACTAGAACTTCCTGATTTTAAAATTTGTAAAGCTACAGTAAAAAAGAGAAAACAAAATGGCCAATTAGATCAATGGAATAGAACAGAAATATGCTCACTCATATACATGGGCAAATGATTTTTGACCAAGGTGCAAAGGCAATTCAGTGTAGAATAAACATTCTTTTCAATAAATAGTGCTTAAGCAATTAGATGTCCATATAAAAAAAACTTTAATGAATACTTCTAATCATATAAATAATAAACTCAAAATGGACCATAGACCTAATTTTAAAATCTAAAACATGCAACTTTCCAGGAGAAAACCTTTGTTACACTGAGTTAATCAAAGATTTATTAGATATAACACCAAAAACAGAATCCATAAAAAGAAAACAATTGATAATTTGGACTTTATCAAAACTGAAAACTGCCACTCTTTGAAAGATTCTGATAGGGGAATGAAAACACAAGCCATAGGCTAGGAGATGATATTTTCAAATCACATATCTGACAAAGGACTTTCTATATACAAGAGCCTCTATAGTGTCTGGTTAAGAGTATGGTTTCTGAAGTCTGACTACCTGAGTGGTATCATTGCTAGCTACTGAATAACAGAGTTTTTGTTTTTGTTTTTAAACTTTTAAATGCTTTAGTTTTCTTATTTGTTAAAAGAGAAAATTTAGAGTACATACCTCAAAGCAGTATTGTGAGGATTAAATGTATTTATTAATGCAGGGTTCGTAGGCTAATACCTAGCACAGAGAGAGTGATCAATACATTTGAGAAAGAGAGTGGGAGCAAGAGCAAACCTATAATTGTTTACCTCTACAATATTGGAATGATTGGAATTATAACCAGCTCTGCTGTTTGTTGTGCTCTTAAACATTAACCTGGGAATTAGTTTCTCCCAAAATAAGTAGGAAAAGCTATTATGCTAATGCATAGGACACAGAAATGAAATCTGTCTCCAAGAAGCATCAGTATGTCTTACAAGAGTAAAAGAGAAAAACAGGGTCAAGAATTCAATTTCATGCTTTGTCCACTGCTTTTCTGGGTAGCCAAGAAATCACATAATACCTTCCTAGTAAAAGAATAAGCAAACATTTGCCTCCAAATGATGTTTAACCTAGGGTATAAGAGAGCAAATCTTGGTCACAGAGGACAAATGATTGAGGGCATGAATCTTGAATAGGAAAGCAAAATGTGATGCTATGAATTTTTACTTTTGCTAAGAGTCAGCTAAAAAACATTGTTGTCTGCATACACACACACACACGCACACACACACACAAATGACCCAGAAAATTCATGCCAAATCAAATGTTGGATTGATCTACTTCTTGAAAGTCATTTCCTATGGACAAAAAAGATTACAGATTTTTAAATGGCCTTTATGGTCCTTGATTTTACAATGATGCACAGATTCCCAATGCTTCAGACTTCAATACCAAAGCTGCAGAGGAGTGAAGACCCACAGCATGCTACATACCAGGCACTGAGTCCATTCACACTTCTACCTGCGGGACCCCTTTGATCGAGCAGCAACACCACACGTCGTGAAAGGACAATCACTAAGGTGGGTCTCTCCAATTATTTCTATAGTTAGTGGGTTTATAATAGCACTAACATGTTAGTTCTGGGGTTCAGAGCTTAAAGTTAGATACAAAACAAGGCAGAAAGGAAGTTAAAATATGAAGTAACAGAACTCTGTGTCACTTCTGAAGTCAATTTAGGGAAAGTAATAGATTGCTTTGGAAAAGGTGTAACCCATATGCAGCTAACAGATGTTCAGTGTGGCTGCTGAATTTTGGCATAAGGCACCCTGTGACTCAAAAGTGTAGATTGCTTCATACGCTTCTACATTGGAAGGCAATTCTCACCCTTTTCCTCAAGCTGTTCTTCACAAACCTTTCTAGTTTCTTAGGGCTAGACCTTATACACCCCTTCAAGGCAGAAATAGAAGAATTTTCTGGAACAGAAAATCTGCGAATCTCCTATCTATCTTGGAAAACAGATATTGAAAATTCAAAACAAATGCAAAGTAGCCCTGGCTCTCTTTGGGGCCAGGCCGTTCCAAACTATGCTTTTGAAAAAGTTTGGAGACAAGAATGGTGAGCTTCATAACTTAGACAAGCAAAGGAAATACTGTCCTTGGGAATGTAAAATATCTAGATGCAGAAGGATGATCTCAGTCACAACAGCAGCCTGGTCCTGCTGGGAAGATTTCCTTCAGCAAACTGTCCTTTAGGTAACACAGAATCCCAAACCACCACCAGCCATGTGAATGGCAGGCCAACTTCGTTCTTTTAGTTTGGATCTGGGAAGTTTTGTATAGCTGCACTCATTTAAAACTATAGCAAAACAAATATTTCTCATTTATTCATTAAATCAACAAATACTTACTAAGCTCCAACTAAGTGCCAAGCACCATTTTATAACAATGAACACAATGCCAGCTCTCAAGGAACTCCATGGTTTATGGCAGTGATTCTTCAAGGGTGAGGGTTTTTCAGACTAATGGGGTTTCTCTTATTCCTGAGGCATTAAGAAAAAAAAAAAATGAGACCTGTTGTGATGGAAATCAGTGCGCCAGGTTTGTATTACTATCTTAGATCCTAAGAGAATGTTAGTGGGTCTTCAAGATGGAGAAATAGGTCAGACTTGATCCCCTCTGTCCATTCTCTATTTGAAGAGTGCACAGGATACAAAAGAGAGGGAAAGAAAGGGAAGGGGCAGTGCCAGGTCTTTCTGAAAATGTGCATGTGGACCAGTTCCTGCAGAGCCTTCCCACACCCTTTGCATAGAATGCACAGAAGCTCTGCCCAGCTTTTAGCTCTCCTTATTTGGAAGTGAGGACTGAAGTCAGCACAGTAGTGTCTCTGGTATTTGTAATTGGTAGAGATGGCCAGGGAAACCAGCACAGAGATTTCACAGTTGCATGACTGTTGCTGATGAAGTGATTCATTTGCCTCGGAATACATTGCTAACCATGAGGTCAACTTCAGAGCAGTCAACAGCACTCAGCAAGAGAACCGATCAGTGGGAGGTGTATTCTTCAAAGATAAGAGTGAATCTTTCTCCTGTCATGCATAGTAAAAGAGAAGCCCAGCTAAAGAAAATATGTTCAACTTTTACCATAAATTTATGAAAGAACCAAGTCAGCAGGTGTAGCTAAGCCCATATTGACTTTGGGGGCTTAGATAAAAATATTTGTTTTTTTCTGCTAGGATGTAAATAGGTTTATAGAAAAATAGAAAAAATTTCTATAAAAAGAAATTGAAGGAGCTTATGTAAGAACTTTGATTTACTCTTATAATGCCCTAAAATGCTATTTTCTCTGTCATTCTACCAGGTGAAATGTCTATTAATCAGTTTGCATGTGCTCTGTGAGTGCCCTTCAGATAGTTCACCCTTCTAATTCTTTCAAATCATCAAAATTACAGTTCAATACTGCTTTTCAGTCAGATTTTACTGACTACTGAATGACCCTATCTCATGAAAAATGAAGAAAGGATTTAACAAAAGACTAGACCAGAAGGACTCTTGAGGTTTCAGATACTTCTTTAATTGATAAATTACATATTTTTGAGTGACCAACATACAGAAAAGTTTTATCATGGAGTATTCTCAAAACAACATAAGAGGAAGAATAAGATGTTTTGTGAGTTGCCAGATTGAGATGGTAGGCTAGTGAACACCAGGGAGAGCAACCTCTAAAAAATAAAACTAGCCTCCATTAGTTGAAGTTTGCCTCCCCAACCCCACCTTGTTGGCATAGGCTCTTCATATCTGCTAAACAGCATCACCAAGTAAGGACACGAAAAGTTGTGGACTGTCTGCTCCACCCACTAGAAGATGAATTTCATGTAGGCAAGGATTCTGTTTTACTTACAGTCATATATTCAGTATCTGAAACAATGCATATCACAGAGTGGGTACACAATATTTAAGAATGCATTGAATAAATTATGGGAAAGTTTCCACCTGCAAAGGGATATTGTGATTCAACTTTTCAAATAAATACCCAGAGCTTAACTTTTGTCTTATTACCGCCTCTTGAGCATTTGAAGGACTCACAGATCCTAGTTGTTTGACACAGGCTTTGTCTGATAAATTTAGATATCTGTTTTTTTAGACAAATATATGCAAGATTTTTATAACGGAGTTTGGTATGGTTATTTGTGAAGCCCAAACTATAAACATTCTTTGGAAATTTTAGATTGACTTCAGCAGGTCACCAATGGGTATGATGTCAGAAGTAAATTCAGAGAGGTCAATCACTGAAAGGTGAAGCTGGACACAATCTTTGTGGAAACCCTGGCTCTTTTGAGTTCAGAATGAGAAAGGACCTGTGGTTGTTTCCCTACTGATCATGTAAGGGGAGAATAGAAACCAGCCACTGAAGTTGGGAAAGAGGGGATAGGGATCTAGGTAATTATTTTAGGAGCTGATATAAAATAATCCTGTGATTATAAGTTGGGCCTTTATTTTCCATGGTGATTGAGAATTGGAAAAAGATGGTTATGAATGAATTTTGAGAATTCTATTAAGAATAAATTGCTTTAGAAAGAGTATATTCTATCAAAGTAGATAATTTTATAGAGTAAAACAAATATTTGGGAAAAAACAACATGTGAAACCTCTAAGTTTTAAAAGGTAATTGTATTTTCCCTTTGTAGTTTATGACTATTACTAAGAGGGATCATTTAAACCAGAATTAATTTGGAGACAGAAGTCTCCAGCTGTTGAATAATCAGTTGTGGGACTTCCAACTAAAAGTTCTTCCTGGTACATTATCTAAGCTGCCAGCTCATATATTCCTTGTATGAAATCTTTCCTCTTCATATTTGGACCAGGCAAGACCTCTACTCAGCTATATTCATTCATTCATATTTTTTTCAGTTCACTGACGAATTCTCAATTCCTCTTCCTAAAACTCTGAGACAGAAGGGTTAAAAAAGGGAATAGATGAGAACTCTGTAGTTTCTGTTGTACACATCTGTGGTAATTCTACTAATTAGGGAAAATCTTTTCAACTGAAACACACACACACACACACACACACACACACACACACAGAAGTCCAAGTCAAAACACAGACTCTTGGTCTTCCACCCCCCCCAGCCCCGCCTCGTGGCCTTTTCAAGTAGTGTATAATTAAGGTATCTACTTATAGTTGCTTGTCAGTAATCAATTTTTAGTTGGTTACCCTTTGCAGCATTTTTGCTCTTCATTAGCTAGAAATATATCTTTAAGCATGTATTAGAAAAGTAAATGCTATACAAAGAAGCAAATGAAATAAGAAGTCACTTCATCAAACTTAGTTATTTTTACTTTCTTTTTGAATAATATAGATTGTTCTAGATACAGTTCAAAAAAATTAGAGCAAATGCCATATTTGTGATCTGCTGTCCTCCTTGAACAAGAATAGCTGTCTTACATTTATATTTTAAAGAATTGCTCTCTGTTTTTTATATTTTATCTCCCTAAAATTTACATTCGATAATAATTTTCTTTTTTTTTATTTATGCAGTTTTTTTTTATTTCAGCTCATTATGGGGGTACAAAAGTTCAGGTGGGAATGGACACTCTTGAAGCTCAGACTTGGGGAGATGGGGGGCATGGGCAAATAATAATTTTCTTAAAGGTATAATAGCAATTTTTCTTCAGCCTTAACCTGTAGTATTTCAAAATATTATTGAGTTAATCTTTGACCTTCAGTCATGGAGTGAAGAAACTAATAAAAAAAATTTATGCTCATCTTAAGAGATGGAAAAATAACATTTTCTTCATGTCTTCTGAGCAATGGAGGACAGTCTGTAATAGTTTCAAAGCTTTCTTTTTTACACAGCATTTTCCAAACTAATGTTACAAATATGTATTCAGCAGAAAATAGAATCCCTCACAAAAGGATTTTTCACAACTCTATTCACTAACTAGGCAGTATTTTGTTTTCCCATCCACAGAAATGACAGCTGCTCTATTTTCTCAAGGTTCTTCTGGCTTTTCCCAGTACATTTATTATATTTAATGATAGGCATGTAGGAGAGAAAGCTTGGCTCTTATTGTGAAAGTAGAGCTTCATACAGCTTTTTAAAAAATCATTTAAGTGATCCTATAGCCAGGAAGCAAGATACTGATTAGATTTTCAGTTGTGAACCAAAGCACCTAAGGATGAGAATTCTTTCCAAATCTTTCCTAAAGAGACGTAAAATGAATAAGACTTCCTGGACTGACACAATAACGGGTTTTTTTTTTTCTTAAATCTTTTCTTGTTTTAAGAGTTGTCGTATGAATGTAAAACTTGATCCTGCTATTTTGTATTTCAGGAAATTATGTAAAATGATTTCTAAGGAAATTTTCACAGATGTACTAGTGTACAAATGACCTTCTCCTAGAAGGATACCTCCTTCTTTCTTTTTCCCATTTTTTATTTCAACTCAATTCAGTTCAATTCACAATTGTTTATTAAGTTCTCATTATATATAAGACACTGTAAAAATTTAAAATATTAATAAAGCATAGTAACTCTGCTGGAATTAGAGACCCTTTAAAAGGGGAATTCAGTGAGCATAGTGTGAATGGAGATGAAAATGAGGCTTGTAGGAGACTCTGAGAAAGAAGTTGAGAAGGTGGCTAAAGGATGAGCTCTGTAGGGATGAAGCTCGTGCCTTTATGTTCATTTGCAGGGCATGGGGCAAGACTACAAATGAAAGCCCATGCATTGTATGTTTAAATGTAGAAAAGTTAATAAATTAGACTTGCAAGTGGTGATTTAATCTATGTTCTATCCTCTTACTTTGACAAATTTATCATAAAATAACAAAATTGAAAATATATGAAAGTTATGTTTTGATATTACTAAAAGTTGGCAAAATTAAAAAACACAACTGAAGTATTATTATTGTAAATATCTGAGCACTCCATTCATGGATCAGCAATATTTGGATAAGAGATAAAGTAAAAGTATCCCTTTTGAATAAATTTATTTTTCCCACCTCTATTTCAATGGGATCACTATGCTATGCTGCTTAAGACATTTTACACAATTTGTGTTCTAGTAACATCAATAATCTAAAGGATTAAAAATGTTAGTATAATATAGTTTTTAAAATTTGAATGTATTTTTGTCAAAATTGCATAAGAAAGTAAATAGAAATAAGTGAAGGTTATTTTTCATATACATTTGCAAAAATATTGTTCTAAAATATTCAAAATTATCAAAATTATAAGGTAAAACAAATTATAATTCATAAAAAAATTTAAATTATAATTATTTTAATAAAGCTAAATATTTTCACTTCATTTTGGAAAATGTAACTTATTCTTATAAAACACTTTTATAAAAATAAAACTATTTGAAATTCAGTGGCTAATAGGAAAGAATTGGCTCCATTGTGTTACACCTAGACTTGTAGGTTTATTTATTTAAGAGTTCTATGAATTATTTAATATTGTAAAATGCTCCTTATTCTCCATGTGCAACAGTAATGAATAATGGTACCTCCTGCACCATGAATTGTAAAGAATGAGAAGCAAAAAAATAAACGCTCAGCACTACTAGGAAATGATATCTGGCTAAGTTATTAAAGACAATTCATTGCATTCATGCTTTCTGAGAGAAAGAATATGACAAGTAAAAAATAGTTTGTATTTTTTTTCCTTAAGTTTCCCACTGCTCAAATCCTCCTCATACTGCAAAGAGGTGTCCAAATTCAACATTGGCAGTGGCGCAATCAACCAATCTTCATGGCATTTGGAGCTGCCACTTTTTCTTTCAAGGTAATAGGGCAAGAGATGTGGAGAAGCATTTCTTTGGACTGTAAGAATATCTGTGTAGGTACTGAGCTCTGGATCCTAGGTGAGAAAGAAGCCTGTGAGATTTTAAATAATTTTTAATGTGGATTTATAACATGGTAGGGTCTTCAAAAGCTTAAGGGCTCAAGGCAGAGAAACCTTTAACCCAAGTCCAAAGCCATTACTATCCAGCACCCAGCACACTACCTTTATATAGTAGGGTTCAATAAATGTCTTAGTGGCTATAGAAGACGCTAACTACTTATATATAAGCAAAGCACAATGATAATATTTGAAGACTGTTAAGAGGGAATTTAATAAGTCTAGAAAAAAAAAGATGGGTAAAAAAAGAGGATGAATTAATTTTCAAACATTGAGGTTTAGAAAAATTTGAGATATTGGTAAATTTGGGGTTTTGGTAGAATTTCTATTAAGCAGTATCTATTAAGCAACTGAAACTCCTGGGTTTGATCAAAGTAAAATAATCAGTAAGGGTTGAAATATCAAGACTCAAACCTTAGGGTTTTTCTTTTTTACGTTAAAAAAATACAAAATATTCTAAAGAGTAATGTGTAAGCTTCCCAATTTAAAGACGGCGGTGTAAAGTGGGTATTTCTTCCCTTCCTAAGAATAAAAATCAAAACTCAAAATGCAAACTTTATTTTTGGTAAAAATAGAAAATAGCTAAAGTGCCAAACGACAGAGTAGAACTAGAGGTTGTTCATACAATGGGAACATGCTAGAAAGAATCAGAGAGGAACTCACAGCAGTAGATCTGAGGAGAAAAAAAAAAAAAAACAGTAAAGATAGTTTCTTGAAAGGGAGGAACATAACCTGAGTCACAGTTGCTAAATCCTTTGTTTGTAACAGCTGGACAGTGGTACCTACACTGGGGGAAGAGGTAAATAAGGGTGGAGCTAAAAAAAACAATCACACAGTCAAGCTATATTTTCAGGAAGCTGTCTCCACAGCAACAAAGAGAAGAGCGACCTTACATTGTAAACAGCCCCCAAGCTAGGGAGCAGTAAATGCTATCTGAGCTCTCTGCACACCCAAGGATCATAAGAAAATTCCAGTTAGCCTAGAATACTACACGGATTCCTCAGGTATTTTCTGTCAATACCCGATCCAGGAAAATTTTACTTCCTTCAAAGATGAATATTGAACATAAAAGACTGGAAAAATATCTACATAAAAATTCTACAAGAAAAAAATGTAGAAAGAAGTATGTAAAAGTCAAAAAAGAAAAGCCAGCAGAAAAAAATGAAACAAAATACCCCATCATGACTAGCCCCCCAAAATTAAAGAATGAATTGTTCCCATAATAAAAAGGAAACAAAGGAGAAATATCAGTGTTCAAGGATGAAATATTAACACAAAAAGGGACAAAAGTGTGAAAACAGCTCAGAAAAAAAGAAACGAAATGCATAAATGAAGACAAAATTGGAAGAAACAAAGAGAAAATGGGTAGTATTAAAAACACAATGTGGAAGTAGATAATTGATGTGAGAAAAGAAAATAAAAAGGAAATTATGATGATTTCTTTTTAATTTGAAGGAAAATGACAAGGAGCATAAAGAGGATTACATACATAATTGAAGTCCCCAAAGAAGAAATCTAGAAATAATTAAACAGCATAAATGTATAAGAATAAAATTCAAGAAAACATTTCTAAAACTAAAGAAGACCTGAAGTTAAATATTAATATGGCATATCATGTCCTAGGCAATATGGACCCCGATGAGTCAACATGAGTCATATCCCTGTTAAAAAGATTTCAAACATAAAGAAATATTCCTTTGGTAGTCAAAAAATAATTAAGTGATTGTTAAACACGTGAAAAGCTGCCTCTGTCACTCATAATTGGAGTGGTGACTTGGTGGGCATTACAGCTGGAGAGGAGAGCATGGGCTGAATTCCACCCCTATTTGTACCCTCGTGAAGTTGTGGCACTCTTGTGCTGTGAAACACCTGCCCACTTGTAGATGGTGGTCCTGTCCATAATCTTTCCCCCAAACTGAGACAAATGCTGACCATCCAACTACAGCAAACTTATGAGATCCAATTTCCTCTTCTCCTTACTGTGTCAACTTCTTAGGACTGAAACTTGACTCCCAGTAGAAGCTGAACTTTGCACCTTTCTTTCCTCCATAACTATTCTCTCAGCTGGGGGTATAGAAATGGCCTCAGAACATTGATTTGACGATTAAACAAGGTAATTCATGTATAGTACTGACCTTTTGTCTACCCTTGAGTGTGTGCACAATAAGTCTCAGTTGTTCTTCCCACATGGTGCTGTATATGTTAAAAAGAAACTGTACTATTAATATGAAGGTATTCATTGCCACCTGCGTACTGGTGAAGTGCTACAAAGCCTTAGAGAAAGTCCATGAGAAGCAGAATCTGAGCATCACCAAGAAGCTTGTGTGTCCTCCTATGTGAATTTGGGAGGATAGTTTGTTAACAGAATTTAACCATGACACTCACTTCAACAACCCCCCCTGACTTTCTTAGTCTGTCAATAATTCCAAAAACCCCATGTACCATACTTTCCTGAGCTCTGTGCTGTGCCTTGTTCAAATGAGACCCATTTAAAAGATGAAAATATTGATGCTCAAATATTTTTTCATTTCAAAACATTAAGGGGATATCAATGTTCTTGTTACATGGATACTTTTTGTAATGCTTGAGTCAGGGCCAATAGTGTGCCCATCACCCAAATAGTGTTCATTGTACACTTTGAGTAGGTTTTTGTCCTTCCCTCCTCCCCTCTCCCCACTGCTTGATTTCCAGTGACTTTTGTTCCCTCTGTGCCCATATGTGCCCATCAGTTAGTTCTAATTTATTAGAAAGTACATGTGGTGTTTGAATATTTTAAGTGATTTACCCAAAGTCACACAACTTGAGGCAGAGTCCAGGTCTTGTCTAGACTCTATGTCTAGTTTTCTTTTGACCAAACTCTTTTTACCTAAATATAATGTGCCAGTAATAACATATTTGTCATTTTTCTGTCACAATTAATACTACTGACTCAACATTAATTAAGAACCAGGAAGAAAGTGTGTGTGTGTGGTGGGATCAGTCACCAAACTTGCATCATTAGAATTTATTTAGGGATGAGCTTTTATTCTCACAGACCTTCCAAACACAGGGTGTAAAAAGTCGTGAAACTCAAGCTCCTCAATTTACATGAGTCGTAGCAATTCATTCAGTCTGAGCAACCCATTTCCAAGCCTGGATCTTCTTGTGACCAGTGTCATACATGAGAGATCTCTGGTCAAGCTATGGTTATTTCTTTATATGAGAAATAAGAGAAAAAAACAAGTTTCTTAAAAGACTGATCTCTGAGCCTTTGACTTATTTGCAAGGAAGGAAACATATATTTTTCTACATATTTCATTAATATTCAATACACTAATAAAGCCCCAAACACAGCATGCCCACTATTTGGGGTGTGCATGTGTATATACACATACATATACATATATACACACATATAAATATAAATATATAAAAATATATATATAAATTTTTATTTTGGTCTCTATTAACTCAAATGAGGGAAATAAGAAGGAGGTCTGATCTATTTTAGGTCCCAAATTAAAATTAATCAACACAGTATTTATAAATAAAACAAGACTCAGTTAAGCTGGTAACACTTCCTCCCTGTCTCCCACTCTCTGAAGTGTTGCAAGCTTACCTTTAGACCTAAAAATAGGGCAGCCTTGCTGAGTCATTAATAAATTTTACCCTTATACCTCACAAGAACATAAAACGCTTGACAACAATACTTAAAAGCTTATCTTCCTGAGCCCACACTCTTGTCATGGAACCAGATGCAAATTCCATTATGGTTCCACAAAACTATTCCTGGCATATCAGATCATTGCCAGTGACTTACAGGCACCCACTTACTTTGGCACAGAGGGGACTTGCCTCCTTACAGAAGTAGAAATGAGGTTATCTACCTTAGCTCTGTCAGTCACCAAATTGCCCTTATTAGTGATTTATTTTGAGAAGAGCCTTTCTGCTTTTGGGAACTCAGAGATTCAGACAGACTGTTGGGGCTGAAAGGGACTGAGAAATCATAAAACCCAAGTGCCTCATTGTACACCTAAAAAATAACAGCAAACACCAGACTGTCAGGAGTAGTGTTATGTGTAACTATTAATAACTGTTTTTTTTTTTAAAAAAAAAAAAAAAAAAAAAAACCTCCAGAATTCTAGTTGTCTTGCTCCTGTAATTTCTTAACAGCATGGCAAGATGAAATCCAATGAATAATACAAAATTACTTTATATTCATGCATTCATTCATTCAGTCTATAATATTCAGTGTGAATTTGTGCAAATTCCTGTACTAGATACTAGCTATACAACAAGGGACGCAATTGACATGGCTTCTGCCTTCTCAGGATTTAGTTTAGTGGGTTAGACAGACAATAGGATGCTGTGATACTTACATATGAGGGAAGAACAGGGGTGCTATAGGAGTGTATAGGTAAAGAAATTGGTATAGAGGGATTGCTAAAACATTCCTAACCTGGATTTGGATATCGAGGAAGGATTTCTGGACCAACTAACACCTAAGTTATGACCTGAATGATGAGTTAAGAGCTAGTCTGAATATGAAAATGAGGGTAAAAAGGAAGAGTGTCCCAAGGAAATCCAAAGACCCAGAAGTAAGCAAAAGGAGGAAAACTGGACGAGCCAAAAGACATTCCATCTTAGCAGGAGCCCTGGTGGTCCAGGACAGCATGGTGATCCACAAGGCTGGAGAAGGAAGCAACAGCCAGATTATAAAATGCATCATTATAAGCTGCATTAAGGAGTTTGAACTTTTGTCTAAGGGTTGTGGAACCTAATAAAGAACTTTAGCAAACGAAATCAGTTAGGGAGAGGCTGCTCAGGCATCCAGACAGACAATGTGGTAGTCTGAACTAAAATCAGTGAATGCATTTCAAAAATTCTTATGCAATTGAATGGGCAGAAATGTGATTTTACCAGGGCAAATAAGAATACTGATGGGCTCGTCTCCTTCTATATCTCCCTTGCTCCACAGCCCATAAATACAAAAGATCACAGATCAAGCCAGCAATAAAACTCTCAGAAGTAACCACCCAACTTCCAATGCTGCCAGGTTTACAGTCTTTAGGATTTATAGGATGAAGGCTAACCAAAACCTTCCTCTCTCATTAGTGTTCATCCCACAGATATTTATTGAGGGTCTACTGTGTTTCAAACATTAGCCTAGATCCTAGAATGTCTGGCCATGGCATGATGTAATGGTGTTAACAATAGGGATGGAGAGAAAAATGAAGGTGAGAATATCTTAGCAGAAAGCATTGTTAGAATTTTGTGATAGATTGTATTGGAGCTGGTAAGGAGCAGGACAAAAAGAAGTGCAGTTGGTTTCTAATTTGAGGGAATTGGTAGATCTAACCAGTGAGGTAGAGAACACGAAGATGAGTTCATTTTGCCTATTGCATTATAAATGTCTAGGTAACATATAACTGGAGATCTAGTATGTTGGTGTATATGTGAGTCCAGATAATCAAGAAGATATAGACTTTTGAGTTAGCATACATGTGGCAAAAAGACCTTAGGAACAAAGAGAAGTATCTATTTCTTTATTGTCTAATTAACCAAATACATATTTAATACCTTATAGGTGTATAAAAACATTACATAAAGGAGCAGTGTGACAAGAACAGAACCCTGACAGCTAAAAAGACTAATATTTAAGAGGTGAAAAAAAAGCAGAAGTGTCTGGCAACCAATGAAAAATACTAAAATATGAAGAAGCAGGAAAATGTAGTCCATAACCAGGAGAAAAATCAATCAAAAGAAACAGACCCAGAAGTGACAGAGATGGTAAAATTAGCAGGTGAGCACATTTAAAAAACTATTATAAATATATTACAAATACTAAAATATGCCAAGGAAAACATGAATATAATGAAAAAAAAGGTGATGTAAAGAGGAATAAAATGTAACTTTTTGAGATTAAAAATTACACTGAATGGTATTTAACAATAGGATAGATTCTGTGGAAGAAGATATCAGAATATATCAACAAACTTGAAGACACAGCAACAAGATCTATTCAAAATTAAGCATACAGAGAAAAAACTACTAAAATAAAAACAAAAACTGAACAGAGACTTCATAACCAATATGATAAACCATGTGGTCTAACATACAAGTAATTGAAGTTTCAGAAGGAGAAAGACTGTATGTGTGTGCGGAGGGACCAGGAAAATAAATAAAAATATTTGAAGAAATTATAGCTAAAATTTTCCAAATTTCATGACAACTAATAACTCATAAATCCAAGGAGCTCAGTAAAATCCAAACAGGATAAACACATACTTGCACATATACACATATACAAATGTACCCACAGATCAAAGCACATCATAATAATACTGCTAAAAATAGAGATAAAAAGAAAATTTTTAAAGTATTCAAAGAAAAAATGTATATTTTTCAGAAAAAGAAACATAAGATTTATAATAGATTTATCATCCAAAACGATGCAAGCAGAATACAATGGAATTGGAAGAAAAAAAATCTGTCAACCTGAAATTCTATATAGAGTGAAAATATCTTTTAAAACAAAAGCAAAATTAAAACTTTTTCAGACAAACTAAAGCTAAGAAAATCTGTCAACAGCAGATCTTTATTATAAGGAATAATAAAAGAAGTTCTTGAAGCAAAAGGAAAATGATGCCAGATAGAAACTCAGGTCTATAGAAATGAAAGAATACTGGAAATGTAAATATGTAAATAAATGATACTTTTCTTTTTTTTTCTCACTTATTTAAATTATTGAAAAGAACAGTGAATGTTTAAGGCAAAATAAATAACAGGATGGGGCATAACATATGCAACAGTAAAACATAATCCAATGAATGGGAGAAAGGAAATGAAATTAACTTGTAGTAAGTAGTGTGATACTATATGAAAATAGATTGTGATAAGTTAAAGATATATTGTAAACTATAGAGTAATCATTAAAAATAAAACAAAGGTACTGCTAATAACCTAATAGTAGGATAACATAAATATCCTTTAAAAAATGTTCAGTTAGGCCAAAAGAAGATACTAAAAAAAATAGAAAAGAACAGATGGGACCCATAGAAAACAAATAGCAAGATGGCAGCTATAAACCCAATCATATCAATAATTGTGCAAACTAGTAAAGGCTCAATATTCCAATTAAATAACAAAAATTGTCAAATTGAAAAAAGACAAGAAGCAAGACCCAAAATAGCTGTTGTCTGCAAAAAGTACATTTTAGATACAAAGATACAAATAGCTTAGAAATGAGAGGGTGAAAAAAATATGCCATGAAAACATCAATATAAAGAAAGCTGAAATGGCTATATTAATATCAGAAAAAGTAGCTCTCAGAACAAAGAATACTTCCAGGTATAAAGAAGGACATTTCATGATATCAATTTATCTAGAAGAAATAATAATTGTAATGTCTATTCAGCAAACATCAGAGCTTCCAAATACATGAAACATTATTCACAGAACCAAAAGGAAAAACAGGCAAATGTGCAATTACAACTGGAGATTTTAACACCCCTCTCCCAGTAAATAATAAAATAAGCAGACAGAAAATCAATACAGAGACGGAAAATCTGATCTATACTATCAATTTAAACTAATTGGCTTTAATAAGAAAACTCATTACAGTGCAGAATATACTTCTCTCCCAAAGCATATGAAACATTCACTAAGATTGACAATATTCTGGGCCATAAAAAATTCTCATCAAGTTCAAAAGAACAGAAATCATACACAGCATGTTCTCTAATCACAAGAGAATGACTAGAAATCAGTAACAGAAAGATATTGGAAAATGTCCAAATAGTTGTAAATTAAAGAACACACTTCTAATTAACCCTTAGAGTAAAAAAAGAAACCTCAGAGGAAATTAGTAAATATTTTAAACTGAAAACACAATGATTTATAGAGGAGAAAAGACTCGAAAGGAAGTTGTTACCTTTCTCAGGATTCTGAAAATTCCTTATAATATTGCTACTGTATTTGTCTTTTCCACTACTATTAACTCCATTCTGATCTGTCCTTTCTAGTTAGAGGCCCTCAGCCCCATCTCCTGGGCATCTACCCCAAAAGTGGTGGGACAAACACTGGATTTGGATTGAAGTCTTAACTTTGCCACTAGCCAGTTGCTATGGTCTGAATGTGTCCCCCAAACTTTTATATGTTGAAACTTGATATCCAATGTGATAGAATTAAGAGATGGGGCATTTAGAACATGATTAGATATTGGCCGGGCGCGGTGGCTCACGCCTGTAATCCTAGCACTCTGGGAGGCCGAGGCGGGTGGATCGCTCAAGGTCAGGAGTTCGAGAACATGATTAGACCACGGAGACTCTACCCTTATGAACGGGATTAATGCCCTTATAAAGAGGTTTTAGGGAGCTGCCCAGCCCTTTGATCTCTTCCACACGTGAGGACAGAGCAAGAAGCCACAGCCTTCACCAGACACTGCATTTCTGGCACCTTGATCTTGGATTTCCCAGTCTGCAGAACGGTGAGAAAATAAATTTCTGCTCATTATAAATTAATGAGTTTGAGGTATTTCATCATAGCAGCACAAACAAACTAAAACACCAGTCATTTCCCCTAACTGAGCCTTGTTTTTTCATGTGTAAAGTGACAAAGTTGGGCAGAATAATCTCAACAATAGGTGACCAACGTGTTACAGGTGGCCTTGGCACTGAAAGCCCTGAATCGCAAGAAACTCCCCAGTTCTAGAAAACCACATGGTTAGTCTTTCTATTTCAAAGATCCTCCCAACTCTAACACTTCACTATCCAAAGCCTTTCACTAATATTTTACATTTACAATATCTTTTTTTCATCTCATCCTCCTGATTCTGTTCTCTTAGGGGGCTCGAGGTAAAAGTCCCTTGACCTTTGACTCATATAAATGTTGATCCAGTTCCAGAAGAATTTCATGCCATTTGACCATTGACTAAACTGAATTCAGGGGAGTCTGGTGATCATCACCATTGTGAATAGGCCTACAGGACCAACAGAATTTTCAGACTTTTTTTCTAATTCTTAAGATCCAGTATATTTCCATGGAATAGATTATTCTATTGTGGTTCTTGGGTTATCCACTAAGCTTACCTCAGATATATGGCAGGGTAGTCCAAATTAATGGCTACTGGAATCAGTACATTGGTGATTGAGTGCATTAATCAATTATATTGTCCTTATTTTCTCTAAGCCTTTGATTCCATTCTTTGGACACTTTCATAATCTTACCTTGCTATTCTTACTCAGTTGAGGGGGAAAAAATCAAATTATAAAATGGCGAACCATCTCTTTGCCTTTCTTAGATGGAATCATACAAAAAGCAATATTTTTTCAATCATATAATACACAAATTATGTAATTAAATATGATTAATATACTAATCATTCTCATCATCCATAGCAAACATTCAAGGGAAGGGAAACAATGCTTCTTCTAATGCCTCAAAAGAATTGACAAGATGACTAGGTCTACGGCTTTTACATTTGATAACACGAGATCAGCATGTTAGCATGAATTAAATTATGTAATAAATAAACCACTGCAGTTTGTTGGAAGGCAATCAATTTTTCTTTCAAACATGATACTTCAAGGAAATAAAGAATAAAGAAATATATCTACATAACATAAATCACCTAATGTAAATTTCCCATGATTTTTAAAGTTAGAAGAAAAAAATGAAATAAGTATCATGGAAGAATATGTGCAGTGACAATGCCTCTTACTACTTATTACAATTAAATTAAGTGGGCTTTACTTGTCTCTTTTCTGGATAAAATCTCTGATGAAAGAAAGACAGAAGGAAAGGAAGGAAGGACAGAAGGAAGGGAGGGAGGGAAGGAAAGGAAGGGAGAAAGAAACTACAGCATTTCCTCTAAAAAGCCCCTGAATGCAGCAAAGCTTTGATATGTCTGCTAATGGAGTTAAGAAAACCTCTGAATTTTGTATTATTCTGTGCACTGGTCCCAAAATAGTGCTATTTTTTATTTTACAAGAGAACAAGTCCTTCAGTTTTTGTTCGTAGTTTCCTCCGAATCTAAGACTCAGACATAAATCCATGGAAGTTGAGTTGAAGACATTTAGAGTGACAGCTCATATTGTATTCATAATCACCCACTCCCCCCACCCTACTACTGGAGAAAGCCATCTGCACCAGATATCATATGGATCCCTTATGCAAATGCAACCCTCCTGAGTATTGCCTCCAATCTACCACATATGCCCAGGCAAGCCTACAGCCCAAAGAAACAGATTAGACTTAAAATAAGCCTTTCTAAAGAGAGAAGGGTCTACCCTCTGCCTCCAGATTACCAGCACTGGAACCCTGTGATTCCTACCTTCAGCTGTACAATGTGTCTTCATTTAGAACTATTCTTATTTCATACTTAGGAACACTTGTGCAGTAGCTTCAAGGATTGTGTATCAAGCCCTATTGCTAGTTACTCTCTGGCCTTTATGCTCCAGCATTAATAACAGGGTTTCTGCCATGCTTCTGTAGCCAAGTACCAACATTTCTACTGAGATCAAGAAGCTGGACCTCAATCCCTGCCTGAATAACCTGTATGGGGCTCCAGCATCCCCCAGAAACGGTGTCTGCAAGCAACTCTTCCACCTTTGAAAACACATCAAATAAAGAAGCCTGACCCTTTCCAGGTTAGCCTCGCTCATCTCTTGTGCAGGTCTGGGCTTTTCTGCTGACACTATCCTTCATGCAGCAGCAGGACAACAGGTTGGATACTATTCGGGACAGTTGTGAAGTCCAGGGAGGGAAACTCAGACTTGACTCAGTAGACAATGAGAAGCTGGGCTAAGGGCTTAAGTAGGAATGCAACATAATGAAAGTGGCTTTCAGGAAAGTAAGTCTGGCAAGAGTAAGACAATGACGAAATACAAACAAATCTGCTTCCTATACAGCCTGGTAGGTACATTCATACTACCTTTTCCCGTAATGGATACAAGTTTATGTTGCTCCACCCTTCTTACCCTGAAAGTGAACCAGAAATAAGGGTTTGAGGAGGCTGGTAATTCTTACCCTCTCTAGGTTTCTTCTTCTGCTTTACATCACTTACATCTTTCGAAAGACAAAAACCTGCTGCTTCTATGTCGAGAATAATAAAACAGTGATGGTGATAAGGTACTTAAAAAATGCCCAGAGTAAAATTGAAACCAACTTAGGCATTCTCAAATATCATAAGTGCCTCTCCAAATGTTTGAGTTCCAAAACAATTCAAATGCATTTAGTAGGATGTTTTCCATTTCTTACTTAATCCCAGGTGGGCTTTAAAGAAAACAGAATTCAAGGATTTCTTATCCCTTCACACTGGAGTAAGCCAAATATGATGTGGAAGGAGCTATCTGATATCCAACCTTTCTACTTTTTAATGAGCTTTTTCCCCTTAAAAGAAGTAATAAGCATTCTAATGCAAACCAACTCAGAATCCTCCAAGTATAACCAGAAACTTAAGCCACAAATATTCAACTCAGTGTGTTTCTTTGTTTTCTAGTAATGTGCCCCTCTCCCTTGTCCATTTTAGGAGACATTTCATATCTATGGTGTAATTCCCACCCTTAAACCTCGGTGTCCATTTTCATGGCCACAGCAGCGATCAGCTAAGCCAGTGCATAATAGGCTTTCAACAGATATTGTTAGCAAATTGATGTGGGTGTAGATTTTACCCCAGGTCCAAAACAGAGTGAAAACAACAGCTACAGGGTGCCCAGACTGGAATAGGGAAGATTGAAATTTCACTGAAGAAAGGCCAATAAAAAACCGACTGACTTAAAGTATAGCAGATAGTATTTGAAAGAATCCTAGAAATCAGACACAGAGAAATAGTTTAAGAAAGGGAATTTAACAGCTCTGCAATATTCTTGGGTACTCTTCTCTGTCCCTTTCATACAAGAATTCTTCAGAATGCTGAGGGGAAAATACTTACCAGTTGGACAGTGGGAGAGGGGAAAGGTTGAGTTCCTGCCCGCATCATACAGATGTCCATTTTTAAAGGCTGATGAACACTGTAGTGAAAGCAAACATTTTTTGAGAAGCAAAAAATGGAATTTGAAAAAACCTGGTTTTGACTACCAGCCCTTATAAACTTATAAATTTACTAGCTGAGTAAGCAGAACAGTTCACTGAACTGCTCAAAAACTCAGTCCCCTGATTCGGTTAAATTAGACAACAATATCTGCTTCATAGGGTAGTCTAAGAGTACGTCATTCTAGAGATTGTCATCACTCCCTTCCATACATGTGCCTCCTTTTTCCATTTGGAAAATGAAGTACCAAATGGAACATCTAATGGAATATCTGACACACATATTCTTTCCCTAACACTTTTACAAGCAAGGACTAAGGTGACCTAAAACTTACATTGAAATTCTAAAATATGAAACAATGTTCAAAAAAAAGACGTTGTATTATTGAAAGAGATCTAAATACTCGATAGAAAAAGTGCAGCGAAGTCCCCCAGGGAGGCAGGACCTGACAGAGAATGTCCACGTGAGCTTGGTCATTTTTACTCACTGGCTGAAAGCCAGTCTGCCTCAGGGATGTGGAACTACCTGGGAAGGGCTGTTCCAGAGTGGTCATGAACCTACACATGTCTGAACCTACATCATCCAAATATTCACCAAGCCTGAGTCTCTGCCTCATTAGTTTGATTTTATAAAACACCTGGACTTTTGGATGTTTCCTGGACTAGGGATTACCCAGGGCCTGCCAATTTTCACCAAATCGCAAGACAATTTGTCCCTGCCAAGCCTCCTCTGGGAAGAATTGACATCTTGAACCTCTAGAAAAATAATTCAGTCATTAAGAATGGAGAGTCAGGATCCTTGTGAAAAATAGATGGTCCACTAAAAGTGGGTAACATGAACAGAGTTTAAAGAACATTTTTAAAGTGTGAGTAGACCACAGGGAAACCAAAGTAGAGGGAAGGAGGGAGAGAATTATTAACCTAAAGCACGAAGTTTTGAAGAAGCCCATAAGGGTCCCTGAAGGCAAAGAAATCTGTGTGGATAAGATCCCTTCACAGGACACAGCCAGCCTGTAGTGATGCTCCTATCCTCATGGAGGGGACTCCTCTAGGAATAAATACCCCCCACCCAACTCTGCCCCACTCTCCTCTTCCATCATATCTCCTGCCTTTGCTAAACCCAACGGAAAGCCAGAGGTCAAGGGGGATCCCTTGGTACAGTCCATGTTGGCCTGCCTCTCAGGACACAGAACAAAATGGAAAATACACCCAGAGGTCAAAGAGAAGATATCCAGCACAGAGAGATTTGCTATTTGCTTAATGTTATGGGTTGAATTATATCTCCCCAAGAAGCTACGTTGAAGTCCTAATCCCTAGTACTTCAGAATGTGACCTTATTTGTAAATAGGGTCTTTGCAGAAGTAATCAAGTTAAAATGAAGTCATCACAGTGGGCCCTATCCAATGTGACTTTCATTATAAAAAGTGGAAATTTAGACACAGAGACAGACACATACATACACAGAGGGAAGACCACATGAAGACACATGAGAGAAGATGGTAACACAATTGGAGTGACGTAGGTACAAGCCAAGGGATGCCAGGGATCCTCAAACACCAAAAGGTAGAAGAAGCCAGGAGAGAGTCTCCCCTAGAGTCATCAGAAGACCTTAGCCCTGCTTGCACCTTGATTTCAAACTTCTAGCCTCTAGAACTGTGAGAAAATAAATTTCTATTGTTTTAAGCCACTGAGTTTATGGTATCTTGTTACGGCAGACTTAAGAGGCTAATATGCTTGCTAAGGTGCAACTGGCCCTTGATTGAGCAGCCTTGATTTTTCAGAGTAGATGTTAGCTTCAAAATGGGCCTTAGAGAAGATTACGTCCAACCCTTTTCACTTTACAAATAAGAAAACTGAGACATAAGAGAGACATGCTTACAGCCACACAACTGGTAACCAAACTCCAATGACAGAGCCCCAGAAAAGCTCTCTGTCTGCTCCACATTGACAAGAGGTCAGTGACATAATTCTCAACCTAGCTGAGCTAACACATTGCACAACACTCTGTCACACCCCTAGGATATTAGCCATATTACAGGACTCTCCAGAATAATGACAAGTGTCATCCTTTCCTGAACTCCCAGATCTCTGCAGTACCAGCAGCTTCTACAGGGGCACCCAGCTGAAGAAAACAATTCAGAAGTGAAAATGTGCCTCTGTTCTTTCTTAGTGCTAAAGAAAAATGCCTAATAATCCTGAGAAAGACTATCACAAACTCTCCAAGACAAAGTATTTTACTTCCTTGTGAATTAGCCATAAAAAGAGTTACCCAAACAAAACTCATTGTTTGAAGATTGACTGCCCCTCATATCCTAAAGAAATGATAAGAAACTACACAGTCAGCAGTTAAAAGAGTTGAGAGAGAGAGAGCCCGGGAGCCCGTGCGCAGGCGAGCTCCACCCAGAAGCAAATAGATTTCCTATAGTACTGTGATCTTTCTTATCTAGAGGAAGGTTTTGTTTCCTTGTCAATCAATCCCCGCAGATCTTCTGAGGACTGACCACACCTTGGGCTGGGGAACGCTCAGGAAGGAATGTGGGAAGGAAGAGGGGAGAGGCGATTTCCTTGTGGGTCAGCTGCTGGCAAGTGTCTGTACCCTGGGAAAGTGGCGGTGTAGGAATTCCTCTCCTAGGAGAGCCACCAGAGCAGCAGGAACAATGCTGTGAACCGCTCGTGGTAACTCCCAGGTCACGCCTTGAGCAGCAAGGTCCCCGGGCAGCGGGTTCTGCCAGAACATGTCCTGGATCTCAGAGCGTGGTATTGACTCTCCTTGTTCAATCCAGCCGCCAAAACGCAGCATTGTTCTCAAAGCTAGTTCTCTTCGAGAGAGAAAATTAGCTTCACAGAAGATTAAAGCATCAGAGTAACTTTTAAAAGGCAAACCGCAGAAGAGAAGCCCCGTTAGGACTTCCAGCCTGCCAGTTTCTTGGCTCTCGGCTAATAGTTCTTCTGAGGGAAGCTGTGTTTTGACTAGCAAAGGGATCCCTTTATTTGCAGTTTCTGGTTCATCTGCAGAGATATAAGAACTTGGGGTGTTGTCCTCCCTAGGAGGCAACTCAAAAATTATATAACAGTTAAAGGGCCGTGTTTCCCTGCCTTGGTGTGCCCATGACCTCTGAGGACAGTGCACTGAGGGGGCACATAGAGACCATCGCCTTGGCCAAAGCACCACTGAGAGTAATGCGCCTTTGATGGAGGCTCAAATAGCCTATTTCTACATCAGTTTGTCTCCTATTTAGAAAAGTTTCTTCTCTTACCTTCAGAATTAAGCTACTTGTTAACAAGCATTTTACCATTATAAGACAAAATTTCCTCCAGCTAGATCAATGCAGGGAAAAGCCAAAATAAACCAAGAAAAAACAATGTGAAAATGTCTTATTCAAAACAAGATTTCCTCCTTCTTAAGAGACTAGCTGGAGAGCAACCGTTAGGATAATTTATTTGCCTTATTTTCTCTATCATTCAAATGAGCAGGACATATGGCTCTTCCTGAGCATGTTGGAAGCCTCCGTGGCCTCCTAATCTGGTGCATTAGTGACCTCTAGAGGACAGAATTTTGTTCCAGCCTCAATATTAATGACAAACAATCCATCGCCCTGGGGAGAATGTGAATTCATTACCAATTTTATAGCTGCAAAATACTTTTTGGCTCTTATGGGCACAAGAGGTTTCAAGAAATTATCTTCCTCCAGGTAAACTCTCCAAGGTGTCAAGTGATCCATTTTCTTGTAAATGAGAGAATTTTGTTGTTGATGGAAATCTAAAAAAAAAGATGGATTTTTTGTCCTCCCAAGATGTAGCCCATTTTCTGACAGATTCCCAACTTGGCTGAAACATCAGTGCTTACTTGAAGTGGATGTCTTTAGCTATCCTTTGCCTACTCGCTACCCTTCAGTGCCCTGAGCAATTTTCAACAGAAGTATTCGGGAATGTCAGAAATGAATCCCTCTAAGCCAACAAGGCTTTGCATTTCCTGGATCTTAGTGAAGTAGCCAGCCGCGCTTCACCACAATTCCTTCACCAGCGGGAACTTTAACAGCGGTGAGAGGAGTTGGGGGGGTTTCGGCCACAGAGGTTGGGTTGAGGCATGATTGGGCTCTAAGCTCCACAGCGTTTCCAAGAGGTCCTGGGACAGAGTTGCCTTTCATACATATACAGAGCCAGGAGCTTGGCATCACTTTTACTCTTAAGCAGTAAATAGATTCCATGCTACCTATCCATGGGGGGCAAGTCAGACCTCAACCTGCAGTGTAGGGCCATTTAGGACCAGGTCATGGTGTCATTGAATAAAAATTATTTTTTTTATTTAAAACCATCTACATTCTGGGCAACTTTCCAGATGTTTATTGCATATCATCTTTCATTTTTACAACTACCCTGCAAAGTATGCATTATTCTTTTCATTTTTACTATTAAGAAACCAAGAGAGATCACTTGATCAGGATCATAGAGCATATAACTGGAAGTTTGCTTATATTCCAAAATGTGTATTATTCCATTATATCACAAAGCTTCTAACATCGAATGTTAGAGCAGAAGATGAGGTTGAACTCCTAGTTTAATCTACTCACTTTATAAATGAAGAGATGGAGGAAGAGAAATAGCATGCAGTAGGCCACATACTTCAGTGGCAGAGCTGGAATTAACAGTAGGTATTTTAATTCCCAGGTCATTGCTTGGGTCACTATACAAAGTCTATGGTGATTCCCTTCTTGCCTTTGTAGGAACTATAGAAGATTATGATGAGATCAGCATAAATACCAGAAAATAATAATAGTTCCCCTTTAACATTCCCTCTCCCATCTACCGTGCCTTATTTTCCTACATTGGTGAGGGTTGTTTTTTTTTTTTCCTGAAGAACTCAGGGAATTCTACAAGGTTCCCAACTCTAACTCCAAGGCCTCCATCACCATTTGCTCTTCTGTACAGTTGTCCTTATTTATATCTGTATGGGAAATAAAGTTAGACTCTCCAGAGTACAAGCAAAAGCCCATTAAAATAATGAGAAGAGCAGTAGGCCTTAACACTTACGATTGAGAGAAGGATTATGATAGAGATTTGAAAATTAGACAGGTTTTCTAGAATTAGACCTTTTTTTCTTCTCCAAGAATCTACTCATATGACTTCTGGAAAGCCCCATTCATTTCTCAGCAAGTCAGTTTCTGCTCTTAATATCATGTTTAAGTTCTATAAAAAGATATTCTTATCCTTTTAAAGTGTACAAATAAATGATGAAGCCATCGTCATATAGTTTAAATTGGTCTGTTCTATTGACAATAAAAGGATGGAACAACAAGAACTCAAAGCTATAGTATCCATTTGTCATACAAGAATGAATATTCAATCCATTTTTGCTTCTGTAACTTCTTTCTACTGCCCATTTCTTAGTCCATTCCCCATGTTAACACTTCTCAGAAAGGTACTAGCTCCTTTGAAGCTCTTATCAGTGAAATGTTGTTAGCAGTTCTAGCGAGATTTGTTAAGTGAAGAGGCTAAAGCTAGTAGCAAAGTGGTGGTGTGGGGAATATCTGGGAGTTTCAATGTCAAGGTTAGCACTGTCCCTATATCGTGGTTGATGACAAAATTCTCAGTGACTCATCTTTGCAGGCAAAGGAAGAGGTTTCTGGGAACCACCCAGGTCTTCAAGGTCAGTTGTTAAAAAGTAACAAGCCTCCTTCATTATTAGAAATTAGGGGCTTCCTATCTGGCCGAAGGAACTGCCCAAACTGAATCCTACTAATTTGACCTTTAGGGATCATTATAGAGAATCAGAGATTTCTCATGTTGGTTGGCCAGTGAAGTAGAGTTTTAGAAAGCCTTATAAAAGTACAAGAAAAATAAACATGTACTACAAAGGGTTACTCATTTGTAGGACTACGATATTATAAAGAGAAGAGTTAAAGAATTCTGCTTTAATGCTTTTCCCTGAGTTTTGATGTCTGACCTGCCTTCTTCCAATTTCAAGGCCAGCCAGCCAACTGGCGCTACAATAAGCACTAATTAGAAAAGTCCTGTTCAACCTTTCCTCTATCCTTTCACTATAGTGGAACAGTTAATAACAGAACTGCAGCAGGGCTCCCAGCTAGTAGTAAATTGAGGACATTTTCATGGGAATTATGTGTTTTTCACCTTTTTCTAGTCCCTACCCTAGGAGGGGTGGTTAGTAAAGCATTATGAGATGTTTTTCAAATGTCAGCTATTATTTCTACAGTGGTCTCTTACTAATGTATGCCCAGGGCTAATTTCCAATTTAATTTCTCATCACTCCCCAAGTTCTGCTGTGAGGAAGGTTAGGCACATTGAAATCTCCCACACTGTGCCAGAAAGCAAACCCATCCTTCTCAGTAAGCAAATGCCTAATAACAATTCAAGCAGCGCTTGCAAAGAGAGCTTTCAGCTGAGAAATGCTACAGGCAGTCAAATGGGGAATGGAAAAGAAGGCTTCTGTAATCCTAGCACTCTGGAAGGCAGAGGTGGGAGGACTGCTTGAGGTCAGGAGTTTGAGACCAGCCCAAGCAAGAGTGAGACCCTTTCTCTACAAAAAATAGAAAAATTAGCTGGGCATGGTGTCACATGCCTGTCGTCCTGGCTACTTGGAAGGCTGAGGCAGGAGGATCCATTAGAGCCCAGGAGTTTGAGGTTGCAGTGAGTTATGATGATACCACTGCACTCTAGCCTGGGCAACAGAGTGAGACTTTTGTCAAAAAAAAAAAAGGAAGCCTTAAAAGATTTTTATATAATTATCTGGATAGATATGAAAAGCAACATTTAACATTTACCTAAGGCTAAGAGGGCAAAACAGGCCTTCCTAGGACAACATGGGAACATGGAAAAAGATAAAGTAATGCAGGAAGAAACAAGGATCTGGCTTACAGATGGAATATTGCTTCTCCATATCTAAGAACACGAAATTGGGGATTCTGTAATTAAGTTATAGATTGCTAGGGACCTAGAGACCAGAAGAGAGAAAAATAGGGTAATTATGACATCAGATAGCGCGATGATGTCCAGGTGGATACAGATTTTCAGCTGGGAGAGGTAGATTTATTGACTTAATTTGTAATAATTTACCAGGAGCAAGCAGAATGAGTTGGCTTATTTTATAGTCCATGAGGCAGAGCACAGACACTCAAATAATAGTAAGCCCTATAAACAGAGGCCACAGCTGTCCTCCAAGCCAATTGCAAAGCATTCCTTCATCCTAGAAAATATCACATAACTTTTTATGGCACCTGAACAATCTTGTTAGTGGTATCTAATCATCCTTGAAAATCAAGGCTGATTCTGTAAAGCATTTTAGCAGTTGTTAGCAGTTTAAAAAAAAGGGTCACTTTGTTTTATTCATAGTGTTCCCAGGCAAGTCCTTTTAGAAAATGTCAGCGTGTGTTTAGGGTTAAGGAGGGGAATACCCATGGGAAACATTCCTCCCGGTGCCTTTCCAGTCTGGTGCGCACAGACAGACGCACAAGTCCTGTCTTCGAGACAGCCCATTCCTGGACTCCCCTTGGTGGCTCCTCTAGAACTTTTCTGGGGGCCTATTAAATGCCAGGTACCATATAAGCACTTTATATTTAGTGTCTCATTTAATTCCCACAAAAACCTTTGTAAAGTAGGTAATCATTTCCATTGTCATTGCATTTTGCTGACAAGAAAACAGGCCCTATGAAGTTAAGCCAATTCCGCAAAATCAAGCAATAAGTTAATGGTGAAGATGGGGATTCAAATGATCTTGACTTCAAAGTCTGTGCTTTTGAACCAACCATTTTCATTTAGCCAGGAAGGCTTGATAGTATTCTGCGTCATTTTAGTTCCTGTGAGGCTGTTAACACTTAGAAGGCAGGAACAGTGCCAGCACAATGACTGGCCCATAGGACACATTCAAATATCCCTTGTTCTCAGGAGAAAACATGATGATTTGGAAATTGTCTAGGCTTTGGAGTGTGGCCAATGTGAATCAAAATGGCTTATGAGTTTGGACACCTTGCTAAATCTTTCTCAGCCTTGCTAAATCTGTCCTCAGGTACAACATGGGGTACTACCTCAGGGCCTTATCTACCGCAGATGTTATTTTGATGATGGAGCACATCAGTTATGACAGAAGCCTACACGATAAGTGACACAGTCCAGGGATTTAATCCACTTCTCTTTCCTTCCCTGAATGTAATGGTACACGGACTGCATTAGATTTAAACTATTAATGGAAACAGAAGTCAATATCAAATAGTAACAAATAATAATTATAAAATAAACAAAATCCACAAGGCTCCATGTGTAAGAAATGCTTTTGCAGGATGAAGAGCTACTAAATTCTCCTGGAAGCACGTTATTTAGCAGGCTGAGAAGTACGTATCTAGTAGGAGTATCTAGCACTCATTCTAACAGGACTGAGTCACTTCAGACCATAAAGTCTAATTGGAAGATTGTATTAGGGTTCTCCAGAGAAACAGAACCAATAGGATGTACTGTCAGGCGCCACCTAACATTTTGGTCTACAGCAGACTGCTCATATGATGGTGGTCCCATAAGATTATAACAGAGCTGAGAAGTTCCTATCACCTAGTGATGTTGTAGCTGTCATGATGTCGTCATAGCTGCATACATTCCTCACGAGTTTGTGGTGATGCTGGGATAAACAAACCTACTACACTGCCAGTCATATAAAAGTACACAGTAATATCCTAGTCCTTCACATTCACTCACTACTCACTCACTGGCTCACCCAGAGCAACCTCTAGTCCTACAAGCTCCATTCATGAGAAATACACTATACAGGTATACCAATTTTTATATTTTATACCATATTTTTACTGTAACTTTTCTATGTTTAGATATGTTTAGATTTATCAATACTTACCACTATATTACAATTGCCTACAGTATTTAGTATAGTAACATGCTGTACAGGTTTGTAGGGTAGAAGCAATAGGCTATACCATATAGCCTGGGAAGGTAGCACACTGGACCATCTAGGTTTATGTAAGTATGCTCTTAAGACAAAATCGCCTAATGATGCATTTCTCAGAAGGTATCCCCATCATTAAGCAGTGCACGACTATATATAGATATACAGAAAGAGATTTATTGTGAAGGATTGGCTCAAGCGACCATGGAGGCTGAGAAGTCCCATGATCTCCTATTTGCAAGCTGGAGGCCAAGGAAAGCCAGTGCTGTAGTTCTAATCCAAGCCCAAAGGCCTGAGAATCAGAAGCCAACAGTGTAAGTCCCAGTCTATGTCCAAAGGCTCAAAAACCAGAGAGTAGGGGGCAACAGTATAAGTAATGATGCAAGTCTGAAGGCCCAAGAACTAGGAACACAATGTCTGAGGGCAGGAGTAGATGGATGTCCCAGCTTCAGAAGAGAGAGAGCAAATTCACCCTTCCCCAGCCTCTTTGTTGTATTATATTTGGGCCCTCAAGAGATTGGACAATGCCCACCCACATTGGTGAAGGTGATCTTCTTTACTCAATCTACTGATTCCAGTGCTAATCTCTTCCAGAAACACCTTACAGACATACCTAGAAATAGTGTTTTACCAGCTATCTGGGCATCCCTAGACCTGTCAAGTTGATAAATAAAATTAACCATCACAGAGATGAATTCCAGAATTTTGAAATTTATAAAGTAAATAGTTTCTAGAATATAAGCTGAAGAAAAAGGAGCTGTCTAAAAATATTAATGTATTTGTGTGTGTAAGATTTTTATAATAAGTTGGTAAATATTAATAATAAATTCAAGCCAGTCCAGGTATTTAGAGGAAATTTTTCACATGAAGATTACTAAAAGGCCATGCTAAAGGGAGTCTTGAAAATAAGATATCAGGGTGCATAATATATTCGCATGTACAGTTTATGGACTGAGAGTTTGGAGTTTCCTTGTGTATAGTGGGAATTATTTTAGCTCCAAGTAACAAAATACTCAACTAGGAATGGCTTAACCAAACAGGAGATTCTTTCTGTCATATACCATATTTTGTCCAAACTGAAGTACCATCAGCTATAAGAGTAATTATTATTTTATGTTCCCAATGAAAGAAACATGCTGTCAAGCAACTATGAAAAATTCTTTCATTTTACTTAGAATTTTTGTTATACAGAGATGCGTTAAGCATGGATCTATATCATACCACCTCTCTGTACACTTTAAAATATGAAATAAACTGGTTAAGCTTTCTCTAAACTCTTTCAAACTCAGAGTTCAACTATTCTGAATCATTCCCAACTCAAAATTGCCAATGAATTTTTCCCATTCAATATTGGCTTCTGTGCCACCAAGAGCATAAATGATGCAGCATTTCTTAAAATATTCTTTTAAAGAAGTAAACAACATTTGGGCTGAACTCTGCAGCCAACTTTGAAAGTAGGTAAGAACGCTGCTAAAATATCTGATTCACCATCTCCCCCACCTCCTTCCTTAGTTTTTAGTGATTAAAAGAGTGCTCTGCTATAGTCTTCAGGCCATTAACCTGTTCCTAATTTTAGAGATTTTAAGGTATCAAAATAATTGTGTACCTTAAAACTTAATAAAATATTGTAACGAAAAGTCTGAAGATAGGCAGCCCATGGAAAATTCAATGATGATAATATAAAAGGAGCTACTTTTATCCTTCTGTTTTATGTGGCTTGTGGTTTTATGGTCACAAGATGCCTGCTGTAGCACTAGGCATCACATCTACATTCAAGGAGGGAAAAGAAAGACGAAGAAGGTAGCAGTGATACAACTGCCATTTTATCTGAAAAGCAAATCTTTTTCAGAAGACTCCAAGCAGGATCTTTCCTTCATTGTCTGTAACATAGTCATAGAAACTCAAATAGTGCAAGGAAAACTTGAAAATGCAGTAGTTGGTAAATGAGAATGAGATTTTATGACTAGCTTTAAGCTTAAATCATGAAATGAGTCTGTGTAATTACTATGCCAAACAAAATCAAGGTTCTATTAGCAAGATAGGAGCTTGGAAATAGCTGTTTGTGTGTGTGGGAGGCAACTAACGATATATGCTACAGAGAGAGAGAAAGAAATGGGAAAAATGACATTTAAAAATGAACTACTTTTCTTAAATTAGCAGCTGGAGAAAAATCTCTGGTTTTAGACCAGAGAAATAATACATCAGGTGGCTAATAGAGACTGGCATTTATAAAGGCCACTAATACCTTTTAGTGATTCAGAACTCACGAACATACTACCACATTTTAATATTGTGAACGTCAAACTTTTAACTTTAAATGCCTTTAAATACATTATTCTTATGTGTTTCATCTTCTTTCCCTACCAAATTTGGATATTTTCAATAAAATCTTTGCCTATAAGATATCAATGAGATTAATCAGTTTTTCTGTTTCATGTTTTAGTAATTAGAGCTAATTAGCTAGTATGAGTAAAGGATAATATTTGTAAAGTCCCCTTTAATAGGACACAGATAATGCTATGTGTAGGAAAATTAGGAAAATTACTAAATAAGGTCAGCTCTTTAATGGCCCCAAATGTGCTGTTATCTGTCCAATATGTGGATACTTTTTATTACCATATTATACATCCTTCTCTTCTTACAATAAGTAATTGGTTAATGGGGAAGAATTAACTCCTCTAACACATTCTTCTGTGGGGTTTACTAAATGAATGCTTACATTAAAGTAATACTTTTACCCCCATAATGAGCTGAAAAAAAATAAATAAAAATAAAAAAAGTAATACTAAATCCCTAATAAGCAGCTAATCTTAGTATGTGATGTTGCCTTGCTTGAGTATAATATTGGAACAAGAGTATTAAACCCCATTTTACTTTTTACCTACTCTTTAGGAGTAAATCCTCACCAAGATGGAAAAGAGGAGAGAATCCTTTCATCCTTTTACCTGTGTAGTCCAGAATGCACCAGGATTTTATGTAAACCTGGCGTGACAAAACTGTAAAACATCGAGTGAATTACAGAGTCCAAGCACAGGAGACGGGATAAACGCTGAGGCCAGATGTTTAGGATTCCAACAGTGGCTCCACTACTACCAGCTGAATGACATTATTCACTTCCTTATTCTGAGTTTTGTATCACCTAGTGCAATTCCTACTCAGGGTAGATGCTCAACAGGTGGCTAATGTTAATTAACATCCAGGCTCCTGAACAAGGCCAAACTTAAAAGATGGAAATGTGATTTGGAGATTTTCCATCAAGCTGCAGCCCCTAAAACACAACTCACCTACCTGCCAGGTGGCAAGGCCTAGAAACCAGTGATTGATGAATTTGGCTTAGGTTTAGTTAGAGGTTCCCATAGATTAGAAGGTCCCTAAGGGAAACAGTTAATAATAAACCTTTGATTGCTACAAATCAATAAGACAATGATAACAATAGGAAAACTGGCAAAAGAAATGATTAGACACTTCCCAAAAGCGGAGATCTAAGTGGCCAATTGATATATACGAAGGTTATTATTAACCTTTGTAGCTACTTTTCCTATTTCTAGCACAGTTCTTTTTTTGTTTTAATATGTTAGGAACTACATAAATGTTTATAGAGAGAATTATATTAATTTCATTTAAGTGCAAGGAGTTCTTACATTTATATTTATTATGGGAAGAAGAAAAACACTTATCAGGTCCTTTTCTAAAAGAAAAGGGAACGGGAGAGAAGGTGAGAAAGTGTCCTAAATGGAATGAAGAGTAAGAAACTGCTCCCAGAGGGCCTTTGTCAGATTAACCTGGGGACAGGTAAACCATGTACTTGGGACACCAACAAAGAAGCAGCACCAGAATAATTTTTTAGGAAATAATTTTATAGCTTCAAAAAACAAGCACAACATCATTAGTCATCATTGAAAAAATCAGAACTTATTATTAAATTTGGTAATAAATATTTAAATTAATATAAGGAAGGGATACGTCTTATAACTTTTCAATGCTTTAGGGCCCCCAAAGATTTTGATCTGGCCCTGCTGGAAGCAGTGGAGAAGGCTGACAAACACCACCTCACCCCGGTGATCAAAGTTAACATCAACAGTGGCAGGTCACATTGACAGTATGTACCCTTGATGTGATGTGATGAGAATGCCACTTTACCTCTGCAGTCTTTCTTCCAAAAACATTACCCCAGCCCAATCATGAGAAAATATCAGACAAATCCCACTCGAGTCTATAAAATACCTGATCATCAAAACTATCAAGATCATCAAAAACAAGAAAAGTCTAAGAAACAGTCACTAGTAGGAAGACTGAAGGAGACATGATTATTAAATGAAACATAAAAAGGAAAAGAAAAAGGACACAAGGGAAAAATTTAAAAATGTGAATAAAGTATGGACTTCAATTCATAATAATGTATCAATATGTATTCATTAATTGCAATAAATGTATTCATTAATTACAATAAATAATAAATTGTGATAAATACCACACTAAAGTATGATGTTATTAAAAAGGGAAACAGAGTTTGGCGTACACAAGAACTCTCTGTACCATCTGCTCAATAATTCTGTAAATCTAAAATGTTTCAAAATTAAAAAGTTTATTTTAAAAAGTATTTTTTCATTTCCACAGTTGGCCAGCTAGTCATTGCCCTTCTGTCCCTTAAAACCTCTGTCTCCTGCCTGTTACATTTCTTAATTGTTTCAGAACTCTGAGGGATGAAAAAACAAGGCAGACTGATGAGCCAACCCACACAGTCAAACGCACCAGCTCTTCTCAACTTCTCTCCCAAGTACAGGTCAAGGAAATGGCATGTAACCCACCCACGGGCTCTGACAGAGCCAGAAACTCTCCTATTAGATAAAAATCACACTTTTACTTTCTGCTATGAGGCAAAGGATGCTTCAGAGGGCAGCTGGGGAGAGTATGGTGTCCGCCCTATCATGTCCTGGGCCACTTTCTACCCTCGGTGTCCACAGCCATTGGTGTAGCCCTTGGGAAATCCACACAAGCTCCCATGCTCACAAAGAGTCTTGGGCTGCTTCCTCACTTAAAGAACAAAAAAAAATCAGATGCATTGGGAGCTCCTTTGGCAGGAATTTTTAATTATTTGCAAAGGCACAAAATTTAAAGAGAGGTAAAGCACCAGGTTGGAAATTGGGAATTCAGGTTCTTAGAAATTGAGCATGAAACTCAGAACATGACCTTGGACAATATATTATTAATATCCCACTGCTTTAGTATTTTCATTTGTGAAAAAGGAATAACTGGTAGCTATGAAATTGGACTTCCAGTAATATCCAGGAATATCAAATTCCATAGAAATCCATTTAAAACGCTTTAGTTGAATGACCCTTTGTGAAAAAAGTGATGATAAAAAATAAGGCTGTTGCATGATGCATTTAGTAGTCACTATTGAAAAGTTCTGTGCAGTCAATAGAATAAATACAAAATGCCAAGTAGTTTAGGGAAGAAAGAGATCTCACTTCATTTAGTCAAGAAAGTTTGCCCAATTTACTCTACAATGTTATTAGCTCTTTGTCTCCCTTTGGGCCCAAAGAAATCCTTTTGGGTGTGCAGGACACAAAAGTTGCCATGCGAATAGAAACTTCTCGAAAGAAGATATAAGAATGGCTAACAAACATATGAAAAAATGCTCAACATCCCTAATCATCAGAGAAATGCAAATCAAAACCACAATGAGATATCACTTAACCCCAATGAGAATGGCCTTTATCAAAAAAACCCAAAACAACACATGTTGGCGTGGATGTGGAGAGACGGGAACACTCATACACTGCTGGTGGGACTGCAAACTAGTGCAACCCCTGTGGAAAGCATTATGGAGGTATCTTAAACAGATTCAAGTAGACCTGCCATTCGACCCAGCAATCCCATTATTGGGCATATACCCAAAGGAAATAAGGTCATTCTGTAACAAAGACACATGTACCCGAATGTTTATAGCAGCACAATTCACAATAGCAAAGATGCGGAAACAACCCACATGCCCATCAATACATGAGTGGATTAGTAAGCTGTGGTATATGTATACCATGGAATATTACTCAGCTATAAGGAATAATGAAGATACGACATCTCTATGGTTCTCCTGGAGAGAGTTGGAACCCATTATATTAAGTGAAGTATCCCAAGAATGGAAAAATAAGCATCACATGTACTCACCAGAAAATTGGTTTCCCTGAACATCACCTAAATACACATCTAGGAACGACACCAATCGGATATCAGACTGAGGTGGGGGGTGGGGGAGGGGATGGGTGCATGCCTACCAATGAGTGCATTGCGCACTCTTTGGGGAATGGTAACGCTTGAAGGTGCTGACTCGGGAAGGGGGGGTGGGGAAGGGAGGGATACATACCTACATGATGGGTGCAACGCGCACTATCTGGGGAACAGACACACCTGGAGCTCTGACTTGGGGAGAAAGGCGGTACATGGGCAACGTATGTAACCTGCAATTCTGTATCCCCCATAACAATAAGATGAAAAACAAAAACAAAAACAAATAATAATAAAAAAAAAAAAGTTGCCATTCGGATTCTATCCTCTCCCTTAGGAATCCTTATCTTCCTCTATTCTGACTTACCTTCTGGGACAGTAGTCTTCAAACTTGAACACCCGAGGGGTACTTCAAGGTTTTCCAAGGGATACGAAGAAAGACATATTTTTAGATAAGTAAATGCTCTCGTCTTCAACTCTCACATTTACTCTTTCTGAAATTGCTGCACCTGAGAATGAACCTTTTAGGGAGGTCAGATCTCCTTTCATCTCCCAATTTATACGAGCCTCTCTCCCACTTGAAAAAGAAGGCACAATAAATGGTGCTGGATTAATGGAATATCCATATTGAGGGGTAAATACGTTTTGACCTCTACCTCACACTGGGCACAAACATTAATTCTCTATGGATTGTAGATTTGAATACAAAAGGCAAAATAATAAATCTCCTGCGGGAAATTCAGCTGTATAGAAGAGCTTCTTCATGACCTGGAGATAGGTAACGATTTCTTAAATAGGGTACATAAAAGCACATATCATAAAAGAAAGAAAAAGTTCAATTGAGCTATATTAAGAGCTCTGTTTATAAAAATATATCATCAATAGCATGAAAAGGCAACCCACAGAATGAAAGATAATATTTTGTTATGTATATATTGAAAAAGTTTCATTTACAGGATGATTTAAGAAAACATAGCTGCTACAAATCAATAAGACAATGCCAACATAGGAAACTTGGCAAAATAAATGATTAGACACTTCACAACAGAGGAGATCTAAGTGGCTAATTGATATATGACATAATCAACTTTATTAGTCAGGAAAACCACAATGGGATACCATTATACATCCACTAGAAAGGCTAAAAAAACAAAAAATAATAGTAAGTGTATGCAAGGATATGGAGTAACTAGAAATCTCATTCATTGCTGGTGAGTATATAAATGAGTACAAGTATTTTGGATGACTATTTGGCAAAATGTACGAAAGCTGTACTAAAATACATATTCTATGACCCATCAATTCCACTTCTAGATATATACTTAACAGAAAAGTAAATGCACCAAACATGTAAAATTCCCTGGAATTTCACCTAAGTTCCTCTTTCTATTCCTCTGCTCTGCTGGCCCAGCACCTATGCTAGGATCCCTTCTTCACTTTTATAATAGATATTAAAAATCTCAGCATATCAGCCAAAGCCCAAAGTCAAATAGAGAACAGGTAACCCTATATTCCATGGAGGTGTCAGACCACTGCAGGATTTGCTAAGAAGGTTCTTCTAGCATTAGTCCATCATCCCTCTCCAATAAATATAAACAAAACTTTAAGAGTGTTAGTGATCTGTATATTGTTGTCCCCCCATCATTTATATATAGAAACCTAATCCCCAGTGTGGTAGTATTAAGAGGTGAGGCTTTACTTTCAACCTAATAATGACATCCTAATCACTACACCCAGGTTCAGGCTCAGAGCTTGCCATCTAATTTGATCTTCACAATGTAGCAAGAAGCATCTATTAGAAGAGCAAGTCTGGCCATGTCAGTCCTGTCTAAACACTCCAGTGGCTCACTGTTGGTTTCGGGATTCAGAGCAAAGTGCCCTGACATGGCCTAAGGGTGTTCAGAAAGGCTGGAGATTTATCCTACAGATCACTCTTGTTCTTCATCTGTCTTCCAAGCACACCAGCCTTTTTGTCACTCCCAGGTGCGTCACATTTCTTCCTGCCAAACGCCATTCCCTCCCCCTAAAACAGTGTCAGCCACCCCACCCATCCCTTCTACCACCATAATTCACATTCAGCCTTCAAGTATTTGTTCCTGCTTTTCTCTTAGAGATCAGCTCAGCTATCAATTCCATAGGCAAGCCCTATTCACCACCTGTATGTCGTTTCTTCTTTATTTCCCAATTGTTTTATCTTTGTTTGTGTAATGAGTTTATTAATGTCTCTTTTCTCTACTAGATTCTAAGTTCCACAATGGTATTTCAGTCTTTTTACCTACCTTTCTTTCCCCAGGACTCAACAATGATCAAAAAATATTTGTTGAATGAAAGTTTAAAAAGAAAAGAATGAATAAATAAATGATGACTATACCTGACCTATGCAATATGCATTTTTCTATTTTCCGTAGTAAGCTCTGCTCAGGATGCCCTTTGGAATAAGGATCATAGAAACCCCATCAACAGTCAAAGAGACATGGTGCTTCCTTGGAAACCCAGCAACTCAGGTTTGTCAGAATTTAGCTAAATTGAGATGTCTAAAAAATTTACTCTATTCCCCTCTCTCCACTCAATTACCTGTACAGAAACCCCCATTTTATTCACTGAGCTCATGCTTCCACCATTTTTTGTCTGGCAGTTTAATTAGGAAAATATCCAATACTCCAGCAACTGCTGTTTTTGCCTTAAGCTATGCTCAAGTCTATGTCAGAACTTCTCCAAGCAGAGAAGATGTAGTCAGGGTTATAAACTCAAATGTCCACAAAAATGATGCAGATATTTTTGTTCATCTCCTCAACATCCTTCTACCTTCCTGATAGAAGCCTAGTTGTGTTCAGATATACACCTTCCTCCAGGTATAACTCAGTGATTTTTAGTATATTCTCAAAGTTGTGCAACCATCACCATTATCTAATTCCAGAACATTGTCATCACTGCAAAGAAACCCCACACCCATTAGCAGTTGCTGCCTCCTCCCTCTTCCCTCTGGGTTCCTGGCAGCCACTAATCTACTTTCTATCTCTACAGACTTGCCTATTCTGGGAATTTCATATAAGCACAATCCAACATGTCACTTTTTTAACATAGCATAATGTTTTGAAGATTCATCCAGGATAGAATATTTATCAATACTTCATTCCTCTGTATGGCCAGATAATATTCCATTGTATAGATATACCACATATTATTGATCATTTGTCAGTTGATGGACATTCAAGTTATTTCTACATTTTGGCTATTTTGGATCATGCTGCTATAAACATTTTTGTACAAGTTTTGTGTGGACATCAGTTTTTACTTCTCTTGGGTAGACGCCTAGGAGGGTTTTGGTTTGTACTCTAAGTGAGTCTTTACATTACTGGGAGGTTTTTAGCAAAGTAATGATTTACATCTTAAAAGAATTATCCTTGATTCTATGTTGAAAATAGATTGCAAATGGAAAAGAATGGAAGCAGGGAATTTGAGGTTTCAAATTGAGGCTACTAAAGGGAGCCAGGTGAAGGCAGCTTAGACCAGACACGTAGCAATAGAGGCAGTGAGAGGTGGTAAAATGCTGCAAACACACCTACAGGTAGAGCTAACTAGAGTTTCTGATGGATTTCATGGGGAGTGTGAGAGGAAAGGAAGAGTCAAGGAAGATTCCAAGGTTTTTTGTCCTGAAGAACTCAAAAGGTAGAAGTACCATTTACTGAAGGGGAAATACTGGGATAGGAGCAGGTTTGAAGGAGAAGATCAAGAGTTTGGGGTCGGTTGTTCAGTAGATACCCAAGAATACATTTGGCGTATATAGTTAGCTCTAGAGTTTAGAGAGGGCTATGAGCTGAAGATGCACATTTGGAAGTCAGTGGATAGGTGGTATATAAAATATAATCATTTCAGATTCTTTTAAACTCAGATCGCATTCCTACCAGCACCTCTCCAACTTTCTGTGGGTCCAGTTGCTTGTTTCTCTAGCAAATTTCCCAGCTGTGTAAAGCATTACTGTATCTGTTCTAAGGTACAAATGATCATACGGAGGCAAAAAAGCTGTGACCTCAATGCTCTCTCTTGTCTTGCCCAGCACAGAGGGTATTTTATCCTTTCTCTAAGCCTTTTTCAGCGCCAGGCCTGGTCAGCACTCAGTGTTGCTGGCTAGAAGCTTCCCTCATTGGACTCTTAACATCTCTAACAGTCCTTTAGCTCTTTGAGGGCAGGGACTGCATTATGGTCTGTGCGTTAGTTTTCTACTGCTTTTGTAACAAATTACCACAAATTCAGTAACTTAAAAACAACAAAAACTTATCTTACCACTCTGGAGGTCAGAAGCATGAAATTGGTCTCACTGGGCTAAAACTGAGGTATTGGCAGGACCGTGTTGCTTTGTAGAGGTTCTAAGGGATAATGGATTTCCTTGCCTTTTCCAGCTTCTAGACACCACCAGCAGTCTTTGGGCTTATGGCTTCATTTCTCCGTCTTCAAAGCTAACAACTCCCAGCCGAGTTCTTTTCATGCTACCATTTTTGGCTTTTCTCCCTTCTGCTTCCTTCTTTCTCCAAAAAGCACTGTCTTTATATTGGCCCACCTGGATAATACAGGATAAGTGTTGCATTTCAATGTCAGCAGATTGGCAACCTTAATCCATCTGCAACTTTGATTTCCCCTTTGCCATGTAACCTAACATATTTGCCAGTTCCAGGGATTAGGATGTGAAAATTTGGCAGAGGGGGAGTCATATTTTATGACTACTAGAATCTGGAATCTGTAGCTCCTAGCGTAATGCTTAGTGCATGCCAGTATTCAGTGAATGTAAAGGAATTAGTTAATTAATTAATGCATCTCTCAGTGCCTACATCTGGGTGTTTTCCTCTAATCCCAGAAAACAATCTACTGTTAAGTAGCACACCTGTCTGGTCCATTTTTAGGGAGACTCAGGAGAAGGGAGAGAGAGAGAGAAAGCAGTTTTGAAGAGTTTAAAATTAGCATCTCCTTGGGCAATGGTAGGTGAAAGGAGTAGAAAACCTTAAAGAAAACATTCTATCTCCAGTCTTAAAAATCTTTCCTGTAGCTTAATGTATGAAACCTACTCTTATCTTAAGGGCATGCGATTCTTAAGCAATCCAGAGAACTGAAGTCAAAACAGATTCAATCTTCTGATCAAGACTAATGTTGAAAATAATTTCCAGATATTTTGCCAAGACCTTATATGAGTATCAAAGCTGGGCCACCAAAGTAGTGAGAAACAACTAGCAAAATTTCTTGACCTCTCCATCCGCGTGGAACTCTGCCTTCCTCCCCATTATACTTTATCTTTATTATGCTTGATTGTCTGTTTTTCATATTTGTCCATGAGCTTCATACAAACAGTGCTCATTTGCCTCTAACTCATTGTTGTAACTCCAGTCTTAGCACACAGTAGATGTTCACTGATCAGTAAATGACTGTGTTGAATTACTACTCATAAAGTGCACACTGAATCAGAGGCAGCTTTCTCATCATCAGTACATTCATCTTGAGACCTTGGAGACTCAGCCTTCTCTAAGGTTCTCTTGGGACATCTCTGAATATTTCTCTTTGACTTACCCTTCAGACACTGACCTCTGGATTGTCTTGGATAGACGATTATTTGTCAGTTAATCAGCAAACTGTTCTATGTCCCGCATAATGAAATAAGAACATTGCACATCACCACTGTGATTATGTTACTGGCAAAGTCAGTGGAAATTTCCCTTCACTTTATCTTGAGGTTGAGGCTTCACAAAAGAAACATTTTGTGGGTGTCATCTGAGAACATGTTGTAAGCACAATTTATAAATTGGGTTCATTTGATTTTGATTTAGTTTTTCAAATCTAACTCTCTTGAATTTGTGAGTAATCTTGTACAATTGTTAAAGATGTGATTCATCCTAGAAATCAATTTCAAATACTTTATCTTTTCAAATATAGTCTGTTTGTCATGATGGGTGAACTGATTTTTCAAACAATGGTTTATGGAACTACAAAATTTTCTAAGGGTTATTGAGAAAGCTACTCATGGAAAACATTATAAAATGTTTTATCAAATCCTGCCCCAACATGGTATGAAGAGCTTGGTTCTAGGACATGAAAAAACAATGTTTTTTTTTCTTTTTTAAGTTTAAAGGTATAGAGCACATTAAAAGGAAAGAATATATTCAATGTAAGTGAACTCTGTTACTACTGAGCTCTGTTTATCGATGCAGGACAGCTCCCCAGCTGGCTTTGGACCAACCCAGTTTATCCCCCTTCTTGCTTGTGGTTCTCAGAAATAACCGTAGAATATGCTGGGACCATAACATCCTGAGATAGAGAGGGACTGGCTGGAACCACCAGGGTACTGTTCCAGTCCCCTCTAGAAACAGGATGTCCTTCAATGCTTTAGCCCAGTGTGTCCCATCGTCCCATGGTATAAAACCCAGGATGAGCTGCTTCCTGGGTCCCTCAGCTGCAAAGCAAGTGAGGCATGTGTAGTCCAGACTTCATCCACCCCAGGCATCTTTCCTGAGCCTTGAAGGACAAGCTCACATGAATCCTAAACAATGTCATCTCTTGTTATCTATCTGTAGGCAAACCAACCTGCTTCAGTGGGGATTCTGTGTGTGGGTGTTTTGTCTCACCAGATTTCAGACAAGTTGGCAACCAGTACACAGTGAGCCTGGTTCACAATTACCAACTCCAATTCCAATCTGCATTGGACTAGTTGCTTAAGATCATAGAACACAAGGCAAGTGTGGATATTAGCAGTGATTTTGTCCATAATCTTAAATGCACCTAGACTATATTTATGAGGAAAGCAATACTGTATAAACTCAAGGTTTGAGAGCATGGGCTTGTGAACCAGCATGGGCAGGATTCTTGAGTTTGAATCTCAGTTTGGCCAGTTACTAGTTGCATGACCTTGGGCAATGCTTCTTGATCTCTCTACCTCAGTTTTCTCAACTATAAAATGGGGGTATGATAATATTTTTTAAAAATCTCATTGCAATGTAGTATTAAATAATAGAGAGAAAGATCAAAGTGCAGGGCATGGGCACAGGGTAAGTGCTATGTGAGAATTTACCATTATCTGGATCCTCCCATAATCATTTTTTATTTGTTTTCTCTCCCCAACTGATCTCACTCAGTTCTATGCCTTTAAATGCCATCTAGGCTACGTAATACTCCAAAATGCATAGCTCCATGCCTGGTTGCTCCTCTCAACTTCACATGCATATAGCTAATGTTCACCTGAGGCCCCTCAGGTAGCTTATAAGCATGTTGAACTTAATGTGTACAAACATAAATCTTGATATCTCCCCACAAATCTGCTCTTCTCCAACTCTTTCTTAACAAACAGCATTGCCATATACTCTGTTCCTCACACCAAAAACCTTGGAATAATTTTTTGTTCCCACAACCAAATAATCCAATCAGGTCTCCCTATGAAATACATCCTAAATATATCCAGTTTTTTTTCTGTGTCCATGGCTTCCACCTTAGTCCAAGAGACCATGGCCCTTCACTTGGACTACCACAGCAGTAGCCTCATAACAGGCTTTCTGTAGCCTCTCTTGCCTTCCATAATCCATTTTCCATAGTCACGGTCATCAGTGGTCATCTGTTTAGAACATAAATCAAAATGGATCACTCCTCTTTCAAAGTCCTCTAATGGCTCACTACCAGCCCCAGAATACAATCAGACCTCCTCATGATGACCTAAAAGAGCCTGAGTGATTCAACTCCTGCCCACTTCTCCACCTTCCAATGCTACCCACACTGGCCTCTGTCAGTGTTGCAACAAGCCAAGCTCCCTACTTCCTCAAGGCCTTTGCATTTGCTTTTTCTCCTACCTGGATGTTTTTCCCTCCAAACTTTGTGTGGTTGGTTCTTTCTTGCCACTTATCTCTCAGGTGAAAGTTTCTTCCTCAGAGGTCTTCATGCCCCTCCCTGCAGTTGCTCTCTATTAGATTAAATTATTAGATCACTCTGTTTTATTTTCTTTATCACATTTATGATTAAAATCATACTGTTTATTTTTTGTTATCTACTATTGACTATTCTATACTAGAGCATATAATGGGCCCTAACACATCAGAGGCCCTGTGGTAGACAGAATAATGACCTCCCAAAGACATCCATGTTCAAATCTCCAGAACCTGTGAATGTGCTACCTTACACAGTAACAGAGAGTTTGCAGATGTGATTAAGTTAAGGATCTTGAGACGGGGAGATTATCCTGGACTATCTTGGGGGCCCAGTATAAACACAAGGTCTCTTCTGAGAGGAAAACAAGAGGGTCAGAGAGAGAGAGAGAGAGAGAGAGAGAGAGATGTAACGATGGAGGCAGAGGATGGTGTGATGCACTTTGCAGATGGAGGAAGGGAACACATGCCAAGGAACCCAGGTGGCCGCTAGAAAGGGGAAAAGGCAAGGAAACAAATTCTCCCCTAAAATCTCCAAAAGAAACACAGCACTGCTGACACCTTAGTTTTAGTCCTTTAAGACTAATTTTGGACTTTTAACCTCCAGAAACAGTAACGTAATAAAATTTGTGTTGTAAGTCATGAGTGTGTGGTCATTTGTTACAGCAGAAATAGGACATTAACACAGGCCCTCAAATACGTTTGTTGAAAGGATGAAAAGATTCTAAGTGTTGGAGATAAAGCAGTGAAGAAAAAAATAACAAACATATATTTCCACCCTCACAGAGGTTATCACCTAGCAGAGGAAAAAAGACAAAAAGTGAATAATAAAAATATATTATGTGGTAAAATAGATGGAAATAAGCACCAGGAAAATGAATCATAAAAGAAGATGGAAAAGGATGGAATGGTTCATTCCCTGTAATTGCTGAGTGGTATTTCATCATATGGGTGTCTCAGTTTGTTTATCCATTTAGCCATGGAATGATATTTGGGTTGTTTCCAATTTCGGGGTATTACAATACAAATAAAGCTTCTATGAACATTTGTGAACAGGTTTTTTGTGGACATAAGTTTTATTGCTCTAGGATAAATACCGAGGAGGGCAATTGCTGAGTTATATGGCAAGTGCATGTATACCCTTGTAAAAAACCTAACAAACTGTTTTCCAGAGTGGCTGTTCCATTTTGCATTCCCACCAGCACTGTATGAGATACCCAGTTTCTCAAACTTAATATTTGTCAGTATTTTTTATTTTAGCCATTCTAATAGGTATGTAGTGGTATCTCATTGTGGCTTTCATTACTTAGTTTCTTAATGACTAATAATGTTAAACACCTTTTCATGGGCTTATTGGCCATCTGTACTTTCTCTTTGGTGAAGTGTCTGTTCAAGTGCTTTGCCTATTTTCTAATTGGGTTGTTTGTCTTATTATTGAGTTCAGAGAGGTTTTTTTTTTTTGTTTTGTTTTGTTTTTCATATTCCGGATACAAGTCCTTTGTCAGATAATGTGATTTGCAAATATTTCTCCCCATCTGTCACATGTCCTTTCCGTCTCTAAGCAGGATCTTTCACAGAACAAAAGGTTTTGATTTTTTATAAAGTTTAATTCATTGATTTTTCTTTTATGGATCATGTTTTTGGTGTTATCTCCAAGAACTTTTTGCTTAACTCTAGGTCATGAAGGTTTTCTATTTTTTTCTAAAAGTTGTATAGATTTATATATTATATTTAGATTTCTCATCATTTTTGAGTTAATTATTGTATATGATGTGAGTTTTAAGTTGAGGTTCATTTTTTGTGCCAACAGAAATCCAATGGTTCTAATGCCATCTTTGGAAAAGACTACTACCCTTTCTTCATTGAATTTCTTTTTCACCTGTTAAAACTACTGGGGTAGTTCTGTTTCTAGACTTTCTATTTTCTTCCATATCACACTCTATTTTAATTATTGAATTTGCTATCTCTCTCTCTCCCGCTGGACTTGACAGTAAGGATTGTGTTTTTCTCAATTCTGCTTCCAGGGCATTTGGCACAATGTCTGGCCCATAGTAAACACACAGTGAATAAAGGTTTATTAAATGAATAAAGGAAACTTGACTTCTTTGGTTTTTATAAGTGATGATCCACCTAATCAGCTTCCATTTTTGAGAGGAAATAAAAAGCATTTGCACTGAGTTTTTGTTATCTTCAGTATTCATTCAGTGTCCATCTGTTCACATTTCACAGCTTTTTTAATCAATTGAGACATTACTATGTTTTGTGTAATACATGCACAGATGTACATACTCTAAGAAAAATACAATATAAGATATGGTCCTTGCATCTTGCAATATGACATAGTAGTAACAAGCAGGAACTTTTTGGTCAAGCAAAACTGAGATGAGTCCTACATAGCCATGTACTAGCTGTGTGACCTTGGACAGGTGGTTTAAGTTTTAAAGCCTCAGGTAACCTCAGGACAATGGTGATGATATTAGCACATACCTTGTAGGGATGTTGCAAAGATGAAATCCAAGGAGAGTACAGTGACCTCCTAGCATTCAGTAAAGCCTTAATAAATGCCAGCTGCCATTATTTATTTCCATTTATTAATATTCTAAATAGAAACTTTTCTCACAGATCATATCACCATAACCAAAGTAGAGTTCTTTGAAGAGGATTTGACCAGGCTCTAGGAAAATGAATTAAGAAAACATCCCTGTCACATCTTGCAGGCTAAGTTGAAATTATAAATTTCTTTTTAAAACCACTTTATGGCCAGTGGTATTTCTGGTTTCTAGTAAGTCACAAAATCTGATATAAAAAGGGGGAAATGGGACATTTCAAATCAGCAGTAGGTGCATCTTTCAGAATTTCACCAATGGACATGAAAGTATTCACCCAATAGACAGAAAGTTGCTAACTTGGCAGACTACAATTTGATTACAGAGGATTGGCCATCCCAAAAAGTTAACTAAAGCTTTTTTCTGCTCTCAGGAAACCATCTATGGTTTGCAATAGAAATGGTACTTTTGTGAATGTGATACTCTTTGCAATCATTAATCTCCTCTCTGTAAATATCCTAATGGGCTCCAGTGAATTTTCTAATTGTTCTATGCTTTCTGTGAAGACATTACTCTAAGTGCTAATTATGAACAAATACATAAACATTTGGTGTTTTAACACATTTTTCACCCCTCATGAAAAGTATGTTCATCAAGTTCACCCAACATCAAGTATGTTCATCACTTCTTTATGTACTTATACAGATTTTTCTTTGGAGATAGAAGTGGATAAAATGAAAGCAAAATAGAGTGCTGATGTTGTCATTACAGTGTGTGGGTGAGCTGGAGAAGACAGCTCTCTTCTAGCTTTCAAGAACTGCTGTTCCCAAGCAGTTGAGATGTCTGTTTTCTGATGCCAGGTCTTCCACTGGGAGGCCAGTGAGCACTTTCAAACGTAGCACCTTTCAATTAAGAAAATCCTCATCATATCCCAACAACTCCTGTTGAGTGACATTTTTGCAAATATAATTTATAACAACCATCGGGGGCCACATAAGTGTGTCAAATGCTGATTCCCTGAATATTATTACCCCAATAATCTGTGGCCGAAGCAGAGATAAGTTTATGGCTTACTGCACTAAGGAAGACCACTGCCTTGATGGTGTCTTAGTAGCATCCCAGAGGGGAGCAAAGAAAAGATATTTATGAGGTTTGAAGGTCTGGCTTAAGGTGAGTCTTTCATTGGTGGGGGTAGGAAAGAGGGAGCTTGATTGGAATTGGGCAAAGGTCATAACAAAATTGTAAGGATAGTGGAGCGAGGTGAGACTTTGAAAGGAGGCTTGAAGAGCAGTCAGTTGTTAGGGGAGCCTCCTAGAGAGATCTAGCATGTTGAGAAGGGACAATGGGGCCAAAGTGGTCTATTAAGAAAAAATGGATTTTCCAGATGTTCTCAAAATAAGTATTAAAGTTATTCTTTTTTTTTTTTTTTTTTTTGAGACAGAGTCTCACTCTGTTGCCTGGGCTAGAGTGAGTGCTGTGGCGTCAGTCCAGCTCACAGCAACCTCAAACTCCTGGGCTTAAGCGATCCTACTGCCTCAGCCTCCCGAGTAGCTGGGACTACAGGCATGCGCCACCATGCCCAGCTAATTTTTTTGTATATATATATATATATATATATATATATATTTTAGTTGTCCATATAATTTCTTTCTAATTTTAGTAGAGACGGGGTCTCGCTCAGGCTGGTCTCGAACTCCTGACCTCCAGCGATCCACCCGCCTCGGCCTCCCAGAGTGCTAGGATTACAGGCGTGAGCCACCGCGTCTGGCCAAAAGTTATTCTTAATTTCATCTTCCTAGGCAAGAATTTCTTGGAGTATCAAAGTCATATTAATAAAGTGGCAGTGAGCCGTGTGGTGCAGCTGGTTTTGGTTCTCATGAGAGTGACAGACATGTGATTCTGAAACCTCTCTGCCTCCCAGTCGCACCATTGACACCCTCTGCTTCAGAGACTTATTGATTCTTTTCTTTGGGTTAAGGCATTGACATCTCCAGGATGCCTATCTTTAATTATTTCTCTTGAGAGGAGTAGAAAAATACTGTGTTAAGGGCATGAAAAATTAATCAGAAATTATGAAGTCAGGACCCTGAAAGGTCCTGAGGAAAAGCAGCGTGGAAGTAAGGTTTTCAGGGAAGAAGGGATGGGGCGCTGGCTGCCTGAATGTGGCTCAGGCCATTGCCACAGGACGGGCCACTGCTCTCAAGGATGCTATGGGCTAAAATGCGTGGTGACTGATGGGGCTGGAATATGGGTGGGGGGAGATGTGCTGAAATGTAGATTACCTTCTCCTCTTTTCTCTCTAAGAAACACTTTTTGTCTACTTTCAGGTTCTCAGGGGATTCTTCCCCAAAGTCCTCTCTCCTCCCCTTAAGAAAGTATCTCCTGGGGATTCCACACAGTACCCCCCGCAGGGTCACAAGTGTTCCATGAGCTCGTGCACACCAGCTATTTTCATTGTGGTGGACTTTGGGAGTTCAAACCGCATAGAGACTAAATAAATTAAATATATACATATAAGCCTATTTGTGTAACTCAATTCAGTCTACTTCGATTCTGTCTTTTCTAGATTGTCATTGTTGTTTTCCTATTTTACTCCCCTTCCAGTCAAAAGGCTTCTCTTAAATTCCTTATTGTCTTTTATATATAGTACTTTCTCTTTTGCATTAGATCCAATTTTTTGCCTTCATTTTTCTTTCTTGTCTCCCTCCAGTGATATATATATGTGTGTGTGTGTGTGTGTGTATATATGTTTATATATCTATTTTTTCAATGTGGCCCTAGGTCACCTCCCTTAAATTCTAGATGAAACTCTTTCATCGCCACTATTCTGTAGACCAAGTCCTTGGGCAAGACTTTTCTCTCCACTCTGCTTTCAGCATAACTTCACTCACTTAGGCACAGGCTCTAACAGATACTCCAGGCCTCAACCTCCCTCCACTCCATACCTTCCTCAATGTCATTTCATCTGAGAATTCTCTTCCTTTTTAAAAGATTATTAGGAATCAATCTCTCAAATTTTGCCTCTCTCATTCTCAGCCCCCTGTCTTTGTCATTCCCCTCTGAACCCACCATTCCCTAAAAGCCTTTTTTTTTTTAATTTTCATAAATATCTTTTCACTTACAACCACTACTAATCCCCTCCAGTATCAGCAACACATTTGCTTGCCAGAGCTTTCTTCTGTTAGCATGTAAAAAAAAATATTTAACTTGCATGGTAGATGATTTTTCTTAAAATATGAATACTTTTAAAGCAGGCACCTGAAATATATAAGTATAAAATTATTTTTTATTAAGACAAATACAGCATACTAGTAGGTTAATGAATGAAGTAAATAAAAATCTAGACCTTTCTTGGTATTTTGCTTCATGAGAAATATATCTCAAGAAGGGGAAATTAGAAGAAAAATAAGAAGGGTCAGATTTCAAGAGGCATTTGGAGTCCTGTTAAAGGTGTAGGAATTTAACCTAAAGTCCATGGGAAGCCATTATAAGGTGTTATGTTCAGGATGAGCATTTTGCAAAGCTATAGAGTAGCAAATCAATTAAAAGAGGTCAAGAGTGAACATAGGGAGGAAAACTAAAAGGCTATTCCAGCAGTTAAAGTGAGAGAGAGTGGCAGCTTGGTTTTCAGTGGTGTCAGGGAAGATAGAAAGAAGCCAAAGGATTGGAGATCATAAGCGGATGTTAAAAGACCTTATGTCGAATTGTGTACTGACTGTGAAGAAGGGGGAGGTGTTAGGGCAGGCTCTGGGGTTTCTGGCTCATGCAACACTGGGTGGAAGGCAGCGCCACTCACTAAGAGAGGAAACACTGGGCCTGCACTGCCCAGCACAGTAGATACCAGCCATAGGGGGCTATTTTAATTTAAATTAATTAAAATTAAAATGAAATTTAAAATTCAGTTCTTCAGTCACACTACTCTCATTCCAAATGCTAATTAGCCACATGTAGCTCATGGCTATGAAAATGGCCAGTGCAAGTACAGAACGTTTCCATTACTGCAAACATTTCTATTGAACAATGCTGCAATAGAAGAGAACTGTGTGATAATGATGGCCAAGAGCTGTCACTCTGATTACTTACTATTTTCACATTCTTTACCTATAATTATACCTAATGCCAAGAAACTCACACATATACTCTTCAGCTAAGCACACCAGCTGACTTTTGCATACTGCTTTTCATGACCCCTTTGCTCAAAATTCAGTGTAGGGGCCTGTTCAACAATCTCACTCATATAGAATTTAGTCAGTACATAATTTGGGAAGAAGAAGAGTAGGAGATCATCGGAGTGAGCTGCAGGTGTTTTAGTTTGGGTTTTCCCAAAAGCACAGCCTGAGAAAAGAATTTGGGAAAAAAAATCATTTATTTTATAGGTGATCAAGGAAGCACAGAGAGGGAGTGAGAACGTAAGAGAGGAAATGGTGGAAAGTTATAAGGTGCATTAATGACTGGGCTATTGCTGTGGACAACTGGAGTCCAAGCCTACAGGGAATTTGGAGAATGTGATGAGTACAGCTCAAAATCCTCCTTCCAACTGGGGAGGAAACTGGGATATTTATCCACCAACTCCTGTTCTTTATTGATTAAGAGTTTGTTTCTGGGGTGTTAGATGCCCAACCCTACTAGCCTTCCTGACCTTTAGGCACAAGAAAGCACTCAAATAGAAAGACAAAGAAAGTCATGGGGAGATATATGAACTCTCTGCAAGTGGCTTTAGGGATGGATGAAGATATGTGAAATAGTCACCAACAGCATCTGCTCTTCTGTTTCATTCTTTTCTAGAATGGGAGAGCATTTCTTTTAGGTTTGCTTCAGTGGTCTGGCAACCATCTAAAGGGAATCTCATCCCACAATTCATGTAAGCCAAGAGAGAACACAAACAGGAATTTTCTCTGAGTTTCTGCCAACTAAAAGCAAATGTGGGGGCTGGGGGCAATTATGAATTCAGTTTTAGACATTGAGTTTGAGTTGTCTTTGAATCTTCCAAGTGGAGATACCATGAAGACACTCAATAGACATGACTGGGGCTCAGATGAGAGGCCCACACCACAGAGCTATCAATTGTCTACACATATGTGTATTTGAAACCATGCAGATGGATGGTATTTTCTAGGGAGAGAATACATAGTTAATGAAGAGGAGCTCTATGCTTGAGCTTTAGGAATCCCCCAAATCAATGTCTAGGTAAAGACATTGTGTGTCCATGTGGTCCATGCCTGCTGCTAGAACAATATGTCACCAATTGAGTAATTTATAAATAATAGAAATTTGTTTCTCACAGTTCTGGAGGCTGGGAAGTCTAAGCTCAGGCCACCAGCAGGTTCAGTATCTGGTGAAGGTCCAGTCTCTGCTCCCCAGATGGCACCTTGTTGCTGCATCCTCACTTGGCGGTGGAGAAGAAAGGCCAGGTAGCTCTCTGAAGCCTCTTTTATAAGTGAATGACTTCCACTCATGAAGGCAGAGCCTTCATGACTTAATCACTTACCAAAGGCCCAACCTCTTATTAAACTCACCTTGGAGTTCAAGTTCCAACATATGAATTTTGGAGGGACACACACATTCAAATCACAGCAGCCCAAGAAAAGGAGAAGAGGCAGAGAGGGAGCTGCTAGAGAGGAAGGAAAACAGCCAGGGCAGCTTTGGGGCAAGGAGGCCAGGGAAGAGAGTATTTCAAGTTCTCCATGGAATTAAACCAACAGAAGAACCCCAAGGCAAAATCTGCTTACCTGGCACTGAGATATGGGAGATTAGTTAGAGGTAACTTACTCATTTTAACTGAAATCTCCTAAAGGATAAATTGAAGTCTAAGTGTAGTTTTCTTTGTTCACAGAATAAAATGGAGCATATAAGATGGAGCTCAATTTAATATCAAGATGCTTATTATAGTCACATAAATTAGGATCTGACAGAGAAATTTCAGAAAATAAGTTGTTTTTTTCTTTTCTAAAAAGAACTAACAAGTGAAAGTATCAAGTAATCCATCAAATACCTGTACATAGTGTTCTCTGAATTTCTTTCCACAAAACACTTGGAATATGACAATTTAAACTTTACTGCCCTTTAGAAAATTTGATTAAAAATGTAATGGAAGTAACAGTATGGTGGAGAAAATGATCATTTAAGATTCTTTCTCATGTTTATAATAAAAAATAAATTAGATCAAGCATGAGTCAGACAAAAGAACAAATTACAAATAATCAGCTAAATCCAATAAATACTAGGAGAGAATAACTCCTGGATACAATAAAACAGGCACTCCTAGGCAGCCCACACACAGGAGGAAGCTTCTGAGAGATTTGCAAAATCAATTAGAAAAAAAAGCGTTCTGTATTTAGAGTGTGGGTAGATAATACATCATGAGACCTTTAACAGAGTGTTCCAGTCAGTCACTGCTCAAGACGTCTTTGTGCTGTGCAGAACTGAGTTAGGATTCTTCTTGTGGCCCTCACTGAAATATGCATGTGTGTGTGTGTGTGTGTGTGTGTGTGTGTTAGAGAGAGAAAGAGAGAGAAACAAAGAGGTAGATCAATGTATTAATTACTAAGAACTAATACACAAGCTACAAGTACATCTACACTCCATGGCATTTAAATATAGGAGATTAATTAGAAATAAATACAACAGTTCCTTCAGAGTTTTAATATCAAGGTTTAGACAGGTAATGAATGTAACACCTCAAATGAGGACAAACAAACAAAAAGCACGACAAAGATGGAAAATAAGAATATGCGATTCCTTAGTTCATGGAAAAGCTGGAGGTAGCTGATAGGACACTAATACAGAGTGCAGAGTGAGGTGCTAGAGTTTAGAACAGCTTCTCACACTTTAACATGCATATGAATCGCCTGAGAATCTCTTTAAGTATTGCAAATCTAATCCAGTGGGTCTAGGGTGGGCCCTGAGATTGGGATGTCTGATATGCTTCGGTGCTGCCGATGCTGCTGATTTTTGGACCACATTTTGAGTAGCAAGGTTGGAACAAGACCCAGAAGTGGAAGTTTTATACCAACCAGAGTAACAGGTTGTGGTAGCTGTCTGAATTGTAAACTAGGCAGAAGTCTCAAGGCCAACACAGCAGGATGAGAATAAGAAAGAACACCCCATGCAGGTGGCCAGAGACAGGGTGTGCCTGAGCACGAGCAGCAGAGTTGTAATGGAGGGGAACATCCTCTCCCCCAGGAAGCCAGAAGAAGCCTAGGCAGCATGTAGAACATAAGCCAACATTAAAAGCTCAATCATATATGCAGCAGAGGTATAATGTGGACCTAAAAGGCCCGGCTGAGGCAGGACAAGCAAAGTGCTGTTATCCTTTACATTGGTGACAACTGAGACTGCTGAGACTTTAAAAAATTTAGACTCAAACAAAGCCCATCTTTGGAATATTGTCTGCTTAAGATGAATGTAAACTTACAGAAATAAAGGTTGCCCAGCTCATTGGAATGGACCCAGTGCACTGTACCAATGGGCATTCAATAGTGGCAAAATAAAGGAAATACGTACTTATCTATTGGAAGAAGACATCCCTTGGCCTAGGTTAGAGGCTTTTTGTAATATTGACACTTTAATCCTTTTTTTATCCTTCTAAATCTGTATTTTTAAATTGTTTTTTCTTATTTATGTAAAAAAGCACAGTACCTTATAAAAATGTATTTGTGTCTTTTTGTTCTTCCTCCAGCAGAATGGCAGCCTATAATATGAGGACTGTTTCACATAAATACCCAGAAGTGGGATTGTTGGATCAAATGGTAGGTCTACTTTTAGTTCTTTGTGGAATCTACATACTATTTTCCATAGAGGTTGTACTACTTTTTAGTCCCACCAAGAATGTATAAGTGTCCCTTTATATCTGTATTCATGCCAGAAACTCTTGTTTTGGGACTTTTTAACAAAAGCCATTCAAACTGGGATTAGGTGATATCTCATCGTGGTTTTGATTTGCATTTCCCTGATGATTAGCGATGTCGAGCACTTTTTCATATGTTTATCGGCCATTAGTCTATCTTCTTTTGAAAAGCTTCAGTTCATGTCTTTTGCCCATTTTTTCAATGGGGTTGTTTGATTTTTTCTTGCTGATTGGCTTGAGTTCTTTGCAGATTCTGGTTATTAGTCCTTTATTGGATGTATAGCATGCAAATATTTTCTCCCATTCTGTAGGTTGTCAGTTTGCTTTGTTGATTGTTTCCTTGGCTGTGAAGAAGATTTTTAATTTAATCAAGTCCCATTTATTAATTTTTCTTGTCACTGCGATTGCCTGTGGGGTCTTCTCCATAAATTCTTTGCCTAGGCCAATATCTAGAAGAGTTTTTCCAAAATTTTCTTCTAGAATTCTTATGGTTTTGTGCCTTAGTTTTATATCTGTTATCCATCTTTTTTTTTTTTGTGACAAGCAATTTTATTTTGCAAAACAATCACTATACAGCAACAAATACATATATCTGTTATCCATCTTTAATTAATCATTGCGAGTGCTGAGTGCTTTGGATCTTGTTTCAATCTTCTACATGTGGCTATCCAATTTTCCCAGCACCATTTATTGAATAGGGATTCTTTTCCTCAGTTTATATTGTCTACTTTCTCAAAGATCAGGTGGCAATATGTGAATAGTTTTATATCTGAGTTCTCTGTTCTGTTCCATTAGTATATGTCTCTATTTTTGTGCCAGCACCATGCTGATTTGGTTACTATAGCCTTGTAGTATAGCTTGAACTCTGGTAAAGTGATGACTCCCAGATTTGTTCCCTTTGCTTAAGGTTGCTTTGGCTATTCAGGCTCTTTTCTGGTACCAAATGAAGACTCGAGTTATTTTTTCTAGATCTGCAAAAAATAATGTTGGTATTTTGATGGAAATTGCATTGAATCCACATGTCACCTTGGGTAGTATGGTAATTTTAAAAATGTTGATTCTGCTGATCCATGATCATGATATGTTTTTCCATTTGTTTACATCATCTGCAATTTCCTTCCTCAGTAATTCATAGTTCTTTTGTAGAGATCTCTCACCTCCTTGATTAAATATATTCCTAGGTATTTTATTTCTTTGTAGCTATTGTGAAAGCTATTGAGTCTTTGATTTGATTCTCAGCTTGACTGTTTTTGGTGTATAGGAAAGCTACTGATTTGTGTACATTGATTTTGTAGACTGAGACTTTGCTGAACTTATTTATTAATTCCAGGAGCCTCTTGGTGGAATCTTTGGAGTTTTCTAGATATAAGACCATATTGTCAGCAATGAGTGATAGTTTGACCTCCTCTTTCCCCATTTGGGTACCCTTAATTTCCTTCTCTTGCCTGATTGCTCTGGCTAGGATTTCCACAATATATTGAATAGAAGTGGGGACAGTGGGCATCCTTGTCTCGTTCTAGTTCTAAGTGGGAATGCTTTCAACTTTTCCCCATTCAGTGTGATGTTGGCTGTGTGTTTTTCCTATGTGGCTTTTATAATTTTGAGATATATTCCATCTATGCCTATTTTGTTAAGAGTTTTTAATCATGAAAGGGTCTGAATTTTGTCAAATGCCTTTTCTGCATCTGTTGAGATGATCATATGATCTCTTTTTTTGCTTCTGTTTATGTGGTGAATCACATATAAATGTGATTTACATATGTTGAACCATTCTTGCATCCCTGGATGAAGCCCACTTGGTCATGGTGAACTATTTTTTTGATGTGCTACTGAATTCGGTTTGCTAGAATTTTATTGAGAATTTTTGCATCCATATTCATAAAAATATTGGTCTGTAATTTTCTTTCTTTGTTTATCCTTTCCTGGCTTTGGTATCAAGGTGATACTGGCATTGTAGAATGAATTGAGGAGGATTCATTCCTTCTTAATGCTATGAAATAATTTCTGCAGTATGGATAACAATTTTTCTTTGCACGTCAGATAAAATTTGGCTGAGAAACCATCTGATCCAGGACTTTTATTTTTTTGGAAGATATTTTATTGCTACTTCAATTTTGTTGCTCATTATCAGTCTGCTCAGAAGTTCTATTTCTTCCTGATTGAGGCTTGGGAGGTTGTGTGTTTTCAGAAATTTGTCCATTTCCTCAAAGTTTTTGAGTTTATGTGCATAGAAATTTTCATGGTATTCAGAGATGATATTTTGTATTCTTGTGGTGTCAGTTGTTATATCTCCTTTTTCATTTCTGATTGAGCTTATTTGAGTCCTTTCTTTTCTATTTCTGGTTAATCTAGTGAAAGGTCTATTAATTTTGTTTATCTTTTCAAAGAACCAGATTTTTGTTTCATTAACCTTCTGTGTTATTTGTTTGTTTGTTTGTTTTCCATTTCATTTAGTTCTGCTCTTCCCTTAGTTATTTTATTCCTTCTGTTGGGTTTGTGTTTGTTTTCTTCTTCCTTTTGTAGTTCCTTGAGGCAATTGAATCAATTGTTGATTTGTGATCTTTCTGTCTTTTTGATGTAGGCATTTAAAGCTATGAATTTTCCCCTTCAGACTGCTTTTGCTGAATGTCACAAATTTTGATAATTTGTGTCCCCTTTGTCATTTAGTTCAAGGAATCTTTTGGTTTCCATCTTAATTTCCTTCTTAACTCAATAATTGTTCAGCAGTAGGTTATTTAATTTCCATGAATTTGTATAGAATTGAGATTTTCTGTAGGAGTTGATTTCTAATTTTATTCCACTGTGGTCTGAGAAGATACATGGTACAAGTTCTGTTTTTCTGAATTTGTTGAGACATTTTTTTGTGGACTAAGATGTGAATCAATCTTAGAGAATGTTCCATGTGCTGGTGACAAAAATGTACATTCAGTAGTTTTGGGATAGAATGTTCTGTAAATGTCTGTTAGGCCCATTTACTCTAGAGTCCCATTTAAGTCCAGTGTTTCTTTGTTTATTTTCTGTTTGGTGGATCCATTCAGTGGGGTGTTGAACTCCCTGGCTATTACAATGATACCGTTTATCACTTTGTTTAGCTCTAGTAAAGTTTGTTTATGTGTGCACCTGTATTTGGTACATAAATATTTAGTATAGTTATGTCTTCTTGTTGAAATGTTCTCTTCACCATTATATAATGACCATCTTCGTCTGTCTCTATTATTGTTGATTTGAAGTCTAGTCAGCCATCTTGGCTCCTACACTTGCTAGTTCCTTTTGACTTCTTGAGTCATCCCAACCAAATGTGAGCACCACATGAGAAAGTCGTCTGTGGCATGATAGTAGTTAAAAACTGTTGGGTTTTTTTTTTTATGTTTTTTAATGAATAGATAATTGTATATATTTGTAAGGTACAGTGTGATGTTTTATGGTTACCTTCTATTTTTTTCTTCCTTCCAAGATCTCTTATTTTTTATTTTGCCTTCAGAGCCTAAAAATCTTCAAGACAAAACTGTCACCCTCAAATCCCATACTTCCAATGCCACTACTCTGACCTTACACATACACACACACACACACACACACACACACAGAAAAGAATTTTAAAATTCTGATAACGACCATTTAGAGCCATTAATGAGAAACTAGAGTGTTACAATGGAATCTCAGAAAACATAACAGGGAATTATTTGCTTCACTCTCTCACTCTAAAAGACAGCCTACTGCCCCAGCATTCTTGAGCATGAAGATTTGAGAGAGCTAACAGACACTTTGCATCTTTGCTCACTGCACAGATCAACTTGGATAGTGCAATAGACGGATGACCTTTGTACAGTTGAGGTCAGAGAAATCAGCAAAAAGGGCAGCAAGCTAGAGGAAGCAAAGCAGAGACAAGAATTTTGAGAACGAGGCAGGAATGTAGCACCCTTGGACAAAAGAGAATAAAAAGATTAGAAATTTGAGTGTGTGGCTTTATTAAATAATATGACAAATGAGAAAGGAGAAAACATAAAGCCTAGGATTCTAATGGTTTAGGATCTTGTGGAATGCAGAGAAGGCCGACTGATGGGGATGGAAAGCGGAAAAGCTTGAAAGGCAGAGGAGAAATGTCTCTGTATTTATTACAGATTTTCTGTTAGCTGCTTATATCCTAATTTATTTACCTTCATGAGCCCTTTAAGTGGGATCAGTGCCAAGCTGTGGGACCAGTAAATACGCTCTGGACATAAATATCGACTGGTCACTCTTACTCTTTAGAATATTTGGTCATCTGAAAATTCCAAGCCATCTAGGATTTTCTGTAGTCAGCAAAGACCTTAAGAAAATGCCTTAATTTCTAGTTTACAGTCCTCGTTGGTCAAAACCTCAGACCTCAGTCTCTGGCCTTCAATAATAAATTCTTCGAACATATCAAAATTTTATTTATCTTAAACTTTTTCATTTTAAGTTGATGTCAGTGAATTTGGATATAATTATTAAGGAACATAATTTAGCCTAAAACCCTGAACAATCAGTAAATGGTTCATCATGTCTCCGCTTACAGGGATGCTCCCAATCCAACTGTATTATTGACTCTGGGGACATAAACTGTTTCTTCTACTCTCTTGTATCTACTCATGTCTTTGGGTCAGGCCAAGAAAACAGTGAGTACCTAATAAATATGCTCTGATTTAAAGAATAAATCCTACTTTTCTCATTAGGACATCAGAAGATATTTTAAAACATTGCTTACTCTAGGTACAAGAGCTACTTTATAAAATCGCATTGCTTCTTGTTTAATCCAAGAAAGACTCACCAGAATCTGGCTAAAGTTTGTAAGTGACATATAGAAGCTTTGCGCGTAGCTGGTAGGCTGCCTCCCAATGGTCTCCAAAAAGCTATGTCATGTCCACATTACTGTCAAAATAAATCACTGAATCAAACACATAGGCGTTGTTAATGTAGAATGAACAAATGTCTGCTTGAGCAGAGGCTTGGTTTTCTCTGCTTATCTGCTTCTGAAAGTGATCTAAGTACAGTTTCTTAAAATCTAAATGCCTCATAAGCCTCCTCTATCAGTGCAGTTTCTTTGTTTTCTCCTTATTTATCAAGCATATATTAACTGAAGTCCTTAGGCATGCCAGGCCCTGAGAAAAGGTATTCCAGCTGCTCTTACCATGGAGTTAGAGAATAAAGAGAATGGCCCAGGCTATTTCAAAGCAACATGATTAGGATTACTTTGGGAGAAAGCAGAAAGCACCATGAATGCACTTGGAGGGCACCAGCTGGTAGGGAGGCAGTGAACTCCCTCTAGTGAGGCTGTTTCAAGTCCCTTTCACTGAGCACTTTGTACTGTATTACCTTTTTGAAATTATTTTGATACTTTATCTGGTTTTGGAAGTAAGTGCTAAAATCCATTTGGGAATTCATAGCTGAAAAAACTGGCAACAGGGCTTTGGGCTGGACTGAGGTAGGAAAATCACAGCACATCTCTCTTCTTTTTTCAACAGGCCACACAAAGGAGCAATTACAAAGCAGTTCTATAAATCACATGTTCTGATGTTTCTATTTGATAATCCATGTGGAATCCAATTCCAGTTAAGTTCTATCCCTTTGTTCTTTTACCCCCAAACATAAATCAAAGGATTAATGGCCTTAAAATTGATCTAAGTGACAAAAAGAGGCCTTGAAAAAAGTACCTTTGTCTCTCCACAAATTCCTTCATTGCTATCTTAAAGGGGTCCTTTCTTCCTCTTTCTTCCCCTGGACAGATAAAGGTCCCTGTGAGATTAAAATCTCCTTTGTCTAGTGAATTACAGAGGGATGAACCTTGAAATAAGGATGTGAGCTGTGGCATTAAAGAGAAAAGTCAACCTTTAAAGGCAATGTGTGGGAATAAAAGAAAGAAAGAAGAAAGAATTTGCAATGTTCCAGGTGGACATAAGATATTTCTCAGGACAACAGGCATGGAGTTAGTAACTAAAACTTGAATTTTAACTTTTAAGGGTGTTTGTTGATAAAGTCTCTCCTACTGAATCCCAAATATCTCTAATTAATGTAAAGTGAATACTCAAATTTGACTGAATATACCTTGGTCTCCACATCTCTAGTCAAGCATTCCCAAGGAGCATCTACAACTGAAATGGGGTCAAGGAGAAAGACAAAAGCGATACGATGAGGCCAGAACACTTTGCTACTGCTTTTTGAAAAAGTTATCACACAACTAAAATCAACCAAGCCTAAAAGAATGATTTTAATATGCCCACTGCCAGGGGAAGAGTTGGCCACTTTTTTGGCTAATAGGGAAAAATTTCTGCTTCTAAAAGGCCAGTAGAGTCTGACCAAAACTGACATTCAGATCATTCTCCAAACACACAAAGCAAAAAATTACAAGTTTACCAACTTCCATTGGCTAGGAGATATGCAATGATTTTCCTTTTCTACAGTAAAAACATGAATTAAAAACATAAAGAGGTGTCAGTTTACCTCTCTCTGAGTTGCTGCCAGGTTGTAGCACAGGATTCACTAAACACATCTGTGCATTATCTGCTTAGGTATTTCAAGGTTAAAGAGTCCTTTTAATAAACATCTGTAACTGACATGCTTTGACTACATTCTAGAAGGTGTTAAGAACTGTTTTGTCCTTCAGGGTGGTCTCTGAGGGGAGATTGGTGTGGGTGTTTGCAGCACAGTGCAACTCTGCCATAATTTCAGAAATCATGGATAGTTTTCCTTCCTGATAAGTATCTACAGTGACACTTCACTATTTTGCACTTGACTCAAGGTTACAGCTATTCAATTAAATCTCCTAAATTCCCAGTTTTCTTATCTAAATTTTAGAAACCACAGAAAACTTTTATCTCTACCCACGTTAACACACCTAGGAAATACGCATGCAGAGGACTTACACTTACATGGGAGTCCATTAAAGATGTGCACTGTCTAGGGCATGGACACGTTTGCAGCTTTGGCTCCGGAGTGTGGGGGGGCAAGGGCAACATACATAACCTAAACTTTTGTACCCCCACAATATGCTGAAATAAGAATAAAAAAAATTATACTTGGTTAAAAAAAAAAAAAAGATTAGAGCCTTTTCAACATTTCATCTGAGTATTTCTCCAATAAACTAGGAAAGCCACAAGCCTAGCTATCATTTGCCTTCCCTGCTGATTTCGGTGAAATCAGAGACAAAAAATGAGCTCTATTTTACACTGGTACCAATCTTTAGTCTCACTTTAATGTCCACAGATATTTTAGAAATGCGTTTGTCAAGTTGTTAGGAAACTCCTATTCCCGGAACGCCTGTTGACAGGTTAAAATTGAGTGGTATTCTTTGTCTCTTTTCAATTTAGGTAACAGGTAAAATAACTTTCTCTGTGCATGGCAGGAATAATTCATCTTCATCATTCCACAAGACACTCTAAACTTGAACAGCCTGCTGGATGACTCTCCTGTGAGCACAAGGGAAACAAGTAGAAGGGCAAAGCAGAAACGTTCTTAGGAGAGATTGCCACTTTTTCATCAAAAACATACCATGACAGAGTGCTCAAGAAATGAAAAATATAAATGGTCTAAAAATAAACAAACACTATTTATCATGCTAAGACTTTATGTATCATCCTGCTCAGAGCAAATAAAATGTAAAATCAATGCCGTTGTTGCAATGGGGGAAAAGCTCATGAAGATGCTGAAGAAAAAAGAAAGTTCTTGGTATCTTTCCATTTACCCACCTCAAGCCTCTGAAGTATCACCTTGATGAAAGATAAAGGGGAAAACAAGACACAAGAATGACTCCAAAATTTCCTCCCTCCACCTGCATCATTCACTTGGAAAAACAGATCAATCAAACAGCACAAGATAAGCTGAGCCCCAGAAAAAATGGGAATGTGGAAATGCAGGAATACTTTGAATTAAAAAAAGGTGAGGCTATGCCCAGATGAAACAAACAGACAAAGAAATCATCAACTTAGAGTAGGGTTTTCTGTTTCGTGATATGTGGCCTAAAATATTGATTACAGTCAAAGCCAAATTCAGAAAAATCATTTGTATGAGTTTCATATGATGCCAGTAGGGTTATACTGTGATACTGCACTGATTCTGCAACTCATTCAGTAAACAGGGATTAACGTGGCAGTAAAGGAAGTCAAAGGGCCGTGTGCCAGGCACTGAGCCAGGCACTAGAGATACAAAGATGTGTAAGAGAAGAACACTCCCCATGAAGAGCCAGCTACTGGAGAAGAAGAAATTCTAAAGTCCGGTAAGCTGATTATATAATGGCTCAAAAGAATCTCCTAAGGCAGCAGTTTCTAAACTTTAATGTCCATGTGAATCACTTGAAGATCCTGTTCAAAGGCAGAATTTTACTCAGAAGATTCTGTCAAGATCCCCAGTGACGTCGATGTTACTGTCATTGGGCTACACTTTGAGTGACAGGCCCTAACTCGCAATTGGTTTCAGCTCTTTCTACAACAACCTCTTTCAGCTCATTCCCAAACAACATGGGAATTGAGGGAGTATTTATTGAACTGTGAGGTGTGTGCTACCTGGGCAGGAAAAACGGAGGTCTCTGTGGCCTGTGACTCTGTATACCGAGCCAAGGGCAGCCTCTCTCCACATCCTCTGAAACTTAAGAGGAAATCTGCTAAATCAGCAACAGCATAAAAACAGTTTAGTGAGGAGGAGGAGCTTCGTAATTGGAAATCTTGCTAAGGGCTAGAGTAAGTTTTAAAGTAAATTATAGAATTTCCTTACCTAGGAGTCTAAGAAAAAAAAAAAGAATATATAGATTTTTCATCTGTCCTGAAGACTGAGATAGTGATTTGGCTTTTCAAAGCCTGCTCTGGAAGTCTATGAAACAGAAAGGTCTGAAAGTGAATTTCAGTATTTGTTCAACACATTCCTATTACAAGCATAAAAAGAATCGACCTTTGGTCAAATTGAGTTTAAAGGTAGTTGGCATCTTAACCAAGATCCTTCTTTTCCAGGTTTATGCCATAAACAGAAAAAAAAATAATCAAAGATCTGGTATCTTGACAAAGACATGAGGATGATAACTAGATATGAGATTTAGCTTTCTTTAAACATGTGCTTATTTAAATGTTTATTTAAAGCCTAAATGAAAACAAAATAGTGAAAGGAAATCCTTGAGCTTTAACGGTGACAGCTTATGAACTGAATAGAATGCAGATCTGTTGGTGTCTGCTATGGACCTGACCCTGACACACTTGCAATAAGACCTCAGCCATTTTCCCACTATTTCCCATTGTCTGTTGTATCAAACTTTCACACTTTCTTCTCAGCCTAAAAACAAGCTTATCCTAGCTCTGTCTTAACAAAATAAAAGTTTCTACCTTGTCCCCAAACCCCACTCTTCCATTGTTTATATCTCTGCTGTCACCTTTCTTAAAAGGGTCTTCCACCTAGATATCTCAATTTTCTTACTTCTCATTTATTTTTATTTTTTAATAGCCTATTTTTAAGCAGAAGAATCTTCCTTTGCAAATTAAACCTTATGCAGAACACTAACACACACACACACACACACACACACACACACGCAAGCACAACTTCACTGCTTGAGAGAGGGGATGGAGAGCAAAGAACCCTCCTCTCAGTCTTCTACTTCCTCCTGCTCGTCCAGTCAGTCCCTGAGGGCTCCCTGCACACGAACTGAATAACTAACGGAGCCCCGACTGTCCTTCTCTCTAGTCCAAGGAAATGGTCAAGGCACCTAGGAGCTGCTAAAGTCAATAGGCATTTTCTGGACTGTATCTTGCTTGATTTTCCAAAGTATTATATGTGATACTATAGACAAATGCAGAACTATTTATAATTCCCATGTGTTCAGTTCTCTGTTGTTAGCGTCTTTGCACATCCTATTTTCTCTGTTCTAATCTTCCATTGACTTTCCTTTTCCTCTAGATTAAAAGCCCAATTCATTTTTATTACCTTTAAGCCCCTACTCAATCTGCAAGCCACATTCCTCCCGTCTGCCTTTATTTTTTTGGGCTCTCTGAGCATCTCCAGCTGTGCCAGCTGCCTTGCTGTTTCTTGGACTCGTCGGGACTCTCCTGCTCATCTCATCGGCATGGCTGCTCCATCAGATCCTTCAGGTTTTTACTTAAATGGCACCTTCCCAGGCGTTTCCATCCCCATTTCCTGCTTCATTTATCTTCTCAGCACTTACCATCATCTAACACATACTGTATTTTACTTCCTTATTTTTTAGTATATATCTCTTTCCCTAGAATATGAGCTTCATGGAAGCAGGGATTTATCTGTTTTGTTCACCGACTGGCACATAGTTTGTGCTCAAAGATTTGTGTGAGAAAGTGAATTAATTGAATTTGTTAAATGAATGAATGAATGCTTTCTTCTTGCATGTCTGCCTGAGAAACTCCTATATTAATACCTCAGGTCCCATCGGATCAAAACAACCTCTTTCTTGAAGCTTCCTAATTCCTGAGACAGGCGGCACGGAGGGCTCCTGTTCATTGCATCTCCACCAAAGTTGGAAACTTTCAAGAGTGCTTATTGCTGTATGACCTTCATCGCTTTGGTGAACTTGCCTTATACTAGGGTCCACCCTCAGCATTCCTGGCTCAGGACCTGGCCTGGTCAGCAGGACAACATGGATTCATCTCTCAGAGGCAGTGTGCTCTTGAAATTAACATATTAAAACATGAGCACCAATTAATGACCAACTCATCCAGGCTTACAAAGGGCAGTCTCAATTTCAGCCCTGAAAGTCCAGTGTCCAGAGAAAACCCTCAGTCCCAGGCAAACCAGAACGGTCAGTGACTTAACACCAACTTACCTACTGATAATGGAGAATAATTTTTACAGGGATAAGAATAATCTAATTTTGTTAGGCAGCACCATCTTTTCCTATAGGCACACCATAGAACAATGCTCGATCATCATCAAAATGATGTTTTGCGAGCATTGTGTGAGATTGAGGACAGTTAGGTCAGTCAAAGAAATGTTTTGTGGCACCAGGATGAGCCAGACTGATACACGTCCACTGACATTAGAAAATGTCCTGACCACACAACAGAATTTGTTCACCCTCACTTCCTGCACCTTTATCCTCATTAGGCGCATCATCATCAATGGGGCCAAGCTGCTCGAGGCTAAAGATTTCTCTCTCCTGGGTAATGTTGGAATGGGCACTGCCCAATTTTGCCCACCTGATAAACTTTCTTTTTGTATTTCTGTGTTTCACATGGCACCCAAACTGCCTGATTCACATACATCTCTGTAAGATGACTTAGTGTAATTATACACTAAATCATTATGAGTTGATTTCTTAAAAAGTAATTCTCAGAGAGCAAGTCCCAGGACTTGCTTAATATCATCATTGTATCAATTATTAAATTAATTATAGTTATTTTCTTGGCCTCTCATCTCTAGACTGTGACTTTGCTGGGGACAGGGACTTTGGCTTCTCTCTCTGCACCCTTTGCCAGTTTTCAAACACAGAGCTGTGCTTGTCGGCATTTGCTGAGTGAATCCATGCTTGGGATAGGATGAGGCATCCAATCTCTCTAGAAAAGGCCACCAGTACCTTTATTTTCTAGACACCATTCTAAGATCATTTTAGAAATACATTCTCCAGAACATGAGACCTGTAAGATGTTTCAAAAAGACGTCTGTCATTTAATAAGTATAGGGAAGATTGCATAACATATCATCTTTCTTGGGATTTTAAAGATATTACCATATGAAAACCTTAGAAATTCTATAGGAAGGAACCTGTTTAATTTTACTGAAGTCTATCCTTCCAAACTTAGTTAACTTATTGTCAACTGCCTTCCTTTTCCACTTGATATCTATGGAACATGCTTTGGTAAAGAGGTCAATAATTTCTCAATTGCACTTTTGAAATTTAAAAATTTTAAAGACTGGAAGGTTTTTTGTTTGTTTGTTTGTTTGTTTTACCAAAAATAAACAGAAAACCTTCCAATGTTTAAAATTTTTAAATATAACATGAAATTGAACCCCTTAACAAATTTTTAAGTGTATGGTACTGTATTGGTAACTATATGCACATTGTTGTACAGCAGACCTCTGGAATTTTTTCATATTGCGTGGCTGAAACTCTGTACCCATTTGACAGCAACTCCCCATTCCCCTTACCCAACCCTGGCAACTACCATTCTACTTTCTGCTTCTATGAGTTTGACTACTTTAAATATCCCATAGCAGTGGAATCATGCAGTATTTGTCCTTCTGTGAGTGGCTTATTTCACTTAGGATAATATCCTAAAGGTTTATCTATATCATAGCATATGACAAGACTTCCTTCATTTTAAGGCTAAATAATATTCCATTGTATGCATATACCATATTTTCTTAGATTCCTTTTATATGATACTACAAGCACAGGCAATATGAGCCCTAAAAGTTTTTACTCAACTCATTTGATGGCAAAACTTGACTTAAAGCAAAGCAATATCTGATATGAGCTGACTTAAGGTTCTTAACAGTTTTTATTTACCTCATTTTGTATGAATATCCATAAGTTTTCATGCCAGAATGAAATTATGTGTTTGATTTTGGGCTGCCCCAGAGACCAGATGGTCAAAAAAATTATAAATTGCATACTATATTTGTCTGCAAAGATTTTGAATAAAGGTTAGAAGGACTTGAACTATATTGTTCAAAGCTTCCAAGACTGATCCTGGTTAGGAACCAAAATGCCAATTCTCCAAATCCCATTAGAAATCTTTCTGCATTTTGTTTTATTAATTAGTTAATTAACTAGCAAATTCCCACATATGCTACTCATACCTATACGGGATAACTTAAAGAAGTGATACTAGGGTTTGAGTTTTTTCTTAGGTCATAAGATCCAACTGGGAACAATCTATCAAAAATGAACTGTTCCAAGACACGCCTGGAGCTCTGACTTGGAGGGAAAGGCGGTACAGGAGCAACGTATGTAACCTGCAATTCTGTATCCCCCATAACAAGATGAAATAAAAAAAAAAAAGAAAGAAAGAAAGAAAAAAAAATGAACTGTTCCAGCAGCTCAGCATTGTTCTTGCTTTTGCTTTTGGAAACACAAAGTTCATAGATTTATGAAGTTCTTTCCTGAGTCCCCAGGTAACATTTGTAAATAAAAACCAAATTAAGTTTCCAACTGTGTTATTTGCATCTCACATTTACTACAAATAAACACCTTATCTAGCTGCATTATTTTTCTAAGTGTTTGTTTTTCTATTTTGTATATACGTATATCTCTATTGTATGACTTTCAAATGTATCAATCTCGAAGAATTGCCTAATCAACTCACTAGAAGTTTGCTTTCTTATTTAATGTGCAGAATACCCTTTTATTTGGAACTAAAATATGAGACCTTCTCTGGTCTCTGTCTAAACTGGAAATAGTTTGAGCTTAGTAAATCCTGCAAACTTAGTTATGTCCAACTGCATTATGAAGAAAGTCAAATTTAACAAGGATTTGTTGAGCATATCTATGAATTAGGTATGTGGAAAATATATAAAAAGAATACAACATGCTTTCCTAACTAAAACTGATTAGGGTTGAGTTAATGGTTGGCAATTCAAATTGATGTGTGTTAAGTCTGGTTGCATGTTGAAATGGAAGAAAAGTGCTGAAAGAAATTGTTGGTCTTGTTTTTTCTTAAATTTGAGTTCCTGACATACTAACTTCATTTTTCAACAAAGCTATTCTGCCTCAAGCAAAGGGAAATCAATAGCTCTGGATCCTCATTCTCATTCTAATGTTTATAATTCTGGACAGTGACTTCATTTTTATCTTATTGACTTTATATTGGTTTAAATTAAATTAGCAGAAGAAATAAGTTGGCGATATTCACATGATAATAAACTGTAAAATTCTAGCTGACCGCTAACTGGGTATCTACCCAAAGGAAAGGAAGTCATTTAACTCCTTTTCTTTTTGCTTTTAGATTTTATGTTAAATTCTCCACCAAATGAATCCAATGAAATGATAATTGTATTTATTTAAACAGAAGTAGGTCAAAGTCACTCTGAACACAAAAACAAAGATGTTGCTCACATGGGCTGGTGGTACAACACCACAAGTATTCATCTCTAAAACTAGATTTTTAAAACCAGAAAGAAATAAGCCTCCATATACTTCCTGGGGCTGTAAATTAATGCTTGCGTGGCCAGTGCACTTGGGAGCTAGTGGTTTCCCAAATCACCGCAGTACCAGACTCACATCCTTGCTGACACTCTTCCTTCTGCTATCCCATAGGAAAGTGTGCTGCCAGAAACAATCAATTCAGTAGCTTTGGAACATGCCCAATACTTATAATTTTGATGATAAACTTCTGCCAGTAGCACCAAAACTTCAAAACAAATATAACATTTCATGTGGTAAATCTCAGATACAGTGGACTCCTCCGGTTCTATCATTCCTAGATGATTGTACATTATGTTGGCTTCAAATGTAAGCGTGACCTGATGACAGTTTCCTCAAATGTCTTTGTCACTTGCAGAACTGAGGGGGATGTCAGATCTCTAGGCCTCTTTTTTTAGTTCTTTTTTATTCTTTCTTTTTGTTTAATTGTTACATTTTATACATAGTCTTTCTTTTCAGTCCCGTACTAAGAGTCTTGACATTTCTCCCCTGGATCACTCTGTGGTTTCCTCTAAAAATGGTACAAAAGTTTGACTATCACAGTTGAAAAATGAACAAACTTAGATCATCCCGTAAGGTTCCATTTGGCTTCACATTTGGTTCCTGTTTTCAGCTGCTACTTCTCCATGACCCTTTCACTGGGGCTGCTGAAGCTCTGCATCTGCAACTCAGCTGTACCAACTGCCTACGTCAATCAACATTCAAACCACAGTGTCAAGCTAACCAACAAAATTTTAGTCCACCAGCATATGAGGTCAAGAATTAGTCTCTCTCTGCTATACATTTCACACTTGAGTTGCCTGGAAGATCTCTAAGTATCTGCAGATCCACTCATTTGCCATCTGTCCCAAACCACTGTGACATTAATGTGGTCATCATTCTATGCATGGCACTCCAATACCCTCCTAGCCCAGTGGCCTTGCCATAAACTCCAGATTACTTGACAGAGCTCTGACATCCAGCCTGGCTCTTGCCTGTCCGTTCCTCCGGAGGTCTGGACACTGTCCATTGTACCTCTAGCTGCTTCACAGACCCAAGCTAGACTGATTGCATGGGAGCATGGCACAGTGATCTGTCTGACATCAATTCCAGCCAGTAGACTGAACATTCTTATATGTTAGATAAGGAAAGTTGCTGTAATCAAGCCCAATTTAAAGACAACCTTTAACACTGTACCCTGGACACCCTGGACACCCATTGCAGTAATCAGCTTATAACTGACCCAGTTCTCCAATCCCACATTCTCTTGCTAAGCCCCCTCAGCAGTATCCAGCCTAATTCTAAGATCCTATCATACAGTACCCCCAAGCCCTTCAGAAACAGCGATATGAGATGAAGCCTCTGGCCTCAAAATGGGACGTGACGCATCTTGTAAAACAAGTAAAAAATACTTCCCATGTGTATTTCCCACTCCTGCTTCTTTAGGCACTGCAGACAGAAAGGCTTTGGTTCCCCTGGGAGGAATACGCTCACTAGGGGACACAAGTATGATTCTAGTGAATTACAAGTTGAGAAAACTATGTGTATACTTCGGACTTCTCCTGGTATTGGATAATTAGTGAAAATGAAAAAGTCAGGATCTTGCCTGATCTTGACTGACTGTGGGAAGTCGATGGGATGTAAGGTGACTATAACTTAACAGCGATAGGAGAATGACATGGATAAAACCAGAGGGGACCTTTCAATACCTGTAGTGTAAAAATAGAAACAAAAAGTTATAGCCAGTCACAGTAACCCTACACAGGTGCTACCACCAGGAGTTAGATCCTTCAGGAATGAAAGTTCCTACGTAGCCAAAGAAATGTTAAATGAGCAGTAGAGAAAGAAATTTTATCTATGATCTAGTGTCATAAATGTCTACTTATATTCTTTTCCTTGCTATGTCAGACTTACATGTTTTTATTTTAACTAACTTTTCTTTCACAATTTAGTTGTGTTAGTGACAATTTTCAGTTTAGTCCACAGGCTACAGAATATGGACACATGATCATGAGAGAAACAGAGGAAGGCTGGGATCTCCTAGAGATTCTGAACTAGGAGCTCCATACATCAATTGATGAGGCTCTGGGACTTCTCATTTTGGGGAGGAGGTGACTGTGCTTGGGTTGTCAAGGATTATTTTTAGTACGATATTCATGAACCAATTCTGTACATAAAAGTATGTACACAAAGGATTTCCAAAGGGATAGACTTCTACATATTCAAATCTACTCCAGAGTTTAGGAAATTCTCCACTGCAAGTCTTTGGAAGATGCAGGGCCTGCCTTTTACTATAGATGCTCAAAGAATTCACCTGGGACTTCGAATTGAGAGCTAGGAACACATAAAAGTGCTTCCTTTTTTGTAGGCACTAGGGCAGTGGCAAAAAGACTGAGTACTGCCCAGGTCTGACGATTGTTGCAGGCATGAGCTGCCACGCTCAGCATCCAGCACAAGTTGCGTGAAGTATTTTTGAGTATGTTTTGGGCTGCCTTGGAACCCAGTTCTCCAGTTTTCTTTGTGATTATGTAAATTACCCTATTATCTTTTTGTAAGTTTATGTTCTGCTTAAATCAGACAGAGTCAGTTTCTGCTGAGACACCAAAAGGTCTATCTTGTCATTCTCTTGAGTCCAAGCAGGACTCTTCACTATTTGAAGTCATAGCCTTGGGTTATTTGTTCCATGCCTTACTTAGAGAATGAGTATCTATTTTCTGTTTCTTGTGGCTTTTAACATCACCAATGATCTAATTGTCATTCTCCTTCTCCAATTCCCAGCCCCAAATAATTCTTTCCCTGTGGTTATATTTTGATTGGAAAAGATTCATAAGATAGAGTAACGCTGCAATTATATGCCTTGCCAGAGTTTTGAGTTTGTTTTCTTTGTTTATGACAGATGTTAGGCATCTTTTATGTAAAGAACTATACTGTTCCAAACACATGGAGAATATTATGAAACATACATCAGCTGTTTAAAATGTAATATTGACATCTCTTAAAGAAATTAAGCAAGTAAAATACAATTTCAGAGTAAAGAACAGGTCTTAGAAAGGAATAATGCAGTATCAAATTTAACTTTGCAGCCAGGTGTGATGGCTCCTGCCTGTAATCCTAGCACTCTGGGAGGCTGAGGCGGGAGGATTGCTTGAATTTAGGAGTTTAAGACCAGTCTGGGTA